>NC_079203.1:9107647-9438480 GCF_026745355.1 Beta vulgaris subsp. vulgaris
CCCTACTTGGCTCCTTTTATTGTGTTTCCCTTATTCTGACATGGTTTTGGAACATTTAAAGATTTTAACATAATAAATTAATTTGGGTAACTTTATTTGTCGAAATCAATGTCATAGTATTGTGGAAAGGGGACTTCTTGAGAGGTTTAGCAATAGGAGTCATATGATGAGATATGAAACTAAGTTGGACAATTAAATTAAACTGGCCTTAAAATAACATCATGCCTCCCATTTCATTACATTATTGATGCATTGAACCATGTTTTCACTAAATGCATTTATAAAAGGGTTTACTTCCTCCTAGTTGTAACTTACTTCATATAATATCTAAAGATTTACAAAAAAATTGTCCATTAGCGCCCATTAACTAACCATGTCAGTTCCACTGTACACAAAAAGTAATTCACCTTAACCAATCCCCCAAAATGTGCATGGTCAATGCTCATCCTCGATCCCCTATCTTTAAGCTGCTAATTCACGTGTTGGACTACTGACTAGCCCTACATTCAAAAGAGCAATTGTGTCATCCACCAACTCTTGAGACACTTCAACAAAAGTTGGGAGTTGACTCATACTATCAAGCTTTTTCTTCCCTTTGTGTGGTTTTATAGTTATTTCTCCCTTCAACCTTCAACACTTCAAGCATGACACCCATCAAATGCAACCAAGTGTAATTGATTGTCTTAGGATCATAAGCATCATATGCAGCTTGAACATGTTTGACCAGGTGTTCTATTGTTTCTGGAAATCAGTGTGTTGTATGGATTTTATGGCATTGAAAAAATCAAATTCTAAGAGGTTTAGGTCAGGGGACTGTGGAGGTTGGCAAACTAAGCGAATGTACAAACCATCAGTACTAGCAGCTTGTAGGAAAGGTTCATCATCTTGTTAATATGAGGCCTTGTATTGTCCTGTTGTATCCATATTATTTGCATCCAAACTCAGGCCAATTTGATTTAATTGCTGGCAATAAAACTTGAATAATCATCTCCCTGATGACTTCTTTTGTTATGCTATGTGTTACTCTCAATTCACATGTCCTCTTGTCCCTGTTCTTGTTGTTCCTTTGAGTTATGTAGTCCTCCACAAAAAGGAAATATCCCTATTTTACCATCAAACAGTACATGACCTTGTGAAATTATTGGCCTAGCAATTCCATCCAGGAACATAACTTTAGAATGAAACTCTTTGATTGGCATGCCATGTATGGGTCTGCTTCTTCTGACAACAAGTAGAATTGTTGTGTGATTTTTGACATGAAAAAACACTTCTTATCAATGTGTACGACATTATACAGTAAATCAAATAAGGGCCCCTCGGTCACAGTTTTTGAAATAATTAGACCCAAAACGAATTTCATCCTTTGAATCTTGTGGCTTGCTGTTAGTTTGGGTTTTATTGAGTTTGTATGTGATCTAAGTATCCCCTTTCTTAATAGCCTATACACAGTACTTAAGCTAACTTTAAGGGCAACTACAAAGGACCTTAATGTGGTTCTTTGTCTAAGTGGCACATACCAAAATTCCTCATCATTTGTAATCATAGATTTCTACCACAATTGCCTTTCTTATGGCGCACATTAACAAGAAGTCACTGATGTTTTCTTTTTATTTTTGCTTCACTCCAAATTCTGAAAATTGTGGACCTATATGTTTGTAATATTTTGAAGCCATTTCTTTAATCAAGCCTCTAGGCAATACAAAGTCTTGTTCCTCAGAAAAAGGGTGACAACTAGTTGTTGCCCAAGTTTATTTTCTAGAACATGTTTTTATTGCCTGTTGGATTTGGTTCTAAGATTTGATTTTGCGTTTCATCTTCATTGTCAGAGTCAGAAACATACTAGGAAATTTCTTCATCTTCATCCTCATAGTTGTTCATGGCCTCTTGAAGATGCAACAATTCACCAACATTGATTTCTTCATCCGATCTCCAAGTGTTGTTCAAGCAACTTTCTTCCATTTCCAGCAGCTCATCCATGGAGATATCAAAATCGTCACCAACCCAAAATGGAGTCATCCATTTGTGTACCAAAGTGATAGTGTGTGATGTGTAAGTGAGTGGGTGAGAGAGGGAGAGTTTTTTTTTAAAAAAAATTGTGAACTTGTAACTATTGAAAAAAGGACTTGTGTCTACTTTTATAATTAAAAAATTTGTAAATGGCGAACTTTTAGGTTTTGGCAGGAGTAATGTTATTAAGGTCGACATCCTACTTTGGATCGCAAGGCTTGGTAGGATCGAATCGGTGGGGTCGCATCGTAGAATTATAAGATCCTACAATTTGGTAAAATAAAGATAATTATGCTAGAATATGGTGAGAACCTTATGTTAAAATTTTGTACATATCAATAATGACCTATATTATTAGCAAATGGTGATAATTTTTCAAGATTGAAGTAACATGCAACCAATATCTAATAGGAGAAATATAATATGTGAAATTACTCCGTGATCTGTTGACGATAGGATCGGATCATAGAGTCATAGGATCGTAGAATCGTATTAAGGTCCTACCATGTGATTTTTTTGTGGTGGGGTAGGATAAAAAGATCCTATAAAATTAAGATCCTACGTAAGGTCGGGATCGATAAGGTGCTTTCGAATCGTAAGATCGTAAGATCCAGATCGGTATTATAACAACAATAAGAGGGAGTATGTAATAAAAAAAATATAAAAGTTTGATATTATTGAAGTATTCATTTCAAATAAGACCCCACGTGACTATTTTTTATGTTATATTGAAAAATATTTAGAAGATCTATGTAATTCTAAATAGTACCAAGATTCCAATTAAGAAAATCAATATGGAATGGAGGAATAAATAAGTTCAGATAAGTTCAGTTTAGCAAAAATAATGTCTAATAAGCTTAGATAAGGTTTATTAAGTTCAGATTAGTTTAGTTCAACGAAAATAAGGTTTAATGTTCTCACAAAATAAGGTCTCATAAGTTACGATAAGCTTATATAAGATTTAACAAAGACTAATAATAATTCAAATAAGTTCAGATAAGTTGAAGAAACACACTCTAAAATAACTTCTCATTGAACAAAATATGGGAAAAGTTAAAGTTTAGATATTTAATTATTTGGTGAAAAATGGTATTCCAATTTGTATGCAGGAGTCTAGACCTGAGTTAGATCCCACTCGGGTCAAAAGGATAACTTGATTCATCATAATCCGACACAAATAAACCCAAAATGGGTCAACTCAAATTCCACCCATTAACCCAAATTAGGACAACTAATAAAAACTATATAGGCCCATAGTTCAATATCATTTCGTTGTATGAAGCTTGATCTAGTATACCCGTCATAGAAAACTAATATGGTATACTAATTTTCTTTCCTAGGGAATCGCATACTAAATATTGGAGTTAAAGTAAGGATATGTTCAATTCACCTTATTTTTACTTATTTCATACCACAACCCACCACACACCTACCCCTCCGCTCGACACCCATTGCGCCCCCACGATTAACAGATGACGCCTCCCACCACCAGATTTCTTGCAGACGTCCTGTTTGCATATCAGCCCCCTTCTTCTCTGTCCAGCTTCTTCCTCCTCCCTTTCGACCACCATACCCCCCGATATTTTCGTCAGGCCGCCATGCATAGGCGATCTGCGCACCCATCAGCACCCTTCCGGCTTCTCGCCTCCGCTCCACACCGCCATAAATTATGGCGACAGTAGCAACCCGACCCCTTTTCTCGTTTATTCATTTTCTTTCTTTTTGTTGTGCATATACATGTTATGTTTTGATGATGAAAATTAATATAATATGTTATAGTATGAAAGTTTGAAACAGATGCATGAAGAAAGGAATTAATAAATGAAGACTTTGAAGAAAAGAAGAATCAAGATTGAAGTCAAGTTCATATGTTCCTTAGAATAGTTACTTTGTGTAAAAATGTAATAGGCTTGAATTAGGTGATATACTATGTGCTAAATATAGAAATATAAAATTAGTATAATTATTATTTTCTTAGAGTTAAGAAATAAATAATTGTATTAATATTATATGTCTATATAAAAAGGAAATTAGTTTATAAAATAAGATAAAAGATTTTCATAAAAAATGTTTTAGAAAAAGAATTTTATAAAAAACGTGGTTTTAGAAAAATATTTTTACAAACGTGTTTTATGAAAATAATTTTATGAAAACGAGTTTTAGAAAAGAATTTTAGTAAACAACGTAATTTGGTTTTCAAAAAGGATTTGGAAAATATTTTTTGATAAAAACAGAATTTTAGTTGAAAAGAAAATCTAATAAGAAAAAACTTATCTTTTTGAGATTAAAGATAAAGATAGAAAAAGATAAAGTTTGTTTTTCTAAAAAGAGAGTTTTATCCCTTAAATTAAGGATTAAAAGATAAAGATATTTTTGAAGGATTTCGTCCAAACCAAGTCTTATAAAAGGGATTTATAATTCACTTTTAGATCTCACGTTTTCAAAGAGAAAAATCGGAGATATTAAGAGCTGAAAACGATTTCCTTTCGCACAGAGTATAGCACTGTTTGAGTCAGATTCAAGTAACGTATATACGAGTGTAATTGTCCTCTAATGCTTGACTAAGAAGCACACGTTGAGGATTCTTTCTTTCTGTAATTTCACTATTATAGAGAGTGTCAATTCTTAGAGTTTAGAGTTGGTTAGCACTACTAGGGTTAGTAGTGAGGGAGTCTTATTGTATCAAGAGGTTGGTATCTTAAGATTCAAAGAAATAAAGAGTTTTGTTTCGTGTGGACGTAGATCTCAGAGGTGAGATTGAACCACGTTATATTCTGTGTTGTGCATCAAATTCACATAATTTAAGTTTTAGTTTTCGCAAAAACTCAAATCAGAGATTTACGATTATTTCGCACAGTGGCTGGCACTGTGCAATAACAAGGTTTTGCAAAAATCGATCAAATTTCGTCACTCAATTCAACCCCCCTCCCCCTTCTTGAGTGTCACCTTGGGTTCTAACAAGTGGTATCAGAGCAGGCTATTCTCGTAAGACTCACATCTAGAGAATAGAAATCATGAACACGCAAGATGACTATCGTGACAGGTATTCCAAGTGTCCTGTTGTCAACGGGAAGGATTGTGGATGGTGGAAGACTAGGATGAGGATCTACATTCAAGGTTCTGATTTTGAATGCTGGAGAATCATAAAGACTGGACCTCTACCTATTCAAGTCAAAGATGCGAAGGAAAGCTGATCGACAAGGAAGAAGATCATACAATTCTGTTGACTATGGAAAAGCCGAAAAGAATTACAAAGCTATGAGTATTCTCCAATCTGGAATTGGATCGATGAATATTCAAGAATCTCGGCATGCACTACAGCTAAGGAAATTTGGGACACACTGGAATTGGCCCATGAAGGTACAAATGAGGTAAAACAGTCTAGGATAGATTTACTAGTCCAGAATATGAATTGTTCACAATGAATAAGGACGAATCTATTAAAGATATGTTTACCAGATTCACACTAATAACTAATGAACTAAGATCCTTAGGAAAAATCTATTCTTCTGAAGATTTAGTTAGAAAAGTGTTAAGAAGTTTGACTAATAAATGGCTTCCCAAAATCACTGCTATTCAAGAGGCTAAAGATCTAAAAAACTTCACTAGAACAACTAATTGGTTCTTCTTAATGACCATGAACTTGTTTTAGATTCCTAAATCAAATGAACCAAAGAATAAAGGGTTGGCCTTAAAAACTGAAGTAGAAACGGATGATAGTGAAAGTGATGAAGAAGTAGCGTCTCTAACTAGAAAGTTTCAAAATTTCTTAAAAAGAACAGGAGCAACAACTTCAGGAGAAGTGGAAACTTCAAAGGTAAAGGCATACTTCTAACCCTAAGAAAAGTGCTACTAACTCTGGTTGTTTCAAGTGTGGTGAGTTTGATCACAGGATTAAAGAATGCTCCTTATGGATGAAGAAAACCTAAGGAAAAACGAGAGCAGTCGAAGAAAGAGTACAAGAAAGCTATGATTGCGGCAGTCTGGGGAGACTCGGATTCTGACGAGGATCAGTGCCAGGCACAGTGCCACGAGGACAAATTATGTCTGAATGCTGTACAGACAACTGAAGACGGCACTGTGCAAGGACGACTCACATCTATGCTTAATGGCTAAAAGTTGAACCTCTTGAAGAGGTAGAAGACAGTGAGGTAAGCCTAACTTCCTTAAAACCTTCAATTCATCTTCTTTCAAAAAGTCAATTGTCACTCTACTTGGTATGTAATTGATGATTGTCAAAACATGAATGATAATTTTGATATATGAAAAGGAAATAAAAAATTTGACCAAACTAAAGACTGGATTAGAGTTAGAGTATAAGGATTTATTGAAAGAAAAAAACATGTTGAAAAGGATTGATGAGCAAGACATTGAGATACAAACACTAAAACACGAAAAAACAATCCTGGCTGATGACATAAAAAATCGAACAGTGCCATCCACTGTTTTTTTTTTTTTTGCTAAATCAAAGAAAATATAATGCCAAACATTCTCAAACACAACAACCTACAGAGCAACCAAGGGGAGGCAAACCAACTAGGTTGGACCCCCTACCCCAAGGCCCTCACACCTCATTACACACATACATTGCTAGTAAGATCTCTAAACCAAGTTCTATTAACTTGAGACACTTTTTTAGGGAGGACACTATAACATCTTTCTATAACATCTATTTGTACTCTATTTACTGTATTATTCACAGAAGCCACCTTTTGAGTCCAAAACACTTCATTTCTAACTCTCCATATGTTATATACCAGAGCTCCCAGTACAGCAGCATAAACCTGCTTCTTAAATTTGGCTTCCTTGCATCTGCTTATCCAATGCATAAATGATTGTGCATTAAGATTATTCTTCTGAATTCCCAGCCATGTGATAATCCTCCTGAGAACATCCTTGCTGTATCTGCACTCAAAAAACAAGTGTTCTTGATTTTCCTCCTGTAAACCACAAATCAGACACTGATCTGTTGTTGCAATGCCCTTGTCATATAATCTTTTTGTTGTCTGTATTCTGTCCATTTTCAACAGCCACAAGAAAAACCTATGCTTTGGTCTTATCGTTCTTTCCCATACATACTTATCCCAGTGTATCTTGATGAAATTGCCTGTCAATAAGTTGTAAATTGACTTGACAGAATATTCATTCATATTCTGTAACACCCCAGCATTGATCTTGCTTTTCATCTCTTCTTTTACTTCACATATTTTCTTCCAGTGCCATCCACTGTTTGTGAAACTGAAAAAACGTGTCTTGAAAAACAGATTGAAACACTAAATAACGAATTGACTGAACTTAAAAATTCAAGACAGGAATCTAGTATTGTTCCTTCAATGCTGCCTAGTGATGCTAAGTTAAGAGAAGATCTTGAAAAACTTAAAAGAGACTTAGAGATTTCCAGAAAAAGAAGTAGTGATCTAAATACCTCAGTCGAATTCTAAATCACAACTTTCCATTGCTCGTAAGATGCATGACAAATGGACAAACGGAATGAATGCTTCTAAACTACTTAACTAGCACCACAAAACAACATGAACAAAACTCGATTAGGATACACTAATCAGCCGCACAGTGCCAGGCTCTGTGTAAGGACCTAAACGAGGAGACTTCCGAAAGAGAAAATACGTGGGCCTTCCTGAATATCTAATTTGCAATTTTTGTGGAAATAATGGTCATCTAATTGACGACTGCAACAAAAAGAAAAATCAAATTGCAAAGAATATCAAACGTGTTACTCAAATCTGGGTTAGGAAAGACATACTTGATGCTCAGCGTAAGAAAAAGGGACCCAAACAAATCTGGGTTCCTAAAACTAACAAGTGATTCTTTTGCAGGCAAATGTGAGAGGAAGCAGCCTATAGTATCTTGACAAAGGCTGCTTAAGACATATGACTAGTGATAAATCTCAATTCCTCTCACTAGTAGCCTACCATGGAGGGTGTGTTATATTTGGCACTAATAAAAAGGGATAAATTGGTATTTGAAATGTCGGCAAATCTTTAACACACTCCATAGAGAATGTGATGGTGGTAAGTGGTTTGAAAAGTAATTATGTGATCAAGGTAATTATGTTGAATGTCATGCATGAACCTTTTACAAGATAACTCGTGGCTTTGGGATTAATTTCTGGAAATTAGTTGAGTATTATGCCTATTGTCCTCCTTTAAATATGTTAATTAGAGTGTATTGATGCATGTCTTGGTGAAGCTTTGTGAGTAAAGGTCCACTTGATATAAAAGGACTCGTAATGGTCTAATGATGCTGTCCTAATGTCATATCCTAAGTTGCCGAACTAATAAGCTATATGATCCTAAGTTGCCGAATTTTTGAGCTATGAAATGCAAATTCTTTCTCTATAGCAAGCTTGATCTTTAGCCCAATATTCTGATTTTCTATTCATGAAATTGACATTTGTGCCTCATTATTTTTTCTTTCATAGTCCCACCTTATCCTCATTTCCCTATTATTATCCTTCTTTTCTTCACATATTCATCCAAAGTTCAACAAGTGCTTTTAATCTTGATTCATGGTATATGGAGCATATATATATTATATAAGATAGTGAAAGAAGAAGACGCATTAATTAGTTAAGGGGGAACATGAAAAGGTTGGAAGAGACACTAATGCTTGAAAGAATGAAAGTACTGTTTCACACTGTGCAGGGCACAGTGTGTGCCATGAGATGTATCTAGGAGAAAATGAGTTTCGAATTAACTTATTTCCCTTTGATATCTTATTGATTGACTCTAGTAATATTGTATGGTCTGACTCTCTTTAAAAAAAAAAAAAAAAAAAGAGAGAGAAAGAAGAAAAGAAGTAAGACACTTGTGTTAGATAAATCTTAAGTTCAATTCTAGATGGAAAAAATATTATCAAAGGTTTGAAATCATTATTTTGATTCCAGTATATCCGAAGATTAGTTATATTTGAAAGGAATAGATTGTTCAGTGGCACAGTGCACACACAGTGCCAAGTGAAGAAAGTCTTATGATGTTTATTTGCGAAGTTGAAAATATGAAAAGGGTTTAAGCACTTGTTGAGCCAATTGCCATTTCAAATCTTTAAGCTTGTATTACCTATCTCCATCTTACATTCTTAGCTATTAACATGATCCTTCATGATTATTTCTTGCTTCATAAATTCGGATTGTGAGTTGGATTATATTTTTGCTTAATGACTTCGGATTGTGAGTTGGATTATGACATAGCACCAGCATCCTTAGTATTTATTGCTCAGCTACTTGAATTATTTTACTGACTATATCTCACTTTGACTTGCTAAACATGTTGATGATCTCCTTTTTGATAATGTCAAAAGGGGGAAGATGGGATAATACTTAGACTATTGAATGAAATGATCTTGGTTACCAAGTTACTTGTATGTGAATGATATTATGTTATTTCTAATGTGATTAATGATGCATACTTTGAGGGGGAACAAGTGATTATCTAACAATATTATATTTATGGTTTGTCATCATCAAAAAGGGGGAATTTGTTGTGCATATACATGTTATGTTTTGATGATGAAAATTAATATAATATTGTTAGTAGTATGAATTTGAAACAGATGCATGAAGAAAGGAATTAATAAATGAAGACTTTGAAGAAAAGAAGAATCAAGATTGAAGTCAAGTTTATATGTTCCTTAGAATAGTTACTTTGTGTAAAAATGTAATAGGCTTGAATTAGGTGATATACTATGTGCTAAATATAGAAATATAAAATTAGTATAATTATTATTTTCTTAGAGTTAAGAAAATAAATAATTGTATTAATATTATATGTCTATATAAAAAGGAAATTAGTTTATAAAATAAGATAAAAGATTTTCATAAAAAATGTTTTAGAAAAAGAATTTTATAAAAAACGTGGTTTTAGAAAAATATTTTTACAAACGTGTTTTATGAAAATAATTTTATGAAAACGAGTTTTAGAAAAGAATTTTAGTAAACAACGTAATTTGGTTTTCAAAAAGGATTTGGAAAATATTTTTTGATAAAAACAGAATTTTAGTTGAAAAGAAAATCTAATAAGAAAAAACTTATCTTTTTGAGATTAAAGATAAAGATAGAAAAAGATAAAGTTTGTTTTTCTAAAAAGAGAGTTTTATCCCTTAAATTAAGGATTAAAAGATAAAGATATTTTTGAAGGATTTTCGTCCAAACCAAGTCTTATAAAAGGGATTTATAATTCACTTTTAGATCTCACGTTTTCAGAGAGAAAAATCGGAGATATTAAGAGCTGAAAATATTTCCTTCGCACAGAGTATAGCACTGTTTGAGTCAGATTCAAGTAACGAATATACGAGTGTAATTGTCCTCTAATTGCTTGACTAAGAAGCACACGTTTGAGGATTCTTTCTTTCTGTAATTTCACTATATAGAGAGTGTCAATTCTTAGAGTTAGAGTTGGTTAGCAACTAGGGTTAGTAGTGAGGGAGTCTTATTGTATCAAGAGGTTGGTATCTTAAGATTAAAGAAATAAAGAGTTTTGTTTCGTGTGGACGTAGATCTCAGAGGTGAGATTGAACCACGTTATATTCTGTGTTTGTGCATCAAATTCACATAATTTAAGTTTTAGTTTTCGCAAAAATCAAATCAGAGATTTACGTTTATTTCGCACAGTGGCTGGCACTGTGCAATAACAAAGGTTTTGCAAAAATCGATCAAATTTCGTCACTCAATTCAACCCCCCTTCTTGAGTGTCACCTTGGGTTCTAACACTTTTGATCCCTGATTTTTCTTCCGCCTCTTCACTCTTTCCTCCTTTCATGCTTCCTTTTCCCACCACTCTAATTTTCTCTCTTTTGACCAACTTTTTTTTCATCCAACAATGTCAACAACATCTCTCGCATTCTGACCAACTTCTGTGGCCCCCATCATGTTATTGAATCCGCACTCTGCCCATTTTATTCAAAACTTTCCACAAATTTGGTTGAACAAGCCTTAAAAAGAACTAAAAATTATCTGGGTGTTTCCGCTCACAGATTCTTTCTTTGGGCTTAAAAATTTTCAACTTTCGACTTTATATTACTAGCTACAAGATTATTATTGATGTTTTGGGTTGTGGTGAACTGAGGAGGCAGCGGTGTGTACTAGAATGAGAAGAAGGAGGAGGCAGCGGTGGAATGGGAGGAGGGAGAAAAAGGAGGTTGTTGAAGGTTATCGATGGTCGGTGCGCGAGAAAAGGGAAAATGGGTGGTGGACGGGAGGAGAGATGAAGATAGCAGTGGAATGGGAAGGAGAAGGTGGGTCGTGGTGGCCAGTAAGGTAGAAGAGTGGTCGTGCACTTTCTAAATTAAAAGTGAAGTTAAAAAATAATTTGAACAATGAGGGTGTGACACGTGTCACACTTGACATGTTATGCCGCTTACAAAAAGGTCAAGTACCATTATAAGATGACACCATCAAAATATTGGATTATTAAAAAAACTAGTTTTAGGACCCGTGCATGATGCACGGGAGTATTAATTGCTTGATAGCATAACTAATGATCAATAAAAATAATCAAAATAACGTAACATATTTAAATAATCATATATGAAGGCATCAAATTGTTATTTACAGAAATGATTTTGTAACGCAATCTATATGTTTGAAAACACTTCCTTGTAAACTACGTTTGTTGTACTTGTACGCACTCCGTGTTCTTTGTCAAAAGGAAGTATCTTCAGACCTTTTTTGCTCGTAACTCTGGAAACAACAACATAAAATTGACCATGGCTAAAAACAGGTCTCGGGAGATACAGGCCTACATGAGACAAAGATTGTCCTTGACTTTTATTTATAGTCATAGCAAAACAAACCATTAAAGGAAATTGACGTCTCTGAAATCTGATAGGAAACTTGGTGGAGTCCGACGGCGTCAATGTCATTCTTGGGATAAAAACTTTTGCACCCACATTACTTCCGGAAATAACAGTAGCTTCAATAACACGATTACCTAAATGATTGACGACTAACCTCGTGCCATTACATAATCCAGATGTTTGATCAATATTACGTAGAAGCATAACGGGCGCACCAACCTTTAATCGTATGCTATGATTTGGGAGACCAGAGCATTTAATTGTATTGAGGAATTCAGTGGAGTATATTTCGTGGACTCCAAAGTTTCCTTCCTCTTTGCTTATAGCATCCGAACTCAAATAGACTTTCTCTTCTCCTGGAATAGTAGATAGAACATTATCATTTACAATCTCCACTATCTCATTTGTTGGGGCCAAAATAGCTCTTTCTTGAAAATATTTAGCTTCCCAAATATGTTCCTGTAGGTCTGGATACGTGCTTTCAACAATTGCTAAAATCGGATCGGCCCCGGGATCTATAAGGATATCTTTTGCAATCTCGACGACGGCTTCACCATCATTAGGACCGCCAGCATTTCCATCTCCAACGCTTAGTATCCACTCTGAGAATTCTCGCAATTCATCAACAGAAGATTTTGAGGAACTTGATTGTAATCTCATATTGCGAGTAAGTGTAAGGACCTTACACGAATCCCATAAGTAAGACGAATTAACGGTGGCGAACACGATATCCTGCCTACTTCCCTTTGGTACAACTGGTAATATCTGCCTGAGATCACCTCCGAATACTACCACTTTACCTCCAAATGGTCGATGCAAGTTATCCCTATCAACAAACCTCATTATGTCCCTCAAACTTCTATCAAGTGCTTCAAAACAATACTTATGCATCATCGGAGCTTCATCCCAAATGATAAGTTTTGTCTTAATGAGAAGATAGCTAACTCCGACCCAGGGCGAATTCCGGCGCAAGTAGAATTTTCATTTACATTCAAAGGGATACCAAATCTAGAATGAGCTGTTCTTCCACGTGGAAGGAGGAGAGAAGCAATTCCACTCGAAGCTACTGGCAATACAATTTCGCCCTTCTTTCTTATTGCAGCACATAATGTTTTCCAAACATATGTTTTACCCGTCCCTCCATAGCCGTAAACGAAAAATAGACCTCCTTCTTCACTCGAGACAGCATCCAATACTTCTCGATAAATCATCGACTGCTCATCAGTTAAACCTTTATACAATTTGTCGTGTTCCACGGTCATTTCCTCAATGTCATATGAAAGCTCATCTGCTATAAGCTTGTTTTGTCCTTCAAACATGATTAGTTCATCAGGAAACGCATTTCACTGAATCTACGCAAGCTGCTACCATTACTTTGGAGCATGGTTTCAATCTCAGCCAATGCAAAAGATTCGATTTGATCATCGGTTAAATGCAGGTCTGTGAAACATATAAACAAAACAGTAACCTATATTAAGAATGCAAATTGCTAAAAAGTATGGTTTTTGACTAAAAAATATTTTCGTAGTTATTTACCTTTATTTTTTTGAAGACAACGCTGTTTGTAAAGTATGTCATCAGATAATAACTGCCATGTCTTATGCCAAACTTCCTCCGGCTTCGACATGCTACCAGATAATAGTAACATAGAGAACAAATGTCTTAGATAATACCCTGATTCTCTAAAACTTGCTTCTGTTATTGCATCGACATATTCCTTGTCATCATCAAGTAAACCCCTTGCATAGCAAGCTTCCTTGAATGTAGGACACACTACACCATCAACCGTTCTAATGTCTTCGTAGCATGTCGCGCCTTTTACAAAATTTAATAAAGTTCTAAGGTAGAACTTCTCTCCAGATCCAGGTGAGACATGGTAGATTCGTCCTATTGTGACACCTCTAGATCTTGGGGTCCACTCTCTCTGTGCCTGTTTCCAAACAAATTTTGTAGGAACTCCACATAAGTAAGCTCCCTAGCTTCTTCATATTTTTGGTTACATTGCATACAAGATAGGAATTTCGTAGTGTCAATATGAGGTCTGTCTAGTACGGATTCACATCCGCATGGTCGTTAAACAAAACGGTTTGTTCTCCCGGTAGATGAAAACTTAATCTTTCAACAGCAGGGGTTCGATAATGTATGTTGAATCCAAAAATCCTCCAAATTGCTTCACACGCCGAAATATATCGGCAATCATAGTACATCTTTATTTCATCTATTTCTTTACCTTCACCTTCTTTCTGTTTATCTTGATAAGCCGCAGCCGTAACCCTATCATATCCCTTGTTTATATATTTGAACAAATATTTAATTGATCTAGATTGATTACACCATTCAACGTTTATGTGTCCTTGATATTTACGAAGCAATTCAGCATTATATGGGACAACATACCGATTATCAAGGTGAACCCCACTCTTCTCAACTGTAGATCCATTATCTCTTCGTCTGTACACTGGATATCCTTCATCATCTACCTTAGTTGCCTCAATAAACTCTTGGGAAAATGCTTACTGCATTGCTTGTCAATCATACACGGAGCATTTGTATTTGCTGAGCCACATGGACCGTGCATCATGTACTCGCTTACTGCTTGATATAGTTCTGGATCTTCAGATTTATCAGGCAACTCAGCACAAATAATCTTATCAATATCTGAAGCAACAGGGTATTTGTCTCCCTGATGCATGAACAACAAAATATGAGCGTGCGGCAAACCACGCTTTTGGAATTCAACTGTATAGACCACTGAAAATAAGCAGACAACAAAATTAGTTTTGATATTCAAGTTAAATAAAAGATATAACGATAGCAATCCAATTAAAAATAACATATAATAAAAAATAATAATATAAATAAGGACGATGTCTAACATACCAGCCCTAACCCTGCCAAATATTTTGCCATCTTTCAGATCTTTCACCAACTGGTCTAGTTTCATCTTAAAAACTCGACATATGATGTCTGGCCTATCCTCTGGCCTTAGGCCTCTTTTTTTTACAAATCTAGTAATCTCAGGCCACTTAGGATTACACGTAAATGTTATGAATAAATCTGGATAACCATACCATCTGCAAATAGCCATCGCATCTTGATAGTTTTCTCTCATATAACTATGTCCTCCTGTGAAGGAAGATGGCAATACTATACGACTTCCAGTCGAAGATCCCTCGGTTTCACCTCTCTCGACAGCACCTCTTAAATTCTTGACATTAGCAGCTCTCAAGCTTTGTTGGTTGTGTCTAAGAAAAGACAACCTTTCAGCTTCAATCATTGTGTAAGCATCAACTATGAATTGTTGTAACAACCTTCGAGATAATAGTATTGTTGCCGCCTCCAGAGCTCGGTCTTGTATTCTGTATGCAAAAAACTCACGCATTGTGAGTTTAAACCTCTTTCCTGTTGAACCGTCTGATGGAGTCTTATCCCTGTGCATAATATCTGTTCTAAATCCATCTTCTCCGTATGGAAATAATAGTGGATATTGCATAGCGAGGTAAGAAGGATGAAGTTCGGAAATTTGTTGTAGCTTTCCACCCTTCGTTTCGATAATTATATCTCTTTTGTCGGCACTATCAATATCTCCTACGATAAGTGCAGCTACTTCTGATGTTGTTGGCAAATTATAAGTTCTGCCATCAGACTCTCTTTTGCCAATAAGTTTTAATTTCAAATTCTCACACGTGTTAGATGCAAACCTATCCCTAGCCATTCTAAAATTATGAGCTAAAGGGTTATTATGATCTAACATATCTTGTAATTCTGCAACTAAGCGATCTTCAAACTTGTCTGGGTTTGATGTACTGGTAAGACATAATGAATAATAAGTTAGGATTTGAAAAGGAATATATAAATTAAACAATTAAAGTTACAATGATACTTAAATCCATTTACTATGTTGTACCTTGCAGCTGTTTTCCTGTTCTTTATTTCATCCTCAGTATCATATATGTATTTGGTCGTGCACCATCAGCAGGCAATAAAGTACCTATTAAGTGATGATTTTGACCACCAATTTTATAATTATATGGACCTCGACCTTTAGATGTAGGTGCAATAATCCTTCCACCCATTGATGTAAACGAATACATCATATTATATCTCTTATATTTTCAAGAAAATGGTTGCTTCTATTATGTTTCTTCTTCAATAGATCATAAATAATTTGAGGTGGATGTTTTAGCAGAGGTAGCTGAACCTTCCCTTGCATGCAACACAACGAAAACTTTGGCTTGATGTTTTTGGATTTCTTGTTAGCTCTCTCATTGAACCACATTTCCGCGCCACAAAACTCACATACATGTGTTGGGTCTCCTAAATCTGAGTAGCTCTCTGTGAAAAAAACAAAATCAGTAATAAATATGAGATATAAACATAATTAAGAAGCAACACAATAAATCATAATAATAAGTACGACATTTCGCATGATATGCAATAGTTATTACAAATTATATGCCAACCTGTAACGATATCCATATAATTGACGTCGTTGTCACTATCGTCTTCTGTAACACAGTCATCTTGAACGGTAGTATTTGATTGGTCATGAGAACTTGATGCAATATTTTCATCTTTATATAACAGTCATAAAAAACAATACATTTTAGATACGATGTTAAAAGTACTTCAAATATTAAATACTTGTATTTAATAAGTAATAATAAATTAATACCATTTATAATTCTCCGTGTAACTGATTTAAGGATATTTGAACTTCGAACCACATGTCTCTTAGATCTAACATTACTATGAGATTGTGCCAATTCCAACATGTCTCCAGAAATCATAGAGCTGCCTATTAATTATTGCGTTTTAGTTAATATAAAAAAAAATCGATGTAATTATAGAATACAATCAATTCATTGAATAGTACAGAATGCATACCTCGAGCTCTTTTTTCTAACATAATCTGCTTTCTATTACTTCTGGCAATATCAGAAGGAGATTGTGTGGCTAAAGTAAATGTCAAATAAATATCTTCATTAGATTTTGCATTTTAATTTTATTTAATCGTTTAATATAAATAATAATAATTACATATCGGAATGTATGTAAAGCGTATACCGTTAATAACAATGCTGGTAGGATTATTGTTAGAAATAACTGTGTTTAGCGGTTCCTCAAAAGACGACTTAGAAGATGATGATTGCAAATCTAGAAAAATAAAATTTGTATATTAATTATCTTAATATCAACATTCAAATTTAATTACCATATAAAGGGAATTTATTATATATTTACCTATACGCCCCAATGGAGTAGTACAAATAATACTTGAATCATTAAATATTGTGCTTATTGACGGTGAATTAACAACGGATCCATCTGAATATAATACGAAAAGATAAAATAAGTTTATATTTAACATACGATAATATTTTGTATAATAATAGCCTCCATAGTACACATCTATACCGTTCAATGAACGACAAAAAACATTGGAATTAAATACGGATTGCTGCGTCCCTAAATTGGCTGAAACTTTTTCACGTCTTTGCGATAATATTAGTTTTCTTTTTTGCCTTGCACATCGTTGTTCAATTTTTTTGATACAAATTGATTTAGAGATCTTGAGGATACTGCAAACAAACAAAAACAATACAATACAAAAAGTGAATTAATATAATGACAATATAATTGCCAAATGAAAGCCAAAACAAAAAATAATTTGTTAATATACTAATTGATTAAATTTAGAATAATAATATTTTATTATGACTATATCATAAGTAATCATAGTATCACAAATAAATTAATATTGAGAGGGTTAAAGATAAAATGTTTACATATAAATTCTTTTTAAAATCCATGTTTTTACATTAAAATAGACTGCTTTCATTAAATTAACCTATATATTATTTGTTTTATTTTAAAAACATAGAATAACATTAGTAACATACCGTTTGACTATGTACAAAATATCAAATTATAAGCTAACATGTAGTGATTATACTTCAGTCAAGACAACATTTATAAGCAACCTTTCTTATTATATTTATGATGATTCACATGCATTGCATATTAACTTCATTTCATTACAACAATATTTCCATTACTTCATTTCTCTATCTCTCTAACTTCTCTCTATACTTCTTTACAAATATCTTCATCTACTCAAAAAATTTCCAAAAAACTTACTTCATTTCTCACGATTTTGTTCTACAAATTTTCTATTCTCAAACTCAAATACACAAAATCAACACCAAAAAATTTTCTTCATTTCTCACGATTTTTGCTTCGAAATGTATCGGTAGGAAATAATATGGAAATTCTACATATTTCCATTTTTTCAAAGTTTTAATTCGGGAATTTCTCAAATGTTGATTAGTTATGGGCGAATTACTTGCAAAATATAGTTGCATGTCATCATCTCAACATATTCAATATGGAAATTAAAGATTTTTGGTAAGTTTTATTTTTCTTTTTTTTCGTTTTTTGTTTATATGGTATATGCTATGTGGATATGTTGTTTTATATTTTTTTTGATTTTGCTTGTAAAAATATGAATAAATACAATCTTATATTCGAAATTTTATTTGCATGTAAAGTTTATGATGAATAATGGGTGAATTTAAGTTAAAAAAGTTTAATAGTAAGTGACAAAATAATTTCGTTTATATTTTTTTTTCTTCCAATAATAGTATATATGATAAATCTAAAATTTTAATTTTTCTTTAATTATAATAATTCATATTACTGCTTATTAATAAAAACATGAAAACACAAAAAAAAATCAGATTTTTTTGGTTCAAAATTCCGGTAGAAAATAATATAGAAATTCTTCATATTTCCATTTTTTCAAAGTTTTAATTGGGGAATTTCTCAAATGTTGATTAGTTATGGGCGAAATACTTGCAAAATATAGTTGCATGTCATCATCTCAACATATTCAAGATGGAAATTAAAGTTTTTTGGTAAGTTTTAATATTCTTTTTTTTTTCGTTTTTGTTAATATGATATATGTTATGTGGATATGTAGTTTTATATTTTTTTTTGCTTTTGCTTATAAAAATATGAATGAATACAATAATGAATATTCGAAATTTGATTTGCATGTAAAAATTATCATGAATAATCGGTGAATATAAGTAAAAAAGTGTAATATTAAGTGATAACATTATTTCGTTTATAATTTTTGTCTTCCGATGATAGTATACATGATAAATCTATAATTTAATTTTTTTTTAATTATAATAATTCATATTACTGCTTATTAATAAAAATATGATTGAGTAGTTAGATTGCATGTTAATGTTTATTGAAAATTAAGGTAAGAAATAATTATTTTTGTTAATTTAAACATGTTTTTTTTTCGTTTATGTGTACCAAATAATTTTTTCATTATGATTACATAATTTTTTCGTTATAATTATTAATATTATTGGTTATTATTACAAATGTGATTGAGTATTATTACCTAATCATTCAAAGATGCTTCTATACCACTAATCACTTCATCTGAAACTCCACGTGCAAGAAAAAATTGGTTACGTGCATGCATGATTTGAGCCATATAACCCATAGTTTCATGACCTTTGCAATGTAAATCATCTAACTTTGTTGCTATATCTATAATCTTCTCTTCATAACTTGAAAATGTTTCTAAAAATAATTTTGTTGCTTCAACATAATTCTTCAATTCTGTTTGAACTCTTGAATCCATAGAGAATAAATAAAAAAAGAAGAAAACTAATAACAATAAGATAGAATTTTATAGAGATATTAAAACAAAAGTATTGAAGGTAAGTAAAGAAATATGTTAATGGGGTTATTTATAGACAAAAATTTCGGCCAACTCATTCAAACACTAATATGTTAGTTGTTCACATTGAATACATTGTTGCATCATAAAGTAAATGGTTGAGAGAAAATGACACAATTTATTGTTTTATTTTATACATTTATTTTATGTAAGTATTGGTGGTTGAACATAATAATAACAATGCAAATAAAAAGTTTATTGTTTTTTCACCCAACATCCAATTGCTTAAATAATAACGTATGAACATTAATATTAATAAAATAACTCGAAATAATGTAGAAAATGTAACAATATATTAATAGCTACAAAAGTAGTATTATTCATATAATTTATTCCATCGAAAAGTAGTCACTGATAATACATAAGAATAATCCATAAATTACGATATTCTATTTCATAACACTATAGAAAAATCGAACTTCTCGATCACACTTACAATTATAACAGTCCAATGTATCATAACCATTAGGAACATAATAGACATCTTCTATATCCCACATCTTGCCCTTCATATGCTGATTTTCATTGGTCTTACAAACCAAGGGTGGCTTGTCTGACATATTCGATCTATTTCTTATCCAAATAGTCTTTAACATTCTCTTAAATATCTCTCTACACTTTATAATTGACTCCATCGTTAGTTGTTTAAGTAGTGTTGTCAAATATAGTGGCCATTCTCTATATCATCTCCGGATTTAGAAGATAGCCAAATTAATCCGAGCAAATATGATGACATAGCATGTCCAACTTTTGTAGCTTCAATCAAACTACACAATCCATTATTGTAATTATTAGGGTATAAATTTGTACCTGCAAAATAAATATAAGGAACATATAAAACATTAAGTTTTAATTTAATATATCGTTTAATTTAATAAATAGCAATAAAACATGTGAAACATTATATGGTTTTAATATGAATATTTACATGGTGTTAAATTTGTGCACACTCATTTAACATAATTAATATAAACATTTTATCGCCTAAAAAAAAACAAATTGAAACATTTTATAATCTGTATTAAATTAATATTTTTAGATTTCATATATTATTTTCTATTTATAATCCATAACTTTAGTATAAATTAACTTACCAAGCCATATCGAGTTAGGGCATCAGGATTTTTGCACTCTAGGCATCTTCCAAAGAAAATCTTAGCATTACTATTAACCATCCAAATACGATCAATTATTGTTTCATAGCAACCTTTTTCATGACAGAGTCATCATCTGAAAGGGTCTTTAGAATCTTGCAACTATTGAAAGGTAAAACAAAAAATATAATTAGAATATATAATTAATAATATAGTTTATAAACAATCAAATTTACAATACCTTAATTTGCAACAGAACAAATCAAATGGCTGTTGAGAAGCAACGCGTCCAAGAATGTTGATTGTTATTTCATTAGGCAAACGGTTGAAAAAATTAAGTTTTAAACTCGACATTTTTCTTTTGAACGAATTGGATCCTTTAACAGAGGATTTTATCTACATATATATATATATATATATATATATATATATATATATATATATATATATATATATATAGTATATATATATATATATATATATATATATATATATATATTATATATATATATATATATATAATATATATATATATATATATATATATATATATATATATATAGATTAATACTTAATCAAACAACTTTCCATTGTCATGAATTCAATAAAATTCAAAAAAACTTCCATATATAAAGAAATAAGGATTATATATTAAGGTAAGCATATACATGTCAATATAGTTAAAGAATCTCGATCAATACTATATCAAATAATTTGAAGGAAACGTTTCCAAATGCTCTATATTTATTAAATATTATTACAATTTATATTGGAAATAATAAAATTTCAAATATTCATAATCAATCTATTTCGATTTTTATTTTTCGAACCACATAAATTATGACTATTTGAATAGTAGTGCTCTGACAATTAATATTTGTATAGAGACCAACAAAAAAGAAATATAAATGTAGTCAATAATAATAGTCAATAAATTTAATAATAATAATAATTATTATAATTAAAAAGAATATATAATTATAACATAAGTAAAAATTTTACTTGAACAAATAAGCACATTCCTCTGACCATCGCACGTAGGTAATATCTCTAACAACATGCACCTTCAACCCCATGTTCATTAAGCAATATTTGATTGAATAATAAATACGTACTTCATTGTTATACGGGATAGTAAATTTGAACGAAGTAATATCATATCATAACCCTGTATATAATATAATATTACGTTAATTACATAATTAAAATAAAACGAACATGTAAAATGAACAATTAACGAATAAAGGTAGACATACCTCTATTAAATACCGGATTATGATAGATAAACTTGTCTTAAATACGAACTCGATTTGATTATCGCTTAGTTCAATGCACATAGTTCCAGTTGCATCATAAATTGTGACGATAAATGATAAGTTACATTTATTCAACAACTTGAAACTTCCCATATTGATATCAACTATATTCCCAATAACCCTAATTGGTTTGTCCTACATATTACATTAAAATACAATTAAGAGACATAATAAACTATAAAATGATAGAAATAAATAAGTAAGCACTAAAGGAAAAACTTACATGGATAATATTTATGAAATTAAATATCGATGAACGGGTTGCATTTGCTATAAGTAGAGTACGTGTAATAGGTAAAGGGCAATGACGTATGAACTTATATTTTTCTTGCGCATAACGGTTGTTTTTAAACCTGTACGTTGGAATTAATTAAATTTCAAATTTCCGAAACACAATTAGCTTTATTTGAAATAAGTTTTTTGCAATTATTATGAATTAATAAGTAAGATGTTAACATTTTATCAACTTAGATGCTTTTTTTGTACGGGGTCGAACATAAATATTCGAAATATCTGTACAGTGCAAGTAAACACCTTAACAACAGAAGAGCAACATTAGGATCTACATGATAAATAATAAAAAATTAATATAAATTAATACCTCCATCATTTCGTACGGGCTTAAGGCACATCCTATAATACAAATAGGTTCATCTATACTTTCATGTTCTTCAATTAATTGAGTAGTAAGTTTGATCTTCATAGCTATATAACTGAACAATGTACAAAGAGGAATTATATAGAATACATTTCAAACTAATATATAACATATATAAGACTTAATGCAAATATAAATACAATACCTTTCATCCATAACTATTAACTCTCGTACGCGAAATGAAACGATAATTCCAAATATATCTAAAACGAAATGAAAAGACAATTTAATAACAAAAATTTTATAATACTTTATAAAAAGAATAAAAAAGTTTATATATTACCTACTATATGATTAACCTTTTCTACTGTGTTATCGTATATTGTATCCAAGCGTAATATATTGATCTTTGAAGAATATCATTCTGAAAACACTCATAATTGTTTATATGAGGTTCGAACAAAACGTATTATTAAAGTTGAACAAAGTATAAAGATTAATGATTGATGTTTGTTTATATTATATATTATATATATATATATATATATATATATATATATAATATATATATATAACAATAAGTATTTCGTGGAATGAATCTCTAAAACCAATCTTATTTGATTGATATATTAGGATAACGACAATCAAATCGTATATGAAGTGTTTAGATTGATAATAACAAATTGCCATACAAAATAGTGCAATTTTTTCATGGATAAATACAAACAACAAATAATAAACGAACACACACTTATAATATGAAGTGTTTATTTAATTATTCATAAAATCGTGATATACATATTTCATAAATAAATCCGTTTAATGTGTAAAAATTATATTTTCATATCTAAATGACTTAAATTGTCATTAAATAAATAACAATATTTGTTAATAAATTTAATCATATATAAAAAATTCGTAATTGTCAAGTAGTATAAGAACAATAAATTTAAACTTGGAAACATATTTTACATTGATGGTAAGAAAGATACAATAAGGTAGTCTAAGAACAAATCTAGGATCCTTAACTCATAACAAAATACATAATCAAATAAAACATAACACACAACTAACATAAAAACCAACTACAAATGATGAAAATGACTACATTAGAGATATCAAACTCTTAATTAATCATAGATTGTAAAACACCAACTTCAATCATCACCTCTCTCCAATTCATCACGATAATATTCAACAATACTCCTTCTTCTTGAGAAGCAAGTTCAATTTGGTTGCGAAAATATGTAATTTGCCTCATATAACTCATTGTTTCCATCCCTTCATACTCTTCTAATTTACGTAATTTATAAACTGCATTAGAAAGTTTTTGATCAATTGTCGACCAATACTCTAAGAATTGGAAAGTAGCCTCCATAACTTCTACTATATGCTGCTATTTTAGGATCCATTAGTATGATGTGGTTAAATTGGAAAAGTTTGATAATAATAGGTGAAATGGTAATTTTTAGGAAATGTACAAGTAAAAAAAATTTCAAACTTACCTTATTTATAGTGGGTTGGCCGAAATTCAGGCTTATGGCAATTAATACATGTTGGTGAAGTAGATATAATTGATAAGATTGACCAAGTGTGGTCAAAATTGAAAATGACATTATTGCATGAACTACACATTATGTATATTGCATTGAATAAGTTGGAAGGAAAATTATTACTAAGGAACAATTAATAATTTTTTCGATATTCATATATATATAATTATATATTTTTTTTAAAAAAAAAAGCCTCATAAAAAACGAATTTTGAGTGACATATAATAAATTTGTTATAAGTTGGTATGACATGTATAAGCATTGACCAATTGGAGTCAAATTTTATAATGCAACTAATAAAATGTAGTAAAACATAAATAGAAACATAAACTAACTTCTTATTCCATTGAAATTTAGATGAAAATATTACGTAATTAAAGATAATACAACGAAAAAACAAAATTCAACTACACTTTAATTTGATAAATAATCCAACAATATGCTTCTTTAGTTGGTATTACACCACCATCTTCATGTTGATTCTTCAATTGGATATCGACATACGTAAAGCTCGTGGAGGATTGCAATGAAGGAAATGTAGTATCAATATTCTAGATCAATATAAATCCTAGAATCTCTGATTGTAGAGAACACATACTCCGTCATATTCCAATCATCTGAATACAACCCTTCAGGTTCGTAACATTCTTGCCAACTTTATAAGATTTAATATCACCGAACGAAACATTGTTAGTAACATACCTTGATGATCAAAAAAATTAGAATGTTCAACTTTTGGATGCCAAGTCTTATAACTTTTGGTGAAAAGGTGAGTCTAAAGAAAAATAGTCATTCATCATACTATTACAAAATAATGTACACGTTTTTAAATAATTAATTTTTATAGTGTGTAAGGTGGAAAAAAATAATAAGCTTAGTTATAGAAAACCTTACATAATTAATACGATTAATTAATGTTTCCATATTAAACGTATATGAGAGTACAATAATTTCATTCATAACATAAATGGAGTAAATCCCCAAAATTACTTTCTAATTAGGAAATTATTTATATGTTATGAAATTGAACTTGATTATAAATTTAAGTAATTCAAAGTTTAAATAATATTAATTGATATTTTTATGAAACAAAGATTATACTTCAAAATACTTTCCATATTAAATTTAAAGTTAGTCAATCCCCAAAATCACGCTATCTATTTAGGAATGATTTTTATATATGTTATGAAATTGAACATGATTAAATACTTAAATTAATTAAAGTTTGAATTAGAATAATTGATTTTTTCCATTGAAAACGAAAGTATGATTTAGTCAATCTAAAAAATATTCGTTATTCATATTAGGAATGATTTTGATAGATGTTATGAAATTAACATATTATTAATTTAAGTAATTCAAAATTTAAATAATATAGAATGATATTTTCCATATTAAACGAATAGGTTAATGGTAATTTTTAGGAATGTTTAGGTAAAAAAATTAGCAAATTTACCTTATTTATAATAGGTTGGCCGAATTATTATGATTAAGGCAATTTATTACTATTGGTGGAAGTAGATATGAATTGATAAGGATTGACAAAGTGTGGTCAAAATTGAAAATGACATGTTGCATGAAGTACACATTAGTTAGATTTGACTAAAACCTTTTTTTTTTTGCATTGAATATGTTGGAAGCAACATTAGTTATTAAGGAAATATTTATGTCCCTCAATAATTTTCGGATCTTCATATATATATATACATATATTATTCTTTAAAAAAACCTCATTTGTAATTCAAAAAACGAAATATTGAGGAACATATAAGAATGTTTGATATAAGTTGGTATACATTTATAATCATTGACCAATTGGAGTCAAAGTTGAAAATGACAACTAATACATCAGTGCTAGAATAATAAAATTAGTAACTTCAAATAAAAAAATATGAGATTAAAAGGATAGTAGCATGTTATTCAATACATAATCTAATTTTTTTATCCCAACACCTTTGATTACATTACTGATTTATTAGATCACCAAATACTGAACTTTCTCCTTGCTTCTGTGTGCAAGTTCAATCTTATTACGAAAGGAGAAATCATACCAACATAACCCATGGTTTCCAGATCTTCTTCTTCTAATTTCTCTAGTGCTTTTAGAAGAATTTGCAATCTGCTCATCAATGGCAGACCATGCTTCAAATAATTCCATCATAGCATCATTAATATCATTGACATGTTCAGCAATTTTAGGATCCATCTAATAGAGTAATTCCATTTTTTCAGAAAGTAGATGGCTACTAATATTAGACAATTTTTTGAACTTGTTTTTGTTTAGTGTGGTTGTGCAAAAAACCGGTTTAGTATTATGCATTTTTTGGCATGAAAACATCATTTAATGAATTGCATGCATTAGGGTAGTTCATATTTAATGTTTTGCATGCTTTGGTTGGTAATTCATAATTTAATGTATTGCATGGACTAATAATATAATCCAACCATAGAAATATCCTAAAAACGTTTTTGTTATATGTTGTGAGATTAACTCGATTAATTAAAAATCTTATATCAATTAACATTAATTTATATTTTTAATATTAAACGAATTTTATGATTTTCACCATAAGTTAATAATCAATGCAAAATCCGAAAACAAAAAGAAAGCAACTATATATATATATATATATATATATATATATATATATATAATATATTAAATATATATATATATAATATAATATATTTTTATGAAATAACGTGATTAGTAAGTAACTACTTATATTATAACAATATTTAATATGCATATTATACACAAATAATATATAATCGAATAAAATATATATTATCATAAATACTCATGCACCTAAAAGATTAAGAACATTAAAAAAAAACAAACATTATAAATTACTACGAATAATACAAAACATTCTAACATAACCGAACGTAATGAGAATACACAATAATTTCGTTCATAACATAAATGGAGTCAATCCCAAAATCACGTTATCTAATTAGGAATGATTTTGATATATGTTATGAAATTGAACTTGATTATATAATTTAAGTAATTCAAAGTTTAAAGAATATTAATTGATATTTTCCGTATGAAACAAACATTATACTTCAAAATACTTTCCATATTAAATTTTAAGTTAGTCAATCCCCAAAATCACGTTATCATTAGGAATGATTTTTATATATGTATGAAATTGAACATGATTAAATACTTAAATTAATTAAATTTGAATTAGAAAATTGATTTTTTCCATTGAAATCAAAGTATGATTTAGTCAATCCAAAAAATATTCGTTTATTCATATTAGGAATAAGTTTCATAGATGTTATGAAATTGAACATGATTATATAATTTAA
Organism: Beta vulgaris subsp. vulgaris; assembly: GCF_026745355.1. NCBI lineage: Eukaryota > Viridiplantae > Streptophyta > Magnoliopsida > Caryophyllales > Amaranthaceae > Beta > Beta vulgaris. Next base: position 9,135,109 of record NC_079203.1, read on the forward strand.
TTAATTCAAAATTTAAATAATATAGAATAATTTTACATATTAAACGAAAAGGTTAAGTGGTAATTTTTAGGAGATGTTTAGCTAACAAAATTAGCAAATTTACCTTATTTATAATAGGTTGGCCGAATTATTATGATTAAGGCAATTTATTACATATTGGTGGAAGTAGATATGAATTGATAAGGATTGACAAAGTGTGGTCAAAATTGAAAATATATTGTTGCATGAAGTACACATTAGCTAGATTTGACTACAACTTTTTTTTTTTTTTGCATTGAATATGTTGGAAGCAACATTATTATTAAGGAAATATGTTATGTCTCTAATTATTTCGGATATTCATATATATAAAAATATATATATTCTTTAAAAAATAAACCTCATTTGTAATTATAAAAAACGAAATATTGAGGAACATATAATGAATGTTTGATATAAGTTGGTATGCCATTTATTATCATTGACCAATTGGAGTCAAAGTTGAAAATGACAAATAATACATAAGTGCTACAATAATAAAATTAGTAACTTCAAATAAAAATATGAGATTAGAAAGGATAGTAGCTATGTTATTCAATACATAATCTCAGTTTTCACCATAAGTTAATAATCAATGCAAAATCCGAAAACAAAAAGAAAACAACTATATATATATTTATGAAAAAGCGTGATTAGTAAGTAACTACTTATATTATAACAATTTATGATATGCATATTATACATGAAATAATATATAATAAATTAATATATATTATCAAAAATACTCATTGCACCTAAATAGATTAGAACATTGAAAATAAAAAACATACATTCTAAACAACTATGAATAATACAAACATTTTAACATAACCGAACATAAAATATATCATAAAAATTAATTGCACTTAATAACTTAGACATTGAAAATACGAAACAATATTCTAAACAACTACGAATAATACAACATAGGTTAATATTATTTGCTAGATAATTTAGTATTACCTACCGAATAGTTCTTCATTAATTTTCACTTATTAATAAGAGAATCCAAATACTCAACGGTGCATTTTGCTTCTTTGGTAGCAAGTTCAATCTCATTATGAAATCCGATTATCGTAGCAATATAACCCATAGCATTCTCACTTGCTTCTTCTTCTTCTTCTTGAATTTTATTTAAATTTTGAAGACATGTAGTTAGTTTATCATCAACCATGGACCACTGGTCCAAGAATTCCAACATAACATTGTAACTTCTTTCACATCTTTGAGACATTTTGGATCCATATAAGATGATAATTCTATATCTTATACTTATAACTAATGAAATGTAAAATGAAATAAGGAGTTTTTTGAAGAATGAAAGAAATCGTTTTTTGGGAGTGATGGGATGAACATAGAAATACCAAATAGATCTTTATATAGGCCAAGTAGAACCGGTTTTCTAGGTTTAATTTATTGCAAGTAAGGCAATGCAATTAACTTGATAGGTACCTTGATAGGTATTGACTTTAGACCAACAAATAACATAGTCAAAGTGCACAAAAGTATTAAATAATACACCATTACTTTATTTTAATTTCATAATTCGACAAATTAAGACATTAAACATAATAAAAATCAAAACAATAAAAACAACACTAAAAATTACTATTGTTCAACTCTACATGAGTCGTTTCATTACAAATATAATCGAGTAAAACTTTATTACTGATACGACTACAATCCGTATTGTTTAAATCAATGTCTTCAAAATAGTCATCATCAACTTTGTAAGCCCTAGGAGATGGCATTGTAGATCATAAATCATCATATTCCAAAAATCAAAATATGGACGATAACCATCTATTGTTGTATTGACATCTTCAACATAAGCCCAAACTTCGTTGCTTCTATTGATATGATAAGTGAACATACTCGACACATCGTGGAAATATAAACGCCCTCCACGAAATAGTGTTAAAACCATAGATTTCACATCAAGAAAATTAGAATAGTCAATTTTAGTGGGCCATTTTTCCTTTCGAATATGAGATTTTAAAATATTTTGTGGAGGACATTGTATTGGTTTTGAGGCAGAGGAGGAAGTTGGCATGATACTAATTGTTGAAAGCACAACAAATTATTATTCATGAATGAAAATTCGTCCTATTTATACTTAAAGGGAGCTATGTATAATGTAACTAATCTCGGCATTTTTAAAAAAATTCAATAGTTGATAGGCCGAAATTAAGGTTGATTGACAATTAACTATAAATCATCCTTGATTGATATTTTGATTTCATTACCATATATAAAGTATATAGGAAAAAACGTATGTACATGACACTTCAATCTACTATAAGCATAAAGAAAAAAAATTCGAACTTCAAGATAGTTGGAGATTTTAGAATTCAAAAAAATTCTAAAAATACACCATTGATCCCCCTTCCCTTAAAATTTTTAGCATTAGAGAAAAAATTCGAAAAAAAAATATTCGGACAATAAATATCATATGGAGATTTTAGAATCCAAACTTGCTTTTTTATTCCACAATTTAAGCAAATCAACATTAAGTACCTCAATCACCCTAATTTTCGGCCAAAAAACCAAAAATTTAAGAATTCTAAAATCACCACATAGCCAATTATTTTATTATATGATAACTCAGAAATAATATTGAGTGTCTTCCAACTATATCAAAAAAATATTAATAACAATAAAATACTAATAACATTAATCAGACAAAAAAAATATAGATAATATAAAAGTAGACAGTATGGATATAAGATTTTATTCATAATTATTAAAAATGACAACATTGATTAATAAAAATTATATAAGCAATAAATGTTTTTCAACCCTTCAAGATAGTGAAGAAAAATCTAACTTCTCTATCACACTTGCAATCATAACACTTCAATCTACTATAAGCATTAAACATTATAGTAATCATGTATACCCACATGTTGCCCTTCATATGATCCTTATTGTTGTTTTGACAAACAAATGGTGGCTTCTTTGCAAAATTCTCGTTGTTCTAATCCTTATCGTCCGTAACATTTTTTTAAGATATCTCTACATTCAATAATATTCGCCATATTTAGTCTCGAAAGTGTTTTTTTTTAGCTTATCATGACCAAACTTTATATAATTCGGGTAATTTGATGATAGCCAAATTAGGCCTAGCAAGTAACATGCCATAGTGTCTCCAACAATGGTGGCCTCGATCAAAGTCCAAAATCCGATTCGTATGTTTTCTTCAAAAATTTGGATCTGCATAAAAACATATAAGGAAATAAAAAGTTTATTTTAACAATATTAAAAACATATAATTAATAAGCAAACGAATTTTATTTAAATTGTGCATTAGTTTATATGCTTTTAACAAACGAATAGATAATAAATATGTAATTTATTTTAATTGTCATTCGTAAAATAGATAATAAAAACTTTAACAAACGAATTGATTTTAAAATTAATTTATTTTAATTTTAATTCGTAAACAAAATGATAAAAACGTTCCACAAACGTTTTGATTTTTAAATTTAATTTATTTTAACTTTAATTCGTAAAAAATTAATAAAAACTTTTAACAAACAATGTTATTAATATGAAATTAAATATTGATCTTTATCTATTAATAATAAACGTTATATCATAATGTAACATTAATATGAAATTAACTAAATAAAGATATATATACAATAAAGTGACTTACTAATCCAACACGAACCATGCAGCGGATTTTCACTTCAAGGCATTTCGAGAAAAATAACTTGGCATTACTATTCACCAACTCTCCACCATTAATTAAAAATTCAACGTAAACTTTCTTCATCACATGTTCATCCTTTGATAGTGTATTCAGAATCTTACAACTGATAAAACAATAGATAACCATTAAGTACGTGTTCACATTAACTAACACATTAAAAAAATATGTTATTATTTAGAAATACCTTAATTTGCAACACATCAAACTGAATGGTACTTGTGAAGCAACACGTCCAAGAATATTAATTGTTATCTCAATAGGTAACTTTCAAAAATATTGCGCCTACATTGAGACTTTTTTCTCATTGCAGATGATTCTTCTTGTTTTCGGATTTTCTCTTCATTGCTAAAAATATCAGATATTTAATGATATTCGAATAATATATATATATACAATACATAATATATACATATATATATACATATATATATATATATACTATATATATACATATATATATTATAACTATAATAATATATACATATATATATATATATCATATATATATATATGTAACACCACAAAAAAATTGTCATACTAAACGTATCAAGTAATAGGAAAACATTCCTTATTTTAAAAACCGACATTAATTTTATTATACTATACATATAATAAGAACTTTATAAATAATATTGATGGTCAATAAATACCAAAAAAAACCGTATTTTTAAACATTCCTTAGTTAATAATATTGATGATTCAAAAAATCGACATATATCTTTTAAACATATTTTTATGAAATTCGAATTAGTTATGGTTAAATATAACATAATTTTTTAGTGGCATAATTAAATGACATATAAAACTTTGATAAATATAATGTATGATGGTGGAGAATAATATATAAAGAGATAGATATGTAGTTGAGTACAATTTTATATTGCCATTCAATGTGACTTTTGCATTAAATTTAGTAGGTCATTGTTTTGATTGAAAAGATGGTGGGGACTTTATATAGGTCAAAGTATTTGAATATTGAATCATCAAAATCAATACATTAGACAAAGTACTTAATAATTTGATAATGACATGACAACAAAATAATAAGTACATAAAGAAAGCAGCATAAAGATATGTAAATCATCTTAGTACAACAACGTACTAAAAAAAAATGAACCAAAAGAAATTAAATAATGTTATCGATTATTAAAATGGTAATGACAACAATCAAACTTTAATTACTACTTTTAATCAATTGATAATAATCAACTAAACATTGTTGTTAACGCCACAACATTCCATGTGTTTAAATCACAATCTTCAAAATAGTCATCATCAATCTTGTAAGCTCGTGATGAATGCATGTAGATCATATAACATCATATTCAATAATCAAAATATGGACGATAACCATGTATTGTTGTCCAAACGTCTTCAACATAAGCCCAAACTTCATTGCTTTTATTAAAATCATATGTAAACATACTGACACATGTGGAAAAAGATGCCTCCACAGAGTGTTAAAACCATAGATTCAACATCTAAGAAATTCGAATATTCAACTTTACGGGCCATTTTTTTGATGGATTTCGGTTTATATATTTGGAGGAGAACATAATATTGATGTAGAAGTAGGGAAGAAGTTGACATCAATATGCAAATTGAAATCCGAAATTGAGTTGGGATGTTTGAAGAGAAAACGACACTATTTATACTAAAAATCTACCGTTTTTTATTTTTTTTAAAATACTTATCAAGCTAATTATGGTTGATTGACAATCGAATAACTATTGATTGATTGATAGTAATATAATTTCGAAAAGTATCAATTTAAATTAACTAATTGATTGACAATTACCATTAATCGAGGCAATAATTAAGATTGATTGATAATTTAAATTACTTCCCGTATTTAGTTGATTAAAAATATTCGAAATAACCCAATATGGCAAAAAAAAAAATTCGGCCAACACTAATGGTAATTCGAATTTTGAATTACGAAATTGTACCCATATATAACTCTCAATCACAATACTATATGTTTGGAATATCCTTGATTTCCGGAAATCTCTTATGAGATCATGATATTAATTGCCTAATTTAAAAAATGAATCAATCAATTTCCGAATTCCTTTGCATTTTCATATAATTTTCGGCCAAAATATTCTCAATTGCCACGTGGACACTCTCATTGAGAGTTTAATTGTGAGGAGCTCTAGAATTGCTCGGTTAATGTGAGCTTGCCACGTCAGCTTTTGTCTTCTGCTTTAGATAATAGTATAGATAGGACTGTTAAAAATACTGCTTGAAAATTGGATTATTAAGATCTAATTTTCCTAATATAAAAGATAAGTTCGTAGCAGATCAAATCAAATCAAATTAGAAAAAATAAGTTTAGATCAAACCAGTGAAGATAAGGTGAAATAAATGTAGTACTAGAAATCAAAAAAAAATGTCAAATTAGAATTGAAAATTTTAACCATACGTGTCGAAATTAACGAGCTTTAAGGCAACAAATATTCGATCTAAATTTTGAAATTGACACACATCCGTCTGATTTCATTATGATTAATAATGTTTAGCTATTTCGTGATTTGTCTTCCAAGGTAATGCAGTACTTAAGTGCCTATACAGACACGTTTCTTTCTTGTTTTTTAAGATCATAACAAGTCAAGATCACAATTCTTTAAGTATAATCAAGGAACTAACCCTACATTACACCCCACTGTATATAAACCAATATTCATTAGCTAGTCAGAACTCAGAATGCATTATTCTCTCATGCCAAACATCATGAAGCTACCTCGGCTAGTTATTTGTACTCTCCTTTGGCATTTACTTCTATATGGTATATATACTTTTAACTTTCATTTCCTTTTTAAGCATTAATATCTTATATAAGATGAATTTACAATCATTGATTGTAATATCTTATTTTTTAAACTCTCAATCTATTAGGTAACTCACTTTTTTAAATACCTATTTTAATAAGTCTTATAATACAAAAAGTTGTTTTAATATAGCAAGAGAATAAAAGTTTAGAAGGGGAAGTTAATAGTTGGGGGAATAAACATTCAATCCGACTTGCGTGGACCCGGTTCACACTAAAAATAGTGTGGACCAGGCCCAGGCACGTGACCCGTTATATCACTTTAACATACACTATATCATTTTAACATACACTATATCACTTTAACACACCCTATATCACTTTAACATACACTATATCACTGTAACACACACTATATATCACTTTAACATACACTATATCACTTTAACACACACTATATCACTTTAACATACACTATATCATTGTAACATACATTATATCATTGTAACATACACTACATCATTTTAACACACACTATATTACTTTAACATACACTATATCCTTTTAACATACACTATATCCTTTTAACATACACTATATCCTTTTAACATACACTATATCACTTTAACATACACTATATCACTGTAACATATACTATATCATTTTAATATACACTATATCACTTTAACATACACTATATCACTGTAACATACACTATATCATTTTAACATACACTATATCATTTTAACATACACTATATCATATCAATATACACTATCATAAACTCACGTGATATGGATCGGGTGCACACTAATTAGTGTGCACCGGGTTCATATTAGTTTTTTTAATAAACATTATATCACCTTTACAACAAAATACAAGTAGTAAGAACGTTTTGCAACAAGCTAAAAGGAAAAGAAAAAGATTCGAAAAGAGTATAAGATTACTGCTAAAATTCATTTTTCCATCAACTACAAAATGTCTTATCCATGATATATGTATAACTTGACTTGCAGGAGTAGCAGGACACACAGTATCTATAGTGATCACCAACAAATGCCCCTTCACAATATGGCCAGCAACAGCCCGCAACACAGGCCATCCAGTGATAGCCAATGGTGGCTTTTGCCTGAAATCCGAGCAATCATCACGCATCCAAGCCCCTTGGGACTGGAGTGGCCGCATCTGGGCTCGGACAGGCTGCAGTTTCAAAGCAGAATATCAGCAGGATGATCACACAAATTCTACCTGGGCGCCCGCCTGCCAAACAGGCGATTGTGACGGGCGCCTCGAATGCAATGGCCTCATAGGTGCACCACCAGCAACATTAGTAGAGCTCACCCTAAACACAGATAAAAATCAGCCGAGTATTTACGACGTTAGCCTCGTAGATGGGTACAACTTGCCGGTGTCTGTCTTAGTCCCACGCGCACCTAAGTGCTCGATTCGAGGCTGTTATAGAGATCTGAAAGCGATTTGTCCGTTGGAGTTGCAAGTCAAGGATGGAGGTGGTAACATTGTGGCTTGCAAGAGTGCTTGCCTTGCGTTTAATTTGGACAGGTTTTGCTGCAGAAATGAGTATAGAAACGCTGAAAAGTGTACGCCAAGCTTGTATTCTGATGTTTTTAAGGGCGCTTGTCCCTCTTATGTTAGCTATGCTTTTGATTCTCCTTCACCTTTGGTGAGCTGTTTGGTGAAGGAGCTTTATGTTACGTTCTGTCCGGCGGGATATGGTGATCATAGTCAAGAACAATATGCTTCTAGCTAAGGGACAAAATTCCAAAATTAACTAGGAAAGTTAAGGAAAGGGGGTCGATACTTGTGATGAGCCCTTTGTTATATATAGGAAAAATAAATGGGTCAGCTAAACACTCTTGTAGTCTTGTTCTCATTCCATCTTATATTACTCCATTTACTTTCTATCGGCAAAGTTCATAAATTTGACCCTTTTGGATCCGTGCATACTACAAGGACACTGTTATGTTTAATAACTAGCTTTTAACCCGTGCAAAAATGCACGGGATCCCATATTTGTATGTGATATTATAAATTATTTATCAGACAAAAAGAAACATATTATTAATGTCAGTAACATTTTTGTTTAATGAGATTGATTGAAATCAAACTGAATTGACAACACATTATGATAAAAAAAAAACAATTACACTATCTAAATTGATACATAAAAAATTGGGTCAATTACCACTCATACACGATTCAAACATTTTGAGAAACTTCCTCGTAAACCACATTGGTTGAAACAGATGAGTTGCTACAATCTTTATCACATATTAAGATTTTCATACCATTTTTGCTTGTAATAACTTTTGAAATAGTAACATATAATTGTCCGTGGTTAAATACATAACCCAGCTTAATAAAATGGGTAACTTTATTCCCTAAGTGGGTCAATTGACTTATACAAAACTGATTTGTTTAACATTAAAAGTGGCCCATTCTGAATTAAAAAGTAATCCATCTGGACTTGAAAGTGACTTGTTTTGACCAAAAGTGAAATTAAACTTATTATGCTCCTAATACACATAATAGTAATTGAATATAAAACCTACTAACCCTAACACTCTAATCATCTACCACTTCGTTATACACCCTTGTTCCTCAGTCCTCTTCCTTCATTCTCTATCTTTCCCTTCGAATTTGCCAGAATTCAATTTTTTTTCGTACCGAAATTGCCAAAAATTACAACCTTAAATTTGTTGATCTATTTTATGACAAATGATATTTCAATTTTTTGCACCTACAAAAATACTAATTTTTATCAATTATATTTCAGCTTGTTTGATATTCGAGATTAAATATTATTTATATCATTTACATACATGTTGTGATGGTTACTTGTGTTCAATCGGATCGAAAAGTTGATTAATATTTTACCTCAAATTTTAGTTTTTTATTATTTTACAATATGTTCCTTGAAATCTTGTGTAAATAATTAAATATTTAGTAAGATATTGATGACCTAAAAGTCGTGACATTGTAATTTATCCTATGTACTAAATATAAATTAACAAAAATTAAAGTGAAAATACATTTTTCAATTCAGTTTATTAAAAAAATAAGTTTGAATTATTACCTGCATAAACAATATATTTCATTATTTATATCTCACATTGACTTTTCCTTACAAAAGTGAGATCAAGAATTCGAGCATCAACTCAGTGACTTTCATTATTGTAAAACATGTAGTTTGCTTAAAGAAACAAAAACTTCATAATTTATATTAAATAACTGAATAGAGCAACGTAGAAGTTATAGGTTTTTGTTATTATGTTCCAATGAAGTTATAGGTTTTTGTTATTATGTTCCAATGAACTTGTTCTCATGAATTTTATAAGTTGCAGTACCTATGTTCGATTTTGATATATTAAGTTAGTGTTAAACTATAAATTAAAATTGCAAAAAAGGACCTCGGTGTGAAAAGTCTATGGATATTATGCCAATGGTGCATGGTGTCATCAATATAACTCACGTATATGCGTTATTTCGTTATCAAGTGTATTTTCTTGGAGAAAAATTAATTGAGTATTTATGGCTGCACCCACGCATTACGACCGGCCCCAGTAAACCCACTTGCAACAATGCACGGGAGGATTAATATAGATATGATTTGGACTCGTGCATAATGCATGAAAATTCTTTTATTAATTAAGTAGTTGTTTTTGTTTCAAATTTATTGAATCAATAATTATTATTAGAATTCGTGCCTTTAAGATGGAAATAATGTAAAATGTAAAATTATATTTCATGATATAAAAATCCTTTGTTACAACATTTTTAAACTTTAAAAATCTTGTAATCGTAATATATACATATATAAATACATAGATGAAACAAAATAAACATTAAAGTGCGCGGAAATATTTTGTTTTGTAAATTTAGGATTTTAGGATGTTTCTCCTAAAATCATGGTTTGAATATTAGCTCGTGATTTAAAGTTTTTCTAATCATATCGTGTAATAAAAAGTATATTTTAAAACCGACTTATGGCCCGTACGTTCAATGATTGATGTAGCTAATGTCATGATAAAATACACGGGAGATTTTTTGTTGATTAGATATACTGAAAAATATTGATGACTATTTTATGTATACAAATTCTTAAGTAACACAGATATACAAATATACAATAAATTAATGTGGGACAGGGGTAACTTTTTGCCTTAAATACGTCAATTTTATTAATCTAGAAGTGACCCATTTAAAATTAAAAGTTACACTTTGCTTAAAAGGTACCTCTTTTAACTTGTGAAATCACCCATTTGATATTTTTTCTTAATTATATTTTTAAGATTATTTGTAGAATAAAATTATTTTCCCCTTTTCTAGATTCTTTGTTATTCTTTGATCTTTGATTATCTTACTATTAGATATATCCATTAAAAGACTCCTACACTTCGAAATCACTATTTTTTTTGTGATGGTTATTGACAATGGTATATCAAATCTTCTTGAGCTAACATTATTTATAATAATATGGTTGTTGTATAATAATTACATAAGGTAATTCATTTTACACGAATTTTTTCAATCTTCGTCATCCATAGCCCGACTGTATAATAATATGGTTGTTGTATAATAATATGGTTGTTTTTTTCATTCCATTTAATTTCAATTATATAAACCAAACTCCTATTTTGAAAAAACTCTATCAATGTCGCTTGTTTCCTCTTAATCCAGTCAAATCTAAGTGAGACTGTGAGAGTGGAATCATAGATTGTCAACTTTCTAACATGGTAGTTTTTTTTATATCACACTTCATCGTTTTTTGTTTATACTTCAAATCGGTGAATATGCACTTAATATTTTTGTTTAATTAAAAGTTGTACCAATTCTCTTTGCCTTAACCCCACTAAATTCTAATAAGTAGGTGGTCATTGAATTTTTGAGTTGATGATTTAAGCTTTAATTTTTAACAACTTTTTTAAAAGGTATTTTTTTTTACCGAGAATTAAAAATAAGGTGGTTGACAGTATGTATCTACTTTCGTGTATGATATAATGAATTTTTTTGTTTGATGTGGAGAGTGGAGAGAAAAATGCCAAAAAAAATCGCAAATATATATTAAATAGGAAAATAGTTAGAAATTAATCTACATAAATATACAAACTTACTAAAGTTACAAAGATTGTAATTGATGCATTCCATTAGTCAGAATTACACGTGGTAGAACATAGTGATCGGGGCTTTTGCAAATGACATGTGGATAGATTCTTTTAGTGAATGACACATAAGCCAATTGAACCTTGTTTTATATATATATATATATATATATAATATATATAATATAATATATTATATATATATATATATATATATATATATACGGTTATTTCACCAAATACCCTCGATAAATCGCGAAATTCATAATATACCCTCAATGTTTCAACAATTCACCATATACCCCTGACTTTTCATTTTTGTGCACCAAATAACCTTTTTTTAACTGTCGTTAACTCAATGTTACCTTTATTTACCATTTTGGGTTAGCGTTAGATTTGGGTTAAGGTTAGGTTAGATTAGGGTTAGGGTTTAATGATGGCAAAATTGTAAATAAAGCTAACGGTGAGTTAACGGCAGTTAAAAAAAGGGTATTTGGTGCACAAAAATGAAAAGTCAGGGGTATATGGTGAATTGTTGAAACATTGAGGGTATATTGTGAATTTGATGATTTGTCGCGGGTATTTGGTGAAAAACCGATATATATATATATATTATATATATATATATATATATATATATATATATATATATAATGTTAGATTACCAGCTAAATTCAAAGCATATAAACGATTTTGTACATCTAATTGATCAAAGAGAGACTTATGTGCTACTCGAAAGTTAAAGGCCTCCACCAGGGAACCCCTTGGTAAGAAAAATGATCACATTGGACCAGCATCTCTCGCATGTCAACTAGCTCAACTACAGAAGTTAATTCTTAACAGAGTAGGGGATATAAGGGAATCCTATTCCGAAACACAAGTAAGGTATTAGGCTTCGAACTTGGAACCTCAAAAGTAAAAAGGTGAATTTCCCACCACCTCCACCCATCAAGCTTGGTTAACCTCTAAATCATATAAAGATAAGAAACTTTAAATGACGTATTGAAATACACAATGATGCTACACATACTTAAACAAAAGACAAAGCATTACTGATGCACTTTACACAAAATGACAAAATTCTCCTTTATTTTAATTATAAAGTTGTTTGACAGATTTACGACACTCGCTCTTATGTTTTGGAATACTTCTTTATATACCCTGTACTATGGAACAATTGCAATGGTAAACCGTTTTTCTTTTGAGTTTCAAAAATAACCCTATACTTAGTAATTTTATACAACTGTGACATTAATGATGGTTTAATTGTTACTTCAACCATTAGTATTATTAGATTTTTCTTCACTATGATGAAGTATGGAAGAACATTTTATTTGTATTAGTTAATGTTGGTTAATCTGGGTTAGGTAAACCAATAATACTAATGGTTGAAGTAACGATTAAACCATCATTAATGTCACAGTGGTATAATATTACTAAGTATAGGGTTATTTTTGAAACTCAAAAGAAAAACGATTTACCATTGCAATTGTTCCATAATACAGGGTTACCAGTGGGAATTTCCCTAATTATTAAGCACTTTCTACTCATGATTGTAGAAATGCCCACATATGAAATTGGCCATGGCTGAAAACTAATCCTAGGAGATGCAACCTACATGCGATAGGGATGTCTTCGATTTTTATATATAGTTATTGCAAAACACAAAATAAAAGGAACTGCCTTTTTCTGAAATCTTATAAGAAATCTTGTTTCATCCAACAGAATGAGCATTATATGGAATATACATACCACCTTATCCTTCATTGCTATATGAAATGACCACAACTTTGATGATTAAATTTCCTACATTACCAGCCTCGTATTGTTACGCAAACCAGACGTCCAACCAATATTACTCAGTAGCATCACTTGTATACCAACCTTTAGTCTCATATCGTGATTCTGAAACATAACTTACACTTTTTCTTGACATTGCATTTAAACTTAGATATTTTCTTTCAATTCCCCAGATAATTCGAACAATGAATGATCATTCACCGTCGTCACTATATCACGAGTCAGAGAAAGAATAAGGCTCTCTTAGAATTACTTAAGTTCCACTCCCTTCAAAAAAAAAAAAAAAAAACCTTAAGTTCCACTAATAACGATCCTCTAGGAATGGCTGAATATGTGTTTTCCACTACATTTGATATAGGATCATCGATCATGTCTTGCGGCCTAACTATATAATTAATGTACTTCCTCCATTTTTTTTTAGATGTTACACTTTCCTAAAATTGCATGGTTTTAAATAGATGTTACACTTTTTAAAATTTCCTTATTTAGTAACTTTTGCCTTGTGAAATGTCCATATTACCCTTACTAACTACCCATTTAAAAATTAAAACACTCTTAATCTACCCTATTAAATCCCTACCTAATCTAATCAGATTTTAACCATTCCCACCAAAATTAAAACCCCCAACTACCTTTTCATCTTCCCATGATAATTTAATAGATTCAACCCCCCTCCCCCAACTGATTCATCCCCCCCCCATTAAAGTTCTTCCCCAACCACTCCAATTCCCTAACCCTAAAACTACGAAATTCATCTTCTCTCTCTCCACTTTCATTTCTCCTCTTCTGATCTTCTCTTCCTCTCTCTACTGTACTTCATTTTCTCTCTCTAGATTTCTTCACTTCCTCTTCAAATCTCCCCTTAAAACTTTCTATTTCTCCATTCTTCTCTTGAAACTTTCGATTTCTCTTCAAATCTCCCCTCAAAAGTTCTTGAAAAAAACCCTAGAAAAATGCCGAAGAATTTTGTGCCTGACCTCCAACCCCTTGTTGACGCCTTGTTCCAAACTGACGATGCTGATGAGTCTGACTCTATTCGCGAGTTGATGCTTGCATTGCAGACTGGGTCTCCTTGGCCAAGGAGGCTCTATGACAGTGGAGATGCAAAGCACTTGCTTCGCCCTTATGCCTTCAAGGCTTTGGGTGTGGTGGTTGATGAGTTTTATCAGGTTACGGGGTTACCAAGGGAATTCCGTCCCTCTTCTTTTTCCAACCCTAAAAAAATGAGTCCCCAAGTTAAGAAGATCTTTGACCCCAGACCTATTTCACAGAGGTTGAGGCCTAGATCTAGGGTTGAGGAAGAAGGGGATGGGGGAAAAGGTAAGGAAATTCTCCGTTCTACCCATGAGATTGTTTGTGCTTTAAAGGCTCCGTGTTTTTACACTGTTGGGAAAAATGGTAAAGTTCAAGAGGTGAAGGAGAATGAGAAGGATAAGGGAAGGAGAAGGAGAAGGAAATTGTGGGGTGTAAGAGGAAGGACAGATGTCAGTGTTTGGGTTGTGCTTCTAAGTCCTTCAACGTCTACGACGATGAAGGCACTGTTTATGCTATGTATGTTGAGTCTGATGGGGTTTTAAGGTGTTCGATGTGGTTGAAGAACTGCTGGATGATGAGGAGGCTGAGGATGGTGGGGGTGAGCTTGAAATTCCAATGAGTCCCTGCACTTCATCTGAACTTGATCCTGATACTCATTGCTTCCTTATCAGGAGAAAGGAGAGTACTTTGACTCCCTGAGGTTCTATCATCCTAACTCTTTTAATTGCCTTCTGTTTTTCGTTGCCTTTTAGTTAATTTGAGTCCCTGAAATTCCTATTGGTTTGTTGTTGCCTATTATTGGTTGCCTATGATATTATTTTGGTTGGATTGTGTTTTTGGATGCCTATAAATATGTTGCTTGGGGTCTGATTTGGGGTTGCCTATAAATCTGTTGGTTGGGTTCTGTTTTTGGTTGGCTTATGTTTTTGGTTGGATTGTGTATTTGGTTGGCTATGAATATTTTATGGTTGGATTGTGTATTTGGTTGCCTATGAAAGTGGTGGTTGGGTTCTGATTTTGGTAGGCTTCTTTTTTGGTTGGATTTTGTATTTTGGTTGGCTGTTTTTGGTTGCCTTGTGTATTTGGTTGGGTATGAATATTTTTTGGTTGGATTGTGTATTTGGTTGCCTATGAATATTTTGGTTGGCTGTTTTTGGTTGCCTATGAAAGTGTTGGTTGGGTTCTGATTTTGGTAGGCTTCTGTTTTTGGTTGGATTGTGTATTTTGGTTGGCTGTTTTTGGTTGCCTTGTGTATGTGGTTAGCATGTATTTTTGGGAAGCCTATGGGTGTTGGTTTGGATAGGAGGTTTGAGGATGAACAAATGGCTAATGATGTACTTCTGTTTTTGGTTGCCTGTGTTTTTGGGTGCTGAGTTAAGTTAAGTCCCCCACTGTTTACACAATGAGTCCCTCTTGCTTCCCCCCTTGAGTCCCAAATGTATTTTAAAAAGTAAAATCCAAATGATGAAGGGACTCATACATTGGGCTTGAAGAGCAATAGATGATTTGCTCCTTATTGGTGTTAAACCAATAATTTGAGGTTTTAAATCATCCATTGCTTCCTCAATGAGCCATTGAATTAACCCTGATGGATTTTAAAAACACACACCTTAATTTAAACTTGTTGACATGCAAAAGAATAAAAACAATCATAATTGCTTGACTTCATTAAATGCTTGCATCACTGCTTATACAAACCAGTCCTTGAACATGTACAAAATAGTTTAATAACTAAACAAGAACCCCCCAAAAACTTTCTGGTTTGCTTAGAAGTGTTGCTTCATGTTGTCCATAATCTTTAACAAAAAGTAGATCCTGTGTATTTGTGCAAGTAGATCCTTCATCTTCTTCTATACTAGATATATACCAAACAGTTATGTTCCTTCATTAAATGCTTGCATCACTGCCTTGTGTTTTCCTTCATACACAGTGTAGTTATGTTCAAAAATAACTTGCCACATCTTCTGCCCATTCTACTCTTGATGTGCATCTAAGTAATCAAATGCTTCTCCTACATTCACAAACCTCTCATTCAAGTATGTAACTGCCTCATCTATCACAGCTTGGTCCACTGTTACATTTTCTGGAAGTAATCCCAATCTCTCTAACTTTCTCTTTGCATGGTGTGGATTCTTGAAATTGTTCCCCCCTTTGCACTTTAGTATTTCTACCATAACATATTGTAATTGCAACCAAGTGTACTTCAAAACTTCTGGGTCAAAGAAATCATAACAGTCCTGCACTCTTAAAATCAGTTCATCTAGGTTTTAGGAAATGATTGATATTGTAGTGCCTGAATTGCTCTAAAAAACCCCAAGTCTAGCACATTTAAGTCAGGGGACTGAGCTGGCTGATTGATGAGTTGGATATTGAATCCATTCTGAGTTGCTGCTGCAATAAATTGTGGGTCTGATGCATGAATGTGAGGTCTAGCATTGTCTTGTTGTATGTAGATTTCTTTGGACACACCTTCTGGCCAATTCCTCATTATGGCAGGTATGATAGTGTTAACTATCATATCCCTCATAACTGGTAGTGTAACACTTTCAATTGCCTTTGTCAACATAGTACCTGCCCTTCTTTTTTTGTTGAATACTTAGCTCTTGCATACTCAACAAAAGGGTAGATACCAAATTTCCCATCATGTATCATCCTTCCCTCACTGTCCTTAATAGGTCTAGATGTGGCACACATGAACATGGCTTTTATCTTAAACCTCTTGGACTGACAGCAACTATAAGGGTCATCTTCAGCAGGAAGCAAATAAAACCTTCTCATATCTGGACTTAAATAAAACCACTTCTCATCTATGTGAACAACATTTTGCATGTCAACAAATTTAGGTGGTTGTGTCCTTGTTGCTGGTAATATGTGTTGTAACACCCACTTCATTCTTTGAATCTTATGATCTTCAGTCAGTTTTGGGTGGGTGCTGCTAGTGTGACTTCTCAGCTTGCCCCGTTTCAATAGACTGTAAACAGTGGAGGGGGGATTTTAAGATATCCAGCAAATGCCCTTATACTTGTCCTCAGATTAAGTGGGACTGACTGAAGCCATTTGTCATCATATACTTTAAGCTTCCTACCACATCTTCCTGCTTTTTTGTTTCTCACATCTATGGCATGCCCAGCTTCTCTCTGTTTTTTTGCATCTTTCCATATCCTATCTAATGTCATCCTACTTATGCCATGCTTTTTTGCTATTTCTGTTTTTAAACCCCATGCAAATTTACCATTTACTTCAGAGGTAAGTAGGTCATCAACCAACATTCTTCTTTTTTGTTAAAGTTAAGTGTGGTTTTTGGGTTGTTGAACTTACATTGTGTTCTATTTCTGTGTTTTGTTGTTGTGGGTTACCCTGGTGATTTGGTTGTTCTGATTGACTGCCATCTGCTGCTGCTGTACCTCCATCATCATCATCCTCTGTGTCATCATCACTGTTGTAATGTGTCCACATCTTATGCATCAGCAACTCATCCTCCATGCCTTCTATTTCCAGCAGCTCTTGAAGGCAAAACTCCCCTGCTCCTCCATCATTTGCTGACCCCATCTGTTTATAAGCTGGACCAGATTTTTTGAAGACTGAAGTGTGAAGTTTTTTGTGGAAACTTCAGTTCTTAATTAAGTAGGAATTTTTTGTAATTGTTCCTGTGCAATGTGTGTGCAGTGATTTGTGGGAACAATCTGATTTTTGTAAAGAAACTAAACCATGGTGCTAAACAATATTTTTCTCTTCCTCATTTTGGGAAATAAGCCCTCATTTATATTTGGGGGTTTATATAGAGGATAGAGTTTGGAAAATGTAGCCTTAAACAATGTTTGAAATGCTGAATTTCAATTTTTTGCAAATTTTCAACTTTATGAAAATTTTGGAGGGAATTGGTTTTGCTGCCAAAATTTTGGCTCCCCTTCCCCTCTCTCATCAGCGTGTAGTAATAGAGAATTGGAGGGAACCAACTAGTGGTCCCTCTTTTCTCTCTCCTCCTTTCCCTTAAACCCCCCATGTGCAATGGTCCCCACCCCTTTAATCCCCTATACTTATTCTCTCCTAATCACTCCTCCAATTTTTGCCTAGAAAACCACAATTTTTGAAAGTGTAACATCTAAAAAAAAACGGAGGAAGTAATTGATTTTCTTGCGGTTAGCTCGTTGAGCCGTTCCGTCTCGGTCTTGAACTTGTCCATCTTCTTCTATTGTTGTCTTTTTAAAGCTCTCTGAATCTGTCTATGACCAATTGACCACGAAGATTGCACGGAATAATTTGCTTAATCAATATATTTCGGCTTATTGAATTTTATGTGTCTTAATAAATCAAAATAAAATAATTCGTACTCCTCCGTCCCATAATATAGTGCCTACTTTATTTTTGGTGGGTCAAACTTTAAAATATTTGACCGAATATTCTCATTTGTATATATAAAAAAACATATTTATGTGGGATCTTGTTATATTCGTCTCAATGTGTAATTTCATAATATCAACTTTTTATATTTTTATTAATACAGAATTGAAGATATGAAAGGTCAAATTTACGTCTTGAAGACCGTATAAAAAAGAAACAAGCACTATATTATGAGATGGAGGGAGTATAATTTTTTTCCACAGCCAAAAAGAAGAGTTCATCAAATTCAATATTTTCTTAACAGTTCAAAAGGCAATCTTCTTATTTTTCGTTCCCCTTCTGTCATTCTTGTTCTTAATAAACAAACATTAAACAAGAACAGTTAAGTATAACAAAATAATCTATTCTAATTTTTTTTTCTTTTCGCAAATTCTTTTTGCTTCTCTCCCAAAACCTTTTATCTCCTTCGCTTGGTTCCAGCTAGAGATGGCAGTGGGTAATGGACCCTACCCGGATCAGTGGATCCATATCCATTTTTGACGGGATCTAGATCCTCAAATTTTGGACCCTATGGATCCAGGTAGGATCTGGATCCTCCTTGAAAACAAACGAATCTGGATCGGGTCCTAAGATATTACCCAGGTCAAGATCCGTTTACCCATTTTTATAGTATTATTATAATTTAATATTATATTCTGATAATATTATAATATTAGTACATGTAAAACGGATTTTCGCTTGAATTTCGAATTATTATTCTAATTAATGTGTGACTTTACAGGATAATTAAGTTCGAAAATTGGGTTGATAACTAATCTACAGTTTGATAATTGAATACTTTTAAGTAGTTGCAATGGTTATTTCAAAAATTAAATGTATTTTTTTGGTTGATATTAGATGACTTTATTTTTTAAAATCTTTAATTATTGTGAAAATTAGGTTAGTTTGAAGACAATAGGCAATGATTCGTTTTGGATCCGTTTAGGACTCAGATCCATAGGATCCATACGGATCTGGATCCTCATTCTTATTACCCAGTGGATCCGGGTAGGACATGGATCCTTGCCTAAAAAACAGATCTGGATCTGAATCCTAGAGGACCCTGTCCAGATCCTACCCATTACCATCTCTAGTTCCAGCGAGATGGTGTAATTGTTGTCCAAATTTAAGTATTTATAAATTTGTATTATTTTACAAGATTTTGTAACCAAACCTTTCCAAAAAAAAATACATTGGGTTATTTATTAAATAACATTATGTTTATTTAACAAAGAATATTTCGTGCTTCTTGCATAGGCCAAAAAGTTAGTTTATCTATAAATATATATATAAAAAAAATACTTAAATATCTAGTACGAGACAATAACAATAGAAGTCAATTTTCAGTCTGATCAATTCATCATATTCGTGTTAATTTAGTTTCATAAATTAGATGGGAAGATTTAAAATCAAATCTCATCTGTATCATTGCGCTTAAAAAAATTAACTAAGTGGTGTCAACGGTTAGAGCACCACCAATGGGTAGGGGTGTTCATGGGTGGTTAACCTCCCGAAAAAATATTTTGGTTCGGCAATTGAAAGTTTCGGTTTGCTCTTTTTGCGAAACGTAACCGTATAGACCGGTTACCGCCTAAGCGGTTAACCGTTTTTTCGATACGATTTTTCGGTTAACCATTATTTAAGTTATACTATTATGTTTTACTTAATGTACATATAAATTTTCAATTGTTTTGTGCATATATTTTAAAGATTATATATACTCTAATATAAAATTTATTATAAAGTGGATAATAAATCAGTTGGAAAACATAACCAACACTAAGAATTCACTTCATTTCCTAATTATAGTGTTTATATTAGTACTAGAGTTTTCAAATAATTACATACTACCTCCGTTTTCTTTTAGTTGCAACGTTTGACAAATTGCACTATTCATGTTCTCTTATTTGACCACATTTATTGATTTATATGTTAAACAAAATATAATCATGTGGGGTCTTGTTTGATTCGTTTCGATATAAGCTTTCATAATATCAAATTTTTATAATTTTTACTTACATACAATTAGAGATAAAACGATTTGAAATTGTACATTGGCAAGCGTGAAAGTCAAAACGTTGCAACTAAATAAAAACAGAGGTAGTATTTCCTCTAATTGTTGTAACTTAGCAACAAATATTAGAATTAATGTAATTGTTTGAAAAAGTTTCACAACAATTAAGTAGAGAAAAAAATATTTCGGTATTTTGGTTAATCGTTCACTCAAAAATCATAACCGTAATCGTACCGTTTAACCGCTAATTTTATCGGTTCGGTAATCGTACCAATAAAAAAATTGTCAGTACGGTAGCCACCCATTTAGATCGATTTTGTCGATATTTCGGTATGGTGTTTCAGTTTTTAATGAACACCCCTACCAATGGGTTGGTTGGTCTTTCAGTTTTTGTCATTTTCTCTCCTTTCCTCCTTCTTACACCTCACATCCCACTAAACTTCCAACTCATCTTTTTTTCCTCTTAATGGGTGGGCTATTCTTGGTTTTTCTATTTCTCTCTCCTACATATTACTCTATCTCTTGCCACATGTTTATTTTTATATGAAGTTGATGATTTAAATCAATTTACGTTAAAAGCTAATTAGATAATTAGCTTGCATTAACTTAAATTAGTGTATGTGCTAATTAGCTTACGTAAAATTAAATTACGTTAACTTGACATTATAATTAAAAACAAAGAACACATTACATAAGATAGATAATTTAAAAAAACACAAATACATGAAATTTTAAATTACATAAACCATAAGCAATTAAATAAAATCTATTTAATTAACTTGACAATTAGGCCCAAACTTACGCCATTGTGAGTTTTCCCGTCTCACATCTCGGATCCTCTCTCCATGTATGCACCTAAATTTCGTGCCTCGAATCTTTCGTTGTGCACGACGAATGAGTCTCCTTCGGCTTGGTTAGATGATCCCTCGCTATTTCGAGGTTGAACTTGATCATACTCGTTCGGATCTTGATAATTTTGATAAGTATCACGCTCATCTTCAACAATCATATTGTGCATGATGATACATGCCATGATTATTTTCCACAATATGTCCTTATCACATGCGAGAGCAAGTTTGTGTATAATTGCAAATCTAGCTCGCTAAATCCTGAATGCAAAATCTACATCTTTTCTAACAGGTTCTTGATATTGTGTGAATAATCTTTGCTTGGGGATGAATATTGACCATCTCGGGTATATGTCATATGTAAGATAATAATCCATGTTATAAGTTGTCCCATTGACTGAGAAATTGACTTCTGGAGCTTTTCGTTGTAGAACATCATCAAATACGGGAGACCTTTGAAATACGTTTATATCATTGCATGAACCTGGGGTGCCAAAAAAAAGCATGTCATATCCATAAGTCACTTGAAGGAACCGCTTCTAAGATTATTGTTATTGTTATTTTGCTTCTTCCTTGATACATTCCTTTCCAACCTGGAGGACAATTCTTGCAGTTCCAATGCATGCAATCGATACTTCCCATTACGTCTGGGAAGCCACGACGCTATTCTTCATGTAGGAGATGCTCAATGCCATTTTGATTTGCCTCCCTCAAGTATTCAGGTCCGAATCTAGCAACAACCCCTTCGACAAAATGAAGAAGGCATTTTCTAGCGGTACTTAAAGCAATTTTCAGGTACTCGTCAATATTAGCATCAAAGGATGAACCATATGCCAACATTCTAATAGCCGCTATGCATTTTTGTAGTGCATATGCACCCATCCTTCTAGTAGCATCCGATTTTTGCGTAAAGAACTCATCTTCAGTTGTTACACTTTCGACAATACGAAGGAAAATATGCTTGTGCATATGGAACCTTTGACGAAAAATGTTCTCGGGGTATAGAGGTTCGTTGATGAAATAATCTTTCACGAGCTTCCTCACGTTCCCTACGCACATATTTTCAGAGGTTCGTTGACATCTTCTAGTGCGGGGTACAATTTGTTCTTCTTTTTGTTACTCAGCATCAACGAACTGACTCCGCTCTATGTAATCTTGAACCATGTAATTAAAAAATTCAGAAACTGAACTAGAAGAATTTGAATCATAGTTCATTTTGGAGATATGGTGATTGAAGTGGTGTTTTTCTAGAAAATAAAATGTATGGGTGTAACCCAAGTACGTTAGCGGACATCCCTAAGGGGTCCGCGAACATTATATAGGGCGCAATCATGTAAGCATTGTCCAAAACTCACGGAGTCAAATCACTAAGATGGTCCGACAACGTTGTTGGCGGTCGCCTAACAAGAGAAAATAGAGGGATCTACCCTTACGTCAGGCGCATCATAACCACATACGTGTTTTAACACCCCGATAATTCTCTTTTCCAAAAATACTTTTCAAATATTAAACTAAAGAATCATCAAAGCATTATCGCCTATATGATAATGTATCGGCTTATTCAGAATTTTGCAGAGGAAAACATATAACTAAACTTTAGAATTGAAATTTAACAAATAACAAAGTAACTTTAAAACCAAATAACATTGTTAACTTTAACTTCAAATCGAACTTAATTATAAATGCATCTACTAAAACAATGGACATATCAATATGCTACATAAGCTCTCCAATCCCGAAACCCCATGATTTATCATCTGCACACCTGTAGATGTCCATGCAGTAAATAATCTGCTCACCAAGAATGAGTCATCACATGATCAATAAGGCAAAGCCATGTTCAACACATACAAACAAAGCACGTAGTCAGCAAAGTTTAGTACTACATAATAGTAATAAATAAACATTCCTAACATGATACTAATAAATATTAAGTAGGGATAAATAACAATATAACAATCCGCAGATAACTTTTACTGAACTAAACTTTAACAACCTTTTTATTACTTTTGATGGAATAGTCATTTGAGCGAGTTGTCTAACTAAAACCAACTTTTACCTAAGAAGACAAAATACGGGCGCGACTCCGTATTTCATAATAAGGACCTACGATATCGAGGAGCCTTTTAAATAAAAATAGGAATGATGATCAATCCAATTCCCAGAAAAAGCCATGGCACGCTCACCATGTACCCCAACTCCTGATTGTCCAACTTTAGACGTGCACCACTCTAAAGTTTATCACTATCCAGGTTTCACTTCACATGATTTACCACTTATTACATGTTATGACACACAAGCAACACATATATTATATAATCAAACATCCACAACTTCATTTATTTTATCTTAGGATTAAATAAGTGATCACACAACTTACAACCTAAGATTAATTCCTTCTTTAATCCAATCCTTCCTATTTGTTGAACCTAGCCAATAACCAACTTACCCTTCAAAGGCATGAATTATCAACTTACCAAATAAGGCCAACAGTCCTCATAGAGTAGTGAAAATAGTAATATAAGGAAACACATGATTTAACCATAATCCAACTAATAGATATATTAATTCCCCCATGTGAATTAATATATAAAGTTCCCAACCTACATGTTTGCATCAATATTTCATACAAACATGATATAAATCTCATGCTGAACATTTTCGCACACATGCATAAAACATGTAAAATCCAAAAGGATAGCAATCATATATGAACTCACAAAGTTCCTATACATGATACTACATAGCTTTCCCTCCTAAAATCATGATACTACATCAAACAACACATATGTATGTATGTACCTTGTGTAAACAAACTGATAGACCACTTTAAAAGTCTTAAAAGTCGCCTCATTAAAACTTCAGTTACTAATACTCCCTAGCATACTACTACTATACTAGTCATTAAAATCCATAAAACTCCATTAATAACATCCTTTTTAAAATTCCAGCAACATATAATTTATTAAAACTCTCTTTAAACATGCTTAATCATACTTAAATTTATAAGAATAATCAATTCTATAGTTTATAACATATTACTATGATTTTTCAATCTTTAACACCCTAAAAATCCATGCTTTGATAATTAAAAATCCAATCTAAACATAATAAGTAAATTTGAATTTTATATCTTCAATACATAAATTATATAAACTTAGATTCATAAATAAATCATCAAACTATAATCTTAAACATATCATATTAAAACGAATCTGAAAAACATAAACTTTGCATTTAAAATAACTTGAGGAGGAAGAAATTAACCGAAGCAAAGGAAAAAAGGAGGATGGAACGCCGTCGGGAATCAGTGACGGCTTCATGCGGTCGGTGAATGGTCAAAGGGACGGCAGGCCAGCGAAGAAAAGAAGTGAAGGCCGAAGGAGAGCTAGGACGAATACCGAAGAGAGAGAAAAGAAATAGGAGAGAGAGAGAGAGCTGGATTTCTTGAGTGAGGAGAGAGAAAATATTGTGTGTGGAAAATTTGGGTTTAGTGTATTTATATGTGTGTTTTCCTTTTGGGCATAGGAAAAGGCAATTGGGCTTTAAATAAAGTTTAATGATTAATAGGATTGATGATTAGAACTACTAACATCACTAGAAGTCCTTTTCCTAATCTAATTAGTATTTGGATTCCTGATCAATCCCATTTAAATTCCTTTTTCAAATCCCAATAGTGTTTCAAAAATTTTTTAAATCATGCCTAAACAAAATATTTTAACTTCTTTAAATCCGTAAAATAATTCCTTTGACTTTCAAATAGTCAACCTTTTAAAGAAATAAATTATTTTAATACTAAATTATATGTAAATAAATAAATATATATATATATATAATAAAATATATTTATAAAATTTATAAATTTACGGGGGATCACGGTGTACCTCTCTTAAAAGAACAAACACTCACATATTTTCAAAAATTTTGAACTCAACTTTTATTTGAGATCTACTTGTTCCACTCATGTGCACCTTTTACCATCTTTAAAACTCACTTGTGTTACCGCTGAACACATTTTTCATGCGGAGAAGCTATTTATTTTGCACCAATATGTGCAAATCGTCAAAATAAACAGAAAAATGCATAAAAATATCATAAAGATAGGTAAAAAAGTGAAATTCTATCGCATTCTACCCCCCTTAAAGAAAACGAGCAACGGTCACCGGAAAGAGGCAAGCAAGACCCCCAAGAGTAAGAAAACGCAGAAAAACTCGAACTTTGACCGAAAAACCATCGAAAATGAAGAACTTCAAACCCAAAATAAATCCTGAAAAAAGTCGGCAAATGCTAAATTCTTAGCACACCAAAGTCAAAAAGTGAAGACGAAGATTTCAAACTACTTTTAAGGACAATTGAGTACGAAAAGGCCGGTTTCCAACCAAGACAAGCTTCAGGTATGGAGTTCTGTCACAGGGAAAACCAGAGAAGAAGAATAAGAAGTTGGAAAAAGCGATGGAAAAGAAAGAAAAGGAAAGTTAGTCCTATATAAGTGTCAAATGAATGGCCAAGATTTAAAAATCCTCAACTCCCTCTCCGGATCTCTGCCAAGTGTCAAGCATAGTTAAAACCTAATAAAGTAATGTGCGGGATTTTCGAAAAAAAAATAATCATTAACTTTTCAAAATTCTTTAACCTCCTGAAGCGACACGTGGCATCCAACAAATTAATCTCAAAAATATCAAAGTATGACAACATTAATCGCGTCCAAGACAACATCATTAGCGGCCACGACCCGAAAAGATGTGTGTGTGTTGGAGGGGGGGGGGTTAGTTGTATGTGTGTAACCCAAGTACGTTAGCGGACATCCCTGCGGGGTCCACAAACATTATATAGGACACGATCATGTATGTAAGCATTGTCCACAACTCAAGGAGTGAATTCACTAAGTTGGTTTGACAACGTTGTTGGCGATCACCTAACAAGACCAGATAGAGGAATCAACCCTTACGTCAGGCACATCACAAGCATACACGTGTAGAAGGATTATGCGCCCTGTAAGAGGAATATTACTTCTATAAATAGTCCACCAGTACTATTCTGCAGGTACATTCTCTCACACATAAATTCCTTATCTTTGTCTCTCTACCTTCTCTCTCTAAATCATTCGTAGACACATACTGACTTGAGCGTAGGAGGGGGTTCCTCGCATCCCACCCCCAAGAG
Source organism: Beta vulgaris subsp. vulgaris (assembly GCF_026745355.1). NCBI lineage: Eukaryota > Viridiplantae > Streptophyta > Magnoliopsida > Caryophyllales > Amaranthaceae > Beta > Beta vulgaris. The sequence goes on from NC_079203.1 coordinate 9,161,972, forward strand.
TAGTTTACGTTTGCTTCCTTGTAGCTATTCACCAGCGGCCGCCAACTCCATTGCTTGGCGGACTCTTGATAATACTACCAACTCTTCTACAACCGAAACATAAAAGATTGAGAAGAAAAAGTGGATGGAGTTGTGGATTTTATGGTTGCAGTTATGTTATATTATATAGGAAAAATTCATCATACATATATAACAATAATTCATTTACGGATTAGACATATCAATGCAATGTAGGAATAAACTATACAATATAGAGTAGACAATTCAATACAATGCTGTTTGTCATACTATTCAAAGTCGGGTGAGTAGACAATTCAATGCAGTACTATTTGTCATACTATTCAAAGTCTGGTGAGTAGACAATTCAATACATTTGTCTTACTATTCAATATGAGGTGATTACACAATTCAATGCAATAATAATAATAATAATAATAATAATAATAATAATAATAATAATAATAATAATAATAATAATAATAATAAATAGAATAATAATAGTAAGTAGAATAATAATGAAAACAATAATTAAAGCGATAGTGATAATGATACATTGATAATCAAAAGTTACCACACATACACATTCATAATTTAATTAGGAGACAATTAAATTGCAAACTAAAACCAATTAAAAATATGAACACTAACTAAACATATATATCCTTAAATTGTAGCTTAAGTTTTTCATACATCCCTCTCTCATTTGAATTAAGGGAAGACTTAGCCATTAATATATTCCAAATTTTGAACTTTCTATCTTCCTCTTTTATTGATTCTCTCAAGCCATCACGCTCCTTTTGAGAAATAAGTCTTCTCCCAAACTAATCCTCCTCTTTAATTCTGAAGAGGATGGAGAACTGGATATTGGGGATTTTCTCCTACTCTTAACTTTCTTGATGCCGTCAGGACTTTTTAAGCTCACACCTTCGTCTGGACCAAACCCTTTTTAGCTTCCACCAGTTATTTGGGTGCCATCTGCCCACTTGTCGTAGTGTTTCATAACATTCCATGCGTGGTCCAATGTAAATCAGGGCCCATTAGTTTTTTTCCACATCTCAGGGGATCCAGTCAGGGCGTCTTCTTCTTTGCAGTCGAACCCCTTCTTCCTTTTCGCCTCCGTATATATCGACCCATGCATTCGCATCTCCAATGATTTTTTTTCCAACGACTAGTAACCCCTTTGCATGTCCTTGGGCGTAAAGTTAGATTGAGTCCTCGTGGCTCTTCCACACTCTCAAATACTGGACCCAAAAATCATTATTTTGGTCGGTTCCCTTCAACAGATCTCCTTTGCACTCTAGATACGTTGAAATGAGTGCATGATCTTCATCTACACTCCATTGAAACTTTGGTGTATGTTGTGGCTTTTTCTGATATTCGGTTTCTACTACATCGTTTTCATGAGTTTGTTCATGTTATTGTGGAAAATGTTGGGATATAGGAAAATATGGTTGTGCATGCTATTGGGTAGATGATGAGAACTTTGTGGGGATTGCTGTGTAACTTGTTGAGAATTTTGGTAATTCGATCGGCTTTAAAAAACCATAAACATTCTTTGTAATTTTGGAATTTGTAGAAAACTTGGATCGGTTTGGAAATTATTTTTGGGATTTTGTGGGTGGTTTGGATTATTTTGGGAGTATGAGTAATTAATATTATTTGAATTCATAATATTGGTTTAGTATAAGTAATAGTAGGTAGAAGAGAGTAATTACAAAAAAATAGGTTCGGAATAAGTGTGGTAAAATAATTGAAATTTGGGCTCAATTTATAGATAAGAATATTTCATAGCCGTTAAAATTATAACCTGATTTTTTAAATTAACGTTACAAAATTTTGTAACATTGTAAAATAATTGTTTGAAGAAACTAAAACAAAAAAGATAAAGACCCTCCGCGTGGCAACAACAGATTTGCTGCTCAATGGCTTCTAACGCGCGTCAGAGCCACTGACAACACATCAGTCACTTGGCCCAACAAATCTGACGTGAAGTTGATGAAACAAATCTGTCACTTGGCCCAACAAATCTGTCACTGCTCAAGAATTTTTTAGTCCAGTTCAGTCCAGTCTGAAACTTTTTTCTTGAGTCTGAATCCAGTCCATTCCAATTATTATACAATATATCATTTTTTTTCAGATTTAGGTTCACTATGTTTTTTCATTATTTAATTGTTGAAAATTGAAAAATTGGACTTTTACAAATACATTCATTCACAAAGTAAGTTACATATATCTTTAAAGTCTTACTACCTCTGTTCCTAAAAAAGAGTTACACTTACAATTTTCACGCATGCCGATACACTATTTTGAGTGTTTATATCTCTAATTTTGTATTTGTAAAATATATAAAAAGTCGATATTCGAAAAGTATATCGAGACAAATCAAACAAGACCCCTTATGACTATATTTTTTCTCTTAACCATAAATCACAAATGATAGTCAAAGAAAAATTTATGAATAGTGTGAAACGTGAAAGTGTAACTATTATAAAGGAATGGAGGTAATATAAAATACATATTGCAAAATATAAAAGGCGCCAAAAGGGTTAAAGTAATTTTTGTATATTTTGTTCTTACTCTGGACTTTTGGAGGATAAGTGAAAATTTTGATGCAAGGTAAAAGATATTAGAGCGAGAATATTTTTTTTTTTGATGGAAAGAATAAGGATTTCATTAATTATAAGGCCAAACGGCACTTACAAAAATTTCTGACAAATTTGGAAAACTACACAGATATACATGAACCTTCATAATTGACTCCATCACAGATTCGATAAAAAATAGCCTTGAAAAAATTTCCTTCATCTGAAGCAATACGATTATGTGAGTTCGCTCTGTTTCGGCATTCTATCTGTTGATGCATAATTAATCTGGTGAGCATACATCCGCAGTCTTTGCAACTCTGGCAAAAATCATGAACCCATGGATCTTCAACGCACCACTCCATACCCATAAAAACAAGAGATTTATTTATGCAGATGGGTATTAAAATCACACACAAACACACAAAAATAAAGGAACACACCAAAGCAATTAAATCCTCCATCTTAGAATAGACTACACAGCCATACACCCCGCCTAGCGCAAGATCAGATCCTTCCCTGATCGGACATGGATTGCAGCACCGGAACCTAACCCTTAAGCCCAAAAATTGATAGAATCCAACCAAGGCTTCGTTGCCAAAATACCCAAGCCGAGATAACCCGCACCAGGAGATCGATCCGCGGTGGAGGATTGGTCTGCGGACTGCACAAAGAACGCCGAACCCACGCAAAACGGATGCTTAGGGCCTGATCCCGACCGACAAGCTCCCCTTTCGGGCCAACCACCAATAACACATAAATGAAGAGGAGAAAGAGAAGGAGGAGAGAAAGAGAGAGATGAGAGAAAAGAGGCCCGATCTAGGTGCAAAACCTTCAAAAGAGAAGAAAAAAACCCTCCCAAGAGATGAACCCTAGAGGGAACATTCTCTCTCTAGAAAATTAGAGAGAGAAGCGTATTTAAAATTGTATGGAGCTTTTGTCTAAAAAAAAAAAAATTGTATGGAGCTCCACCAGGGGGACCTCTGAATATAGTGTTAGAGCGAGAATATTAAAAAGTCCGAAATTTTAACAAAAATGTAGAAGAAATATATTTTTTAAGATGAATTGGACTTATTATACTCCAAAACGATGAGTCCAAAAATATTTGAACATAAAAATTTGAATCAAAATTAAACTTTGGACTTTTCGCAATATACTTACATCCCTAATCTCTATTTTATATGTGAAGAGGGGTAGGACACCAAAATATTAGAAATCCTATTTTACCCTTACTTCATCTCTATTCTAACTACTTACTTTAATTAAAAAAAAATGTAAAAATTAAAAAAAGAAACTACCTAATTAATTTAAAAAATAAAAAAGGCATTATAAAAAGAAAACCATCAGCAATTCAAATATCTCTAATTTATTAGATATAATTCACAATTAATTTTTAATATAGCTTATGCTTTTCCCTTCAAAAAAAAAAAAAATTCACAATTAATTTAATTTTTTACATTCCCTAAAAAAATTAATTTTTTATATATTTTCGCACCATCGCGTGCATAGTTTTACTAAATCTAACCCCTTCACCAACACAATCGGACAACGCGAAATACATTATCATTCGCCCTTATTAATGGGCCTTTCACACTCCATGTTCAAGCCCGTACCCTAGCCGAACTTTAAACTTTCTCACTGGCGGCCGTCCTATCTAGGGTTTTCAGATCTAAAATCCGACGCATCTCTTATAATACCACACCTCAACCATTTCTCCTCCATATATTCTCTCACCGCGCACTTCTCTGTCTATGCAGTGTACGTTGTATCTCTCATTCGCCATTTTTTTTTGCACATCAATCTTTCCTTCGTTTTCCATTTTCATTTCGTTCACGATTTTTTTGTTCTCAATTTGAATTAGCAATCATCTGATGAGAAAAAACCTGCAAATTTAATGAAATCTTCATGATTTTTTTGTATTTAAGTCTCTGATGATTGCTTTTAAATCAAAGTTTCTGAAATTTGTTTTTTCAATTTTTTTGTTGAGTTTATGAGAAATGATGAATACATTTTGGTCCGTGTTTCTGAATTTACCGTGACCGATACTATTTAACCACTTCTGATCTCAAATTTTACATTTAATTCATGGAGACTCGATGATATTCTAGCCTGTTAAGGCAATATACGCTATTCTGAATCATATATGTTGTCATTCATTCATGAATTTTTAATGAGAGTCGCGAATTTCTATTAATTTTATCGATTTCAAATTTTCGAAGATTTATAAAATTGATTTTTCGTCTTTAAATTGATAACATTTCTATGTGGTGATGATTTATGGAATTATTCACATGTCAGACTTCAGAGATTGTTCGCAATCTGTGAGATTAAAATCCTTATTTCTGAACACAGCTGATAAAATTTTATCTTTGTTTTCATACAACAATTTTCTGATTTGTTTGTATTTCTGGCCTAGGATTTTTATTTAATTGTCCGTACCATCTGATATTTGATGAGTCAATTTGCAATTCTTCTGAGGCCAAATTTCCTAATAAATTTTTTCCAACTTGATTTTTTGATTTAATATCCGGCAATGATGTTCAATTACCATCAAACTCTGAAAGCTTTTAAAGCTTTAATTTGAGGACACAAATTTAATTACTCTGAAGCCTCTCAATATTGTTACATGATAAATTTTTATGTTAGTGAAATTTTCAGTAAAAACGGCAATAAATTAGAGTCTCTGATGCGCCTTTTCAATGGCGCTTTTAGCGCTGTACGTTGCCAATATCGTATTGGAATTGAGATTCTGGCGTTTTCCATTTCTTTCAATGGTTTATGCATTCAGACGTTCCTAAATCTCATAATTTTAAGAACAAGTGTTCAAAATTTTCAAATTTTCTTTAATAATGATGAAGTAAAGGAGATGGAGGTGATGATTATTTCCCCAGATGATCGACGCTGAAATTACTGAGCGCTATTTAATTCTCTTTGAGAATTCAAGCCAGAATTCTGATCCATCTCTATTTTTAATTTAATAACAAAAGTATTTTCAATTTGATAAACTACAAAATGAGGACAATGTTTTTGATTGGTATATGAATGTTATTATGTGATGGTTTGTATATAGTTTGGAATTCTTTAGTGAGATGGAGTTGATGATTATTTCCCCAGATGATCGACGCTGATTAAACTGTGCTAAATTCGTTCTCTTATGAGAATCTAAGCCAGATCTCTGATCCATCTCTTTTCCAAAAACGAATTTGCTACATCACATTTTGGACGGACAGATGACTTAAAGAGATTAGAATTTTTGGAACTGGGAGAAATTAGTTATGTTCAGTTCACCTTATTTTTGCTTATTTCTGATCTAATCAAATCAGATTAGAAAAAATAAGTTCAGATTTGATTAGTTCAGATCATGCTTATATTTAAAAATCATCATATCTTTCATAACATATTAGAAAAAAGTATAATAATTGAATATTAATAAAGTACTCATTGCGACGAATCAAACAAGACCCTACATGACTATATTTTTTCTTATATATTGAGAAAAATCTAAAAGATCTGATCTTGTAATCAGATCAGTTTAGATCAAATTAGAAAAAATAAGTTCAGATTAGATAAGTTCAGATCAGAAAATTTCAGGTGAATTAAACATAGCCTTTGTTGTAATTTGACACTTTATAAAGACAACTAGCTTTTTATGTATTCGATGTGTGAAATTAATTCAATTCTATATTGTGGATTGTATATAATTTTCCTTTAAAAAAAGTAAGTTGAATTTAATTTACCCCGTGTGCTGTTGATTAAGCGACAATTGTATGTAAAAAAATTGAATAGAAGTTGGTTAGCGACATAGAAGGAAACGATAGGGGGAACAAGGGAGGGGGAGTCGAATGCACAATTGTATTTTTACCCCTCTATTGTTTTTTTTTTTTGGCAAAAATATGCAATGATATAAATTTTCATTTCAATCTAAGTGGATAATGATATTTAATAATTAGACAATTTGAAGTTTAAAATTAGTTAAATATATACTTTATTAACTCTCATGAGAACATTTTTTTGAAAGAAAAGCTCTAATAGTGCATTGGACAAAACGTTTGAAAGTACAAAGGGGCAGATCTCCATCGGACAATCATTCTCTTACACTTGTTCCATATTGAAAGGCACACCTTTTTTCACATGAGACCGCACTACATATCTATAGTTAGAACTAAAAGATAAAATATCCTCTAATACAGAATTGAAATCAGACATAAAAACTACAGCTTTGAAAAGGCGAGACACTAGAACTTGGCTATCCTACTCTAGGATGATATCATCATAACCATATCGTTTGGCAAGTTTGATGGCAAAGAGTAGAGCTCGACTTTTAGAAACCTTCAAAGGCCACCACGCACGAGTTCTTCGAGCAACAGTAAATAGACCTTTTGGGTTCTTGGCTAACACAACCATACCTATCCACCCTTCAACGGCTAATGATGCATTGACATTAAGCTTAACCACTTCCTAAGGTGTTGCATTTCAAACAAAATACATTTTTGATCGTGTTCATTGAAATGAAGAAAAAGATCATTTTTTCATTCCATTCTCGAAGAATCTATTAAATCATTTACCTTGCTAACAACATTAACTTTTAGGCTAGTAATAAATCTACCTTTTTCACCAACTATTGAAAGGTCCCCTAAATACTAACTTGAGTTCCATTCGTGATCCTCCATAGAACTCCCTCTTTAATTAAAGCATTGGCACTTCAAATGCAACTCCATTAATAGCTCCATGCAAATCACAAAGAAGCATCAAGAAATAACATTTTTGGGTAGTATTTAGCTTTCATCATCCTTCCCATCAGAGACTCAGCATGCTGAACTAATCTTCAAGCTTGTCTTCCAAGTAATGCAACATTAAACACTCTCAAATCCTTGAACCCCATCCCATCTAAAAATTCGAGAGTGCACATATCATCCCAACTCTTCCAATAAATTTTCTGATTTGACCCAGTCTGCCCCTAAAAGAAGCGCGCCATAGCCGAACCTATTTTTTCAATAGGCGAACCAACGCGCATATAAGCACCCATCAAGTAGGAATTGCTTAAATCACAAACTTGAGAAAGTTATATTTCCCGGCTCTAGACAAATATTTTTCCTTCCATCCTTGTAACTTCTTTCATATTCTGTCCATAAGGACTGTAAACATAATTTTTTTAGATCTCCCCATAACAGTAGGTAAACCCAGGTATTTGTAATGTCTATCAAGTTGCCGCATATTCAGAAATTCAGTCAAATCTTCTTGTTGTTCAACACTAACCCCTCTACTGAAAGACATCTTCAACTTTTCATGGCTAATTTTCTGCCCAGATACTTTTTCATACTGGTTGAGAATATCAACAATAGTTCTGCATTTTGTCGGTTTGCCCTTACAAAGAGAAGGTTATCATTAACAAAAATAAGATGAGATATTTCTAGGCTATTGGGACTAGATTTAACCCCGTGCAATTTTCTTTCTTGCACTTTTTTCTGTAACATGTGAGAAAATTAAAAGCATCATCTACAAGAATAAACAAGTAAGGAGAAAGAGGATCTCCGTATCTGAGTCCTCGAGGAGACACATCACCGCACACTCTTTCATCCAGAATAAAAGAGTATGATATCGAAGACACACAATATCCATCACCAGTTCACCCATCTTCCATCAAAACCCATAGTAAGAAGCAATTTTCTCAAGAAGCCCTATTCTACTCTGTCATATGCCTTGCTCATGTCCAACTTCAGAGCAATGGTCCCTCTACGCGCCTTCTTTTCTTCATAGTATGGAACAATTCAAGAGCAATAATAGCATTATTGGTAATTGGACGCCTCGGGAGAAAGACACTTTGATTCTCAGTTACAACATAAGGGAGAATAATTTTTAGACGCATCACTAGAGTTTTAGTAACTAGTTTATACAAGACATTGCACAAACTAATATGTCTAAACTCAATTAGAGAAGACGGAGACTTAACTTTACGGAGTAAAGCAATGTTGGTTTTGTTTACATGATTAGGAGAAGTCACATCATATAAAATATTACTAACAAAATTAGTCACATCATGCCCTACAATATGTCAGAAGTGCTGATAAAAAATAGCATGCATATCATTCGGGGCCAGGGCCTTACATGGGTGCATTATGGGCAAAGTAGCGTGAATATCCTCTTTTGTGTATGGTTGAAGCAGGGATGTCATTGTAATCCGCAGTAATTGAACTTACCACACAAGATAGAACGTCATTCAACTTCTCTTTTCCTATAGGGGTTAGTTCCTCATTATGATGATTAGACTCTTCAGGTTGAGTCAAACCAATTTCAAAGTTATCATCATAACTCTGATCATGCAAGGAGTTAGTTTCATCAAATATAATATAGACACTTTCCTTTACACACATTGTTCGTTTATTGTAAACATGATAAGCTTCACTACTTGAGGCGTATCGTAGAAATATAGCCTCATCACTTTTAACATCAAACTTTCCTAAGTTGTCATTTACATTATTATGTACAAAGCATATACATCCAAAAACACGAAAGTTAGAGATATTGGGTTTTCTTCCTCTAAGGAGCTCATATGGTGTCTTCAATGTAATTGGCCTTAGCATGCCTTTATTGATGATGTAGCATGCTGTGTTTACTGCTTCAACCCAAGAATTCTTCGAAAGACCACTTTCAATTATCATCGCTCTTGCCATATCCTCCAGGGTCCAGTTCTTCTTTTATATCACACCGTTCTGGTGTGGTGCCCTTGGAGCTTAGAAATTATGGTCTGATCCTTCATTGCTGTAAAATTCATCAAACTTGGAGTTCTCAAACTCCTTACTATGGTCAGATCTTAGATGTTTCAATTTAAAACCACTAGTTCGTTGAATCTTTTTAGCAAAGGTTAGAAATTTATCAAAAGTCTCATCCTTACTATGAAGAAAGTTAACTCATGTGTATCTTGAAAAATCATCCACGATGACTAACACATATCTCTTACCTGATCGACTTTGGATGCGTACATGCCACTTAAGTCCATATGAATGAGTTCTAATGGACTTTGTGTGCTTACCATTTTCTTGGATTTGAAGGAGGATCTCACTTGAACTTTAACACATGTATCACAAACACCGTGGTTCAAGGACTTAATTGTTGGTAAACCAACTACCAAGCTAAGTCTTTCCCACTTAGTTTATGTAGTAGGGACAAGCTAGCATCACTGCAACGTTTGTGCCATAATAGAGGATCTTATTCGATCACACTTAAGCATGTGAAAATGTTCCTAGGAACAAGGTTTAGGTCAACCATATAGGTGTTTCCTTTCCTTGTCCCTTCAAGGATCTTAGTTCATGTTTCATTACTGACAACACATGACTCATTAGTAAACTTTACTATGCTGCCCTTATCACAAAACCGAGAAATGCTAAGTAAACTATGCTTTTAGCCCTCGATAAAAAATACATTATCTATGGAGTGTGACAGACTTGCCAATTTTTCCTACAACTACAATATTGCATGTTAGGTTGTCTTCGAAGGTCACAGTTCCTCCATGGTAAGCTTAAAGTGAGAGAAACTTTGATTTTATCGCCGATCATATGCTTAGAACAATCGATGTCGAGGAACCACAAGTTGTTCCCCCTCACTTCAGCCTGTATCCAAAGAAACTAGTCAGTGGTAGGAACCCAGTCCTTTGTTGGACTTAAATCATCTGTAGCTTTTCATACCTGCTTCACGAGGTAGGTATTTCTCTCAATATGTTCTTCCCTGGTGGAACAATCAGACACTTTGTGTCCATTGTTCCCACAGTAAGAACATATTTTACTGCTTGGTAGATCAACATATTTTTTCTGTTTATTTTTCATCTTGTGGTTGAAACCAAGTCCATCTCTTCCTTTATTTTGATACTTTTAAATCCAACTTACTGGATCAAGAAGTTTGTTCCTAGAAGAACCTAGTTCCTTCTTAAGTACCATATTTTCACTTAAAACATTTTCATAATCAGTTTTCAGTTTTTCAAATCTGTTCTGGTACTAGTAGAAGGACCCGTTCCTTCAAGAACAAAGAGTTTCAACTCTGCCATTACCATACTTAAAAAATAGTTCTCCTTTTTTACCATTTGAAAAGCTTCCTGCTTCGATTTTATCAAACGGTTAAAGAACCGTTTTTCAGTATTGATTTTTGAAGAATAAAGCCAGTTAGAATGTTTCTTAGCAACCTTTAAGGCATTCTCTAGTTGTTTCGTTTTTACACAAATAGTCTTATATTCATCTAAGCTTTCAAGAAGTAATTTCACGAGTTGGCTATTGTTAAGTTCTGCAAGCTCTTCTTTTATAGTGTTAGAACATACCTTGGTATTTGACAATTCTTCTTCTTCTTCTTCTTCAGATTTGGCCATGAGGCATAGGTGAGTAGTTTCTTTTTCTGTCTGCTCTTGCTCCTCATCAGATTCTTCCCATGTAGCAACCATGGCCCGCTTCATGTCTGTTTTTGAAAAAGGTTTTGGTTGATCCTTGTTTCTTTCCTTGAATTTTCCATTTTCCTTCTCAATATTCCATTGAGGACACTCTTTGATAAAGTGATCGGGCCTTCCAGAGTTATGACAACTTAATTTGGTAAGCTTCCTTATGACCTTCCCTTAATAGTTCTTATTAAAGAACTTCTTGAATCTTCACACGATCATTGCGGCTTCTTCGTCGTCCATCTCTGACTCTTCTTAATCATCTATAATGAGAGCAAGAGCCTTAGGTCTCACAGAGTCTGACTGGTGAGTCTCTGGATGCAATTCGTGGGTCATCAAGGAACCAATCAATTGCTCCATATTGAATGTGGTGAAATCTTTAGTCTCCAATAAAGTTGTAACTTTAGCCATCCACTTCTCATCTTGGGGAAGACTCATTAGAACTTTACGAACTTGTTCTTTCTGGAGTAATGAATTTTCCAAGAGACTCAAGTTCGTTTAGATGTTCGAAAAGCGATTGAGCATGTCTTGATCAAGCTCCTTTTGTTTCATTTGAAACAGTTCATACTTATGCATAAGCATATCTATCTTCGATCTTTTCACCTCGCTTGTTCCTTCATGAGTGACTTGCATGAAGGAGTTCCCAAATCTGCTTTGTGGTCTTGCATCCCATGACTCTATTGTGTTCATGAAGACCAAGGCCACAGTGGAGTAGCTTTTTAGCCAGACTGTTCATCTCCATTTTATCAAAGTCATCTTTATCAAACTCTTCAAGGGGTTTTAGAATCATCTCCCAATTATCATTTTTCTTTGTAACTTCGAAGTCGCCAAGCTCAATTACCCTCTATACTTGGTAGTTTTCCACTTTTATGAAAATCTCCATGCGGTTCTTCTAGTACGGATAATGCTTCCCTTTGAACATGGGAGGTCGTTGAGTAGAATATCCTTCATCAAAATTTTCTCCCGTAGTGTTCATGGTGCCAGGTACAAGCTCCTCAGGGTTAACTGATCTTTTTGAGGTACTAGGCTATGATACCAATTATTTTTCGAGTATGAACACTAGACCAACTACAAGTGGGGCTTGAATTGTAGTTGAGGAAAAATTTTCGAATCTAGATGGCGGAATTAAAATAACTTAAATACGAAAGAGAAAAAGCACACGAGATTTTTTACAAGAAAAACTTCATAGGCCCAATAGGAACAAAAACCTTGACTATTAGGGATTTTGACTCAATACTCTCTTTACTATAATAGGCCAAAAGACTCTCTTTTACAACCTATTAATGGACCTTTCTCTATTCATCTAGGAACTTGTTCCCAGTCACTCGGTTTCCCCTGAACTAATGACACTCACTTTGACTTCACTTGAAATCTTCTCTTTTCTCTCTTTCTTTCTCTTTCTTGATTACAAGGATATTCTTCGATTTTTAATTTCACCCAAACACTATGAATATTACACAAGTATGTTCGTTGAATATGAGAGGAAATTGCAAGAAAACTTTCTAAGTTAATATTGAATTTCGCTCAAGAAAGTCATAAGTTTTCTTCGGGTAATTTTCCTGTTATATAGCTGCTGCACTTTTTCCTTTTGTAAATGTATTGCTCCACTTTCTCCTAGTTTGTAGAGTTATGGAGATCATGGCTTAAATATGCTGCACATTCTCCATGTTTTTTTGCAACGTTCATAAACCACCTCCACTCTTCGTTAGTGGGCATGAAACACGCGGGTTGCTGAGTTAGTGCAGTTTGTTCCATAAAATCAGCCACGCATTTGTCAACCTATTTTCACACCATAACAATAGTAGCAATCTAATAACTAAGAATCTTTTATTCAAAGATTCCAAGTTAATAGATATATTAACCATACCTTATAATAAAATTCAAAAAGTGCATAAAAATAGTATATTGACTTAAGTTAAATAAATAATTTTCTCCACAAGATATATACATAAAAATCAACATTATATTATTTTTGGTTTTTTATATTTTTGCAAAACAAAAAAAAATACTATATAACAACCTAATTATTTGGCATCATCAAAACATGAAATACAACACCACTCTCCTGAATAAGAAAAGTAGCGTTTGGTTTGGGTCTTGGTTCCATGTTATACAATCTTTTTTTACCCGTGGGAGCTAAACTTTGAAGGGCCTGAATTCTTTCTAAGGTCAGTCTTAAGGCCTTGAAAATAATACACTGGGCAGGGAGGGTACAATGCCTCTAAAACCACACTCATTACGGTCTTTCCAAATTTCATGGCATAGGTAAGAGAAAATATCCGACCATTGAATACCTCAAAAATACTCATCCCTTCCTAAATTGTATTTCAGCTAGTTCCGAAAATCTATAAGCCCATCCCCTTGAGAGAGGCACGCTTCCTAAATCGGGCCTGCAAAGCTACAATCTCTTATTTTTTATTTTGAAGGAATTTTAGGAAAAATCCAGTGGTTGACATTTAATCAGAAAAAAATATTAATGGTTCACAATCTCCATTGCATGATATCGCTTGGATATCATTTTGCTCAACTCTCAAGCCACATGACTATTAAACAATAACTAGTTATTAGGCCCGGGCTACACCCCTGGTAAGAAAAAAATTCATTTATTAATATAATACTTTATGATAATAACATTAAATACAATGTAGCCTAATGGTTAAAACTTTAGTAAATGTACTTGAGGCCTTTTAATATATTTGTATAGATATAAAGATAGATTAATAACGGGGAAGAGAGAAGATAACCTTTAAACTAGCCATAATTTTTTTTTTATAATATGTAAAACCCCATTAAATAACACCTCATAAATACATACGTGTTCTTGTGTAGTAATCACATAATTCTCTCGTCAACAAACGCTGGAGCCTTTCATCACATGAATGATGATTAAATGTTAGCATGTTTTTTATCAATATTCGTCTGAGTTTTCTTCTTCTATCAACAACATTGGCTTCTCTCCACTTTCCTTCAACATTTTTTCTTGCTCACTTCTTAACCTGTTTTCTTGTTCATGCTTTGCCTTGTCAAGAAATGTAACTAAATTCCTTAAACAAGCCTCAGCACTAACTGTTTTAAGTGATCTAGGCATCAAATTCTCAGCCACATCCGCAGGAGTAACATCTGTTTCCTCCAACAACTTCTCAATTGGCTCAAACAAAGAATGCGATTCGAGTTTCAAGTAACTCCTAGCCAGTACCTTAAATGCATCATATCGGCAGTAAGACAATTCGATATGCACATCCATTCTACCTCGCCTAATTAAAGCAGGATCAAGTTTATTCACATAATTAGTCGTAAACACAATAATTCTCTCCTCTCCACAAGCTGACCAAATTCCATCAATGAAGTTTAACAAACCAGACAAAGTAACTTCACTTCCTTTCTTTTCACCTTCACCTTCACCTGATCCGGCTAATTTACTCTTTAAGTAGTCTTTTTCTTCTTCTCCTTCCACATCACCTGATTTTTTCTTCTTTCTTTGGCCTGTCAAATCCAATGAACAATCTATATCTTCTATCAAAATAATAGACTTACTAGTGGTTTCAATCAATAACCTTCTAAGTTGCATGTTATCCTTAACTGAAGTTAATTCAAGATCATAAATGTCATAGTCTAAAAGATTAGCAATGGCAGCAACTAGTGTTGATTTCCCTGTTCCAGGAGGACCATAGAGAAGATAACCTCGCTTCCATGGCTTTCCGATTTGCGCGTAATAGTCCTTTGCGCCTTTGAACCAGAGTAAATCATCAAGGATCATCTGTTTCTTAGTTTCCTCCATTGCAAGCATTTCGATTCTTGCTGGGTGTTTGAATTCGATGTGGTTCCATATGTTTTCTCTATCGCCCATCCAATCTGGACCATCACTTCCTGCATTAGTAAATAGTTTTCGCGTTCTCTTTCTCAATGCAATTGCTTCGCCTTCCTCTAAAACATATGGTAAATACTTGTCCAGTATGAATTTCCTGTGTTTGCTATGAAACACCAGTGTGTAGTATCTGTTTCAATACATCATATTATTATGATCATATCATTAAGCCATTTGGAAATTTAGTATTATTGAATGTCAATGGATGACGTGAAATTAACTAAACTTATTAAACCTAACTTTATATTTACACCGCAGCTTAACAAGCTAACTTTGGACTTAATTAGCCTCACAACATTAAACTGAAGAGAGCATACCTTACAATTAAAGAGTGGAAATGGAATTTTATTGTTTAAAGTACGCGATTTCAAATCTTGGCTTGTTTAAGGCCCAATCTAGATCTGGCTCGTTATTATATTTTCTAATTCTTTTATTGCTAAAAAAGAGTTAAAAGATAAAACTATTTGTCTGCTCAAATTACTCTAGCATTGAATTTCTTATTGTAATCAGTTAATGCATCTCACATTAATTATTATAATTACATACTTATCTTTTGCGATGAGAAAATTTAAAACTCACCTAGCTTTAGAAGTGATCAAGTGGAACAAGATTGAAATACAAAGATTAGGTAAAACAAAATTGGATTAAATTTAATATACATTTTAAAAGTATTAACATAGGGTAAAAATTTTAACAAATTTATTAGTATTACACCTTCCATCAGACAATATCACAATACTCTTTCCATTTGCTTTTTTTATAGTCAAAATCATAAATGCAAAGCATAAATTTTCAACAATATAAAATAATTTTTTTTTTAATCAATATTACATCATGTTAGATTTGTCTCGGTATATATATTTAAAAGATAATTTATTTATATTAATTATGTGTAATCAAATATATTAATGGTCAAATTGTATTGCGAAAAGTATATATGAAAAAGCGGCAACATCATCTTCATTAAACGACAACATAACCAAGTGGTGGACATATAAAAAAATCCCTAATTATCGTTTGGACTTGCTTATCAAGGTTTGTAATATTCTTAATGCCATAAACTTTTAATATATTGTAGAAAAGCAAATCAAACTATACTATAAGATAAGAGAAGTAATAATCCAATAATTAGCCAAATCGTAAATTGTTACTGTCATGAATAAAGTGTTGCAAGTACGAAAGATAAGAAAAGAAAAAAGTACCAATATGTACCTTTTTTCATCAGAGCCACCGAGGAAAGGGTAGGAAGGCTGATTAGTGACTTCTTTATTGAAAGACCACCAGACATGAACACCAAGATAGTCATCCATGACCTCTTCGTTTTCTCCTAACTTCAACAACAAAGACTTACTATCGTTCATATAATCAGCCTTCATGCTTCTAGCTTCCATAGAAGACTTGTCACTAAGGTAATTTTGAATGGCTATGTAAACTTCACTTCGATTGAAACGATCATCAGTGTGCTCATCAAAGGTAATATCAAGGTAAGGAGAGAAATAATTGGCAAATTTGTGAGTATAACGAGAGGTGAAAAACTCGATCGAATCGCGTAATTTGGGTGGGAGGTAATGTTGGTAAATTGTCCAGAAGAACATGAGACCGGCGAACCAGGAACCAAACTGTGAGAACATCTCCATCTTCAAATTCTATTTGAAACTTATGTTTTGGTCGAGTTATATAGAGTTATGCTGGTTGGGTGGACTATTCCTTCTAAAAGATTGTAAACGTGGTACGCTTTACAATTTGGAATGTTCTTCTTCTTTTTCTTTTAAAGAAAAAAAAAACGTGATTAGTGGTCGGCGTGTGTGAAAGCTTAGTGGCTAAGGCGGTATAGGGAATATAAAAGCTAAGCTTAGGGTGTGAAGGCTTTGTATGAAGCGAATAACTAATAAGACACGACAACATTTAGTATTACAGCATTATTATTGTCATGAACTAGCTAGATTTTAGATGGAATTAGACACCAGAGGAATTAGTATTATTGTATTTGAATAAATTGACTAGTACTTACTGCTTAAGTATTCTCTCTTTCTAAAAAAATTCTGAAACCAAGAATTGCAAGAAGTAAGGAACAATCTGTTGGAAATCCTTTTAAGAGCTACTCCTACTTTGTCACCTCCCCACTCCAACAATCTAAAGCTCCAAATAAAAATATTTGAGCTTTCATCCGTCTTTCAAAACAATATAGGCCACTGATCATAAATATATCATGACAGCAATAGAATATTAATTAAATTTAGGATTTTTTAACAAAAATAATACAAATTTTTCCCCATTTTCTTGCAATAATACAAACTTTTAATTATTATGTAGCAATACAAACTTTACATCAAAATTCCTCCAATAGAGCCGTACCGGTTGTTAACTTGTTATAGGAGGTAAACAAGTTGATGTAACACTCTATAGGACACGTGTCGCTTTTTTATTGGTTGATTTTTTAAGTTTTTATTTAAATTTAAAAAACAAAAAAATAAGGAATTTTTTCTTTCTCCTTCACCCCCCGACCCTGCCTAGCCTTCCCTTAACCAATTTCTCTCTTAGCCCCCCCCCCCACACCTCCACAGAGGCCCTTTCGCCATCCGGAAACCACAACCGCCACCAACCTCCACGTTTTCCACCACCAACCTTCACGATTTCCGTCGCCGAATACAAATCCACAACCACAACCGCCACCAACCTCCTCGATCTCTTACCATCGCCGACCTCCTCTCTCACCACTAGTGAAGACAAACTCACCATCCTCTACCTCCTTTATCTCACCTCTTTCGATCTTCCTTTTTTGTGGATTGTGGGGTGCGGGTTTGTGGTCGTGGGTTAGTGGTTGTGGGTTGTGGTTGTGCACACCAGTACAAAATCATTGATTTGTGTCGGACATCGATCCGACGCCACAGATCTCGACGCAAATTCTAGAGACATAATCTGCGCCGGATAAGGAAACGACGCAGATGCAGAGCTATTTGCGTTGGATAGAACTCCATGTCCGACGCACATGACGCCTCGCCAAGCCAACATACATCAGTCATCTGCGTCAGACTCGGCCAGAAGATAGGACGCAAAGGAAAGGATTTGCGTCAGACACCAAGCAACATGCGACGCATATGATTCAATATTTATTAAAAAAATGGGATTTTCGTCGGATTGAATGTCATGTCCGATGCAAATCCTTTAGTTTGGTTAAAAAAAAACAGAAACACAATGAACAATAAATCTTCACTAATAATGTAAAATAAGTATTACAAACCACTTTAATCGATACAAACAAATTGTACAATAGATACAAACAAATTACATTGCAAATATGTAAAAAAAGTAAAAGTAAAACTAAATCTAGAAGAATAAAGGAATATTGCAGCCGACGTTTTTCGATGAGCTCGAGGAAGAAGAAAAGAACCAATTTCTGATATGAAAATAAAAATAAGAATTTCAGAACTGAAAGTGAAAAAGAAAATCCTAGATCTGAAAATAAACCCTAGACTAAGATAAATGCCAAAATAGTAAACAGAAAAAATCAGATATAAAAAATAAAAATAAATACGAAAGGCCGAAAAAGGCTTGTGAAGAGGGCTTGCTCTTCCATTGAAGTTTTTTTGTTCTAAAAATCAGATATCTTGTTTGGCATTTCGTTTTCTAGGTTTGCGAATGGATTCTTTGATTATTCGAAGTACTCTTGTAAGGTTTCCTTTTTGATTCGCAGTGAAATAAAATCCTAACTTATCAAAAAGAAAAGGAAATTTTTTAATTTTGAAATATGATAATGAAAAAACGAATTTTTAGATGTAGAAAACTAAAATAGAAAATCATACACTACAAGAAAAGAAGATTTCAACGACCACTTAACGCCGTCGTTGATATAAAATAAACCGTCGGTGATGAATCACCGATGACCAAACGGTTGTTGATCAGCCGTTGCTGTATCGATGGTCGCAGATATTGGAATCAACGACCATCTGACCGTCGGTGAAAATATCAACGACAGTTTTCGGAAAATCAGCGACCATTTGAAGAAACCGATGTTGCCTTCATGTCAACGACGGTTGAAAGCAGTCGTTAATACAACGACGGTTTAAAGCAGTCGTTGATATTAACGACGACTTTAAGCGTTGTTGTATTAACTATTGTTTATAACAGTAGTAAGTTCAACGACGGTATATACCCATTGCTATTATTATTTAGGAGTCGTTGAAATTCAACTCCATGGTAGCATACATTTCCTTACATCGACTGCCTAATCGTCGTTCATTCAATGTGTAGTCGTCGCTATTTTTAAAAATTACATTAATTTAAAATTTATTGTTCGAAATTATAATTAAACCTGTACCTGTACAGCTGCACCTAAATATACTACATTAAAGCTGTTCCTCCATCGCATTGTCAATTTTTCGATTACAAAAATATGCAATTTTGATATATATTATAATTTGCGTAGATACTTATATAATTACATGAAATATTATGTACACAAAATAGATCCCGGTGTCTGGAAATAAAGTAGAAGTCGGTATCTACAAAAATATATATCAACAAATCTAGAAACTAATAAGCTAGATGCCGATAAAATATAGACACTAAATGTCTATAGTTAGACAAACTACCTAGATTAAATATATGTACGCAAAATAGATCCCGGTGTCGGGAATAAAGTAGAAGTCGGATTCCAAAAAAAATAACCCGACACATCTAGAAACAAAGCGAGATGCCGATTACTATTGACACTAAATGCATATAATTAGACTAACTATATAGAAACTATAAGTTAGCTACCTAGGTGCCAAAACTAAAAAAAACTACACTGTCAAGGGTGTCTCTGTAGCACTACCGTCACCGCCAAACCCTGGGTCATCTTCTGGTCTGCGTTGTGGAGGGGGGCCTGGGTTGCAACTTGAGAATATGTGGCTGAAAGTAGACATGTTCCTCATCATTTCCTCTACGAGGGCCCGACTTGACTCTTCCACCCGTGCTGCGATCCTTGCCTCCACCTCTTCTATCTGTGTATAGTAGCGACCTTTGCCTCCAGCTGTGCCTCAAGCTAAAAAAATGGACGGCTCATATGGTTGTGAAGAGCCGCCACCTCCTCGCCCTGATGAAGAGGTGTAGTACAAATGATCTCCCTGACCCAACCCATGCACTTTTACTATGTTCCTCCCACCAATTGTTTCCCAATACAACAGATCAGGGTTCGGCTTTGACCCCTGAGTGGTACAATGATCCAGTTTCTTATTGTATGTCTCATGCATTTTGTTAAATGTACTCATATTCAAGTAATATAAAATGGCCTAAAGGTGTAACTTCATAATGAAAGTACAGATGAAATATCTCACATTCTTTATTCAGAATTCAACAACATAAATATAACCTACAAACTACAAGCAATAAATGAAGAAACAAGTAACATTGAAATAAATTCCCATAACAAAAATGGGAGTTTTGATCTTAGTCCCAGAACAAAAACAAAAGCTAAATTTATTTCTACAATATTTGTAGTGCTGCAAATATATTTGGTGGGTGAAAGTGAAATGCACATGTCCAGTTACTGGCCATGAAGTCCACCCCCACTACTCCCACCCTTCACTGATCCCCTGCACCCCCACCCTGGTGACCCCCACCATTGCCCACCCCCTGCACCCCCACCCTTGCCCACCCTCTGCACTCCCCCTGCTGACCCACTCTCTGCACTCCCACCCCTTGACCCCCATCACTGTCCCGGAGGAAGATCATGGCGGTTAGACAGACGACGAAAGGATTAACTATAAGCATCATAAGAAAATTAGCAGGACTATCAGAAAATAGGACAGTGCAAACATCAGTAAATATAGCAGTGCTTAAACCCATATAACCCTTCAGAATCCCAGAAACAAGTCCCCTGTTTTTCCTGAAGTTTCTGATACATGTAACTAAAATTGTTGTATTCATCCATGTTGTGCTGTTCCCTCCCATACACATAAATATACACATCTGCACATTTTTCAATTCCACAAAAAATAATAAACATCTCATTAACAACCAACACCTCAAGTCAACAACAACAACAACCACACCCACTAAAAATTGTTCATTCATTTAAAATATATTTCAATCATACCAAAAAGTGTCTACTTTCTAAATCAAATCTTTATACAAAGTTCATCATTACTACAAATTATGTGAAAATCTCAACATACATCCCCAAAACACAAAATTAGCCAACATTACAAAAAAAGTATCAAGAAAGAGAGAGAGAGAGAGAGAGAAAGAGGAGAACATACGACCCAATAAGGAAGAGGAAAAATAGTTTTGTTGATGTTATAACGGATGGGAGGAAGAACAAATTATGAATGCAAAAACAATAAAATCAGACACCAGAATTACGTGGTTCACCAAATTGGCTACGTCCACGGCAGAGAGAGAGAATATTTTATTATGAGAAGAAACCAGATTACAAAGAGAACAGAGTGTTTTTCGTAGTGTAAAAGATAGGTTAAAATAACCTATTTATACAAACCAGCTAAAAACGCGTTTTCCGCGTTTTTCCCCGATCCGCCCGACCCCCGGGGCGAAATCCGTCCGACCGGGCGGTCCCCAGCTCTCCTAAACGTATACGCGCGCCCGACCAGGCGAGACCTGCCCGACCGGGCGAAACAACGTTTCTCCAAACTTGCTCCCGCGCCCGACCGCCCGGGCGAGACGCAGTTTTGCGTCTCTCGTGCATTTCGTCGAACACTTCTTGAGCACCACAATTCAAGGCATATTCTTACAAATCTCCACCTTGACTTGAATTCTCTCATAATCACCAGAAAACCAGATGCATTGATCACAACGCCCAGAATCTCCCAAACACCAGATTTGTCCCAAAAGACAACCAGACCAGATTAGTCCCTAAGGACTCCAGAATTGCCCCAAGAGGCAACTAACAATCACGAATATTAAGTAAGTCCAAGCAATGTTGGAACTTACTCTGCGGAACCGGCTTGGTGAACATATCAGCAGGATTATCAGCAGTTCCTACCTTCTTCACCTTAATCCTTGTCTCACTCCTCAGAAAATGATATCTGACATCAATATGTTTAGTCCTCTCATGATGGACTTGATCCTTTGCTAGACATATTGCACTTAAACTGTCACAGAACACAGTTGCTTGATCATGATGTAGACCCAAATCACTGATTAACCCCTTTAACCAGATCCCCTCCTTAGCTGCTTCTGTCAAGGCCATGTACTCTGCCTCAGTAGTAGACAAAGTTACAGTAGGTTGTAAAGTTGCTTTCCAACTCACCACAGAACCACCAAGAGTAAACACATATCCAGTCATAGACCTTCTACCATCTACATCTCCAGCATAATCAGAATCAGAATATCCTGCAACTAAGCAAGCCATATCACCTCCATAAATGAGACCAATATCTGACGTACCTCTAAGGTACCGAAAGATCCTCTTGACTGCCTGCCAATGCTCCTTACCAGGATCACCCATGAACCTACTAACCACACTGACTGCATGTGCAAGATCCGGCCTAGTGCAAACCATAGCATACATCAGACTCCCTACTGCACTAGCATACGGAACCCGACTCATGTACTCCTTCTCCTCAGCCGACTTAGGTGCAAAAGCCACAGACAAATGACTATTCGAAGCACTTGGAGTATCTATAGGTTTTGCTGTTGACATGCCAAACCTTGACAATATCTTCTCAATATAACCCTTCTGTGACAAGAAAAGTTTCTTCTGAGTCCTATCCCTATAAATTTCCATCCCCAAAATCTTCCTTGCTGCACCCAAATCCTTCATTTCAAATTCAGCACTGAGAAGTTCCTTCAATTTCTGAACATCTGACTTGTTCCTGGCAGCTATCAACATATCATCCACATATAGCACTAAGTAGATAAAAGACCCATCTGTCAGCTTGTTATGATACACACAACAATCATATGAGCTCC
The DNA here is from genome assembly GCF_026745355.1 of Beta vulgaris subsp. vulgaris. Lineage (NCBI taxonomy): Eukaryota > Viridiplantae > Streptophyta > Magnoliopsida > Caryophyllales > Amaranthaceae > Beta > Beta vulgaris. The sequence goes on from NC_079203.1 coordinate 9,184,746, forward strand.
TGTTGTAGCCTAGCTTCATCATATAGCTATCAAACTTCTTGTACCATTGCCTTGGAGACTGCTTTAGCCCATATAAGGACTTCTTCAACTTGCAAACACTGTTTTCTTTTCCTGGAACCTGAAACCCATCTGGTTGAGCCATATATATCTCCTCCTCCAACTCTCCATGTAAGAAAGCTGTTTTTACATCTAGCTGCTCAAGCTCAAAATCCTGATGTGCAACTATCGCTAGTAGCACCCTGATGGAAGTATGTCTGACTACAGGCGAAAAAATCTCATTATAGTCTACACCCTCCCTTTGTGTGAACCCTCTTGCAACCAGTCGAGCCTTATACTTGACCCCTTCTTCAGATGTCATCCCCTCCTTTTTCTTGAAAACCCATTTACAAGTAACAATTTTTCTCCCTGAAGGCTTAGACACAAGCTCCCAAGTCTCGTTCTTATGAAGTGACTCCATCTCTTCCCCCATTGCAGCAAGCCAATGGGTAGACTCCGTACATGTAACTGCCTCCCTATAGGTTGATGGCTCATAGACATCCACCTCTTCAGCACCTGCAGTGCATAAGCTACCATATCTTCAAACCCATATCTAGTTGGAGGTTTACCAAAATTTGTCCTTATAGGACGTTCCCGTGCCAGGCTAGGCGCCTCCTCACTAGCAGTCGAAGATGATGGTTCTTCAGAACCAATGTGTTGATCATCACTCTCATCATGAGTGTCTTGCTGCTCCACCTGTTTATCAACACTACTACTATCTGACACTTCAATGGACATCACATTAGGATTAAACATAGAATTTTCATCAAAGACTACATTTCTACTAAGTATAACCCTTTTTCAGAAGGAGACCAGATTCTATAACCCTTAACTTCATCCCCCATAACCCACAAACACTCCCCTTTTAGCCCTTGGTTCTAGTTTTCCTTCATTCACATGATAGTAGACATTACAACCAAAAACTCGCAAATCTGAGTAATCTGCAGGCTTACCTGACCACATCTCATATGGTGTTTTGAGATTGATCCCAGAATGAGGTCCACGATTTATCAAATAACATGCTGTATTGACAGCTTCTCCCCAGAACTTCTAGTCATACCAGCATTAGAGAGCATGCACCGAGCTCTCTCCAGAAGTGTCTGATTCATCCTTTCTGCTACACCATTCTGCTGTGGTGTATCTCTGACAGTGTGATGCCTAGCAATCCCTTCAATTTTACAGAACTCATTGAACTCAGACAAACAAAATTCCAGACCATTATCAGTTCGTAGCCTTTTGATCTTCTTCCCAGTTTGATTTTCCACTAATGCCTTCCACTGCTTAAAATTCTTTGAAAGCTTCACCTTTTGACTTCATAATAATCAACCAAGTCATTCTTGAATAATCATCTATGAAAGAAACAAAATACCTGTGACCTCCAAAGACTCCACGCGTGAAGGACCCCAACAATCAGAGTGGATATAATCCAGAGTACCTTTTGTTCTATGAATGCCCTTAAAACTTGCTACGATGTAATTTCCAAAACACAATGCTCACAAAACTCCAGGTTTGTGACCTTATGGCCACATAGAAGATCTGCCTTGGAGAGGATTTGCATTCCTCTCTCACTCATATGACCAAGTCTCATGTGCCATAGCTTGGTCATATCCTCCTTCTGAACCTCAGACGATGCAATAGAAGCTGAACCTGAGATAGTAGAACCCTGCAGAACATACAAAGTACACGCTTGACCCCCTTCAAAACCTCCTTTGAACCCTTGCAAACATACACAACTCCACCACTCCCTCTGAAACTGAAACCCTTACTGTCTAGTAGACTAAGTGAAATCAGATTGTTGGTCATCTGTGGAACATGCTTAACATTTTTCAAAGTATAGATAATATCATCATGAGTCCGGATCTTGATAGAGCCTATTCCAACTATCTTACAGACTGCACTGTTAGCCATCGAAATATTTCCCCCATCTACCTGCTCATAAGTAGTAAACCACTCCCTATGAGGACTCATATGATATGACGCTCCAGAATCAAGAACCCACACATCACTATATGTTTTCTCATTTGCCACTAGAGCAAGGTCATCCTCAGAATTCGAATTTTCTGCTGCAACAGCAGCAGAACCAGAACCAGACCCAGATTTGTTCTCCTGATGCTTCTTTTTAGGACATTCCTTCTTCCAATGCCCCTTTTCCTTACAGTAGTTACAGATATCATTAGGTTTAGGACCCCCTTTAGAATTTCCAGATTTCTTAAAATTCTTTTTACCATGTCCTTTACCACCACTACTACTGGCCACTAACCCAGAAGACTGACTTTCTGTACTACTACCAGATGCCTTATGGCGCAATTCCCTAGTATGCAAAGATGATCTAACTTCTTCTAGGGACACAGAATCTTTACCAACAATGAAAGATTGCACAAAATTTTCATACGATATAGGTAAAGAAACAAGCAGAATTAAAGCGGCATCCTCATCCTCCACCTTCACATCAATATTACGCAATTCTAATAAAATTGTATTTAATTGATCAAGATGATCTCTAAGAGGCATACCTTCCTGCATTCGCAGACTGAACAGACGTTGCTTCAAAAGCAACTTGTTGGTTAGAGATTTTGTCATGTACAAACTCTCTAATTTCAACCACAGACCAGATGCGGTTTCCTCCTCCGCGACTTCAGTGATTATGTCATCTGCCAGACACAACATAATCGTTGAATGAGCTTTCTCCTCCAGAACGGCCATCTCAGCGGTGACTAAATCCGTTGCTTTCTTTGCCAACGGTGCCCACAACCCCTGTTGCTTCAGTAACGCCCGCATCTTGATCTGCCACAGACTAAAACTATTCCTCCCAGTAAATTTATCGATTTTGACATTCACCCCAGACATCTTTCTCACACAGATCGAAAACCAAAGTCTTGATACCAGTTTGTTATAACGGATGTGAGGAAGAACAAATAATGAATGCAAAAACAATAAAATCAGACACCAGAATTACGTGGTTCACCAAATTGGCTACGTCCACGGCAGAGAGAGAGAATATTTTATTATGAGAAGAAACCAGATTACAGAGAGAACAGAGTGTTTTTCGTAGTGTAAAAGATAGGTTAAAATAACCTATTTATACAAACCAGCTAAAAACGCGTTTTCCGCGTTTTCCCCGATCCGCCGACCCCGGGCGAAATCCGCCCGACCGGGCGGTCCCCAGCTCTCCTAAACGTATACGCGCGCCCGACCGGGCGAGACCTGCCCGACCGGGCGAGACCTGCCCGACCGGGCGAAACAACTTTTCTCCAAACTTGCTCCCGCGCCCGACCGGGTGAGGTTCGCCCGACCGCCCGGGCGAGACGCAGTTTTGCGTCTCTCGTGCATTTCATCGAGCACTTCTTGAGCACCACAATTCAAGGCATATTCTTACAGTTGACAACAAGCCATTGGAGTGAGACTCGATTTTCACCTCAGATGTGAGATGTTCTCTCAGCAACAAAGAAATTGCAGATTTCGATATTTGTGAATTGTTCTCTTAGCAACAAAGAAACTGGGAAGAAAGTACCAATATCAACCTCAGATGTTGCTATAAAGTGTCCCTAGCATAAACAATTTTCTGATTTTGTTTGTATTTCTGGCCTAGGATTTTTATTTAATTGTCCGTACCATCTGATTTTGATGAGTCAATTTGCAATTTTTCTGAGGCCAAATTTCATAATAAAGCTTTAATTTGAGGACACAAATTTAATTACTCAGAAGCCTCTCAATTTTGTTAGATGATAAATTTTTATGTTAGTGAATTTTTCAGTAAAAACGGCAATAAATTAGAGTCTCTGATGCGCCTTTTCAATGGCGCTTTTAGCGCTTTACGTTGCCAATATCGTATTGGAATTGAGATTCTGGCGTTTTCCATTTCTTTCAATGGTTTATGCATTCAGACGTTCCTAAATCTCATTGTTTTAAGAACAAATATTTAACTTTTCTTTAATAATGAAGTAAAGGAGATGGAAGTGATGATTATTTCCCCAGATGATTGACGCTGAAATTACTGAGCGCTATTTAGTTCTCTTTGAGAATTCAAGCCAGAATTCTGATCCATCTTTATTTTTAATTTAATAACAAAAGTATTTTGCAATTTGAGAAACTACAAAATTAGGACAACGTTTTTGATTAGTCTATGAATGTGAATATGTGATGGTTTGTATATAGTGCGTAATTGGTTTGTGAGATGGAGTTGATGATTATTTCCCCAGATGATCGACGCTGATTAAACTGTGCTAAATTTGTTCTCTTATGAGAATCTAAGCCAGATCTCTGATCTATCTCTTTTCCAAAAATGAATTTGCTAGATCACATTGAGGACGGACAAATGACTTGACAAATGACTTGAGAGATTAGAATTTTTGGAACTGCGAAAAATTACAATTTAATGTTGTAATTTGACACTTTATAAAGTAAGTTGAATTTAATTTATCTTGTGTGCTGCTGATTAAGCAACAATTGTAAGTAAAATAATCGAGCACAGATTGGTTAGCGACATAGAAATTAGAAGGAAACGATAGGGGGGAACGAGGGAGGGGGAGTTGTATTTTCCCCTCTATTATTTTTTTGGTAAAAATATGCAATGATATAAATTTTCATTTCAATCTAAGTGGATAATGATATTTCTTAATTAGACAATCTGAGGTTTAAAATTAGTTAAATATCTCTATTACATAAGGGAAGGGGGAGCAATGGTGTCCTCTTTTGAAATGCCTATTTTTTTCCCTTTCTTTTTTCTAAATTATAAAAGGAATGTCAATACCAAAATGGCTTTCTAACAAAGCCACTGGAAATTAGATTTCAACATCACTCAGAAATCACTTATACTAGGAAACTTTACAAAAACAAAAAATTAACTTATAAACTAAAATTTACTATGACGTCAATACATACAAAAATATACACAAAATTCACTTACAAATTATTGTTTTCTCAAAAATCATCATCTCTATTATTATCTCTATTATATAAGGGAAGGGGGAGCTATAGTGTCCCCAAATGAAGAGATTATTTTACCCCTTTTTCTTTCTAAATTATAAATTCACTTTCAAACCAAAGGAAGATTCAAATAAAAATACTATAAATAAAATTATAACAATCACTCACAAGTCAATTAAAATCATAAAATTGCATAATTTACATTATATAAATCACTCAAATGAGTAAACTTTAAAAAAACCAAAAAATTAACTTACAAACTACAACCAATACACTACAACGTCAATACATACTCACAAAAATTTGACTTGAAATCCAAGTGACCACTTTCTTCACAATATATGAAGTAGTATACTTAATTCAAAAACCAACTAAAAAATTATAATATTAGAAATCATAGATAAATTCAATAAAAGTTTTATTTTGTTCATAAAATTTAACTTTGAAAAGTAAAAAAGAGAGACTGGTGAGAGATTTAAGTGACAGAGACTAAACCAATAAATTTTGTAACTAAAACAATTATACTTTGTATGTTTAACGTTTAAATTCTGGCTTTTACATACGTCGAAAAAATTGAGTTTTTGTCTTAAAAAAAATTCAAGCATATGCATTGCGTGCAAGAAATGCTAGTATACTTTGTTTACTCTCATGAGAACATTTTTTTGAAAGAAAAGTTCTAATAGTGCATTGGACAAAACATTCGAAAGTATATAGGGGTAAATCTCCACCGAACAATCATTCTCCTACACTTGTTCCACACTGAAAGGCACTATCTTAGCAAGATGGTGAGTTACATACCGCCCGCCTTTTTCACATGAGATCGCACTACAGATCTAAAGTTAGAACTAAAAGATAAAATGTCCTCTAATACAGAATTGAAATCAGACATAAAAACTACAACTTTGAAAAGGCGAGATACTAGAACTTGGCTATCCTACTCTAGGATGATATCATCATAACCATATCCTTTTGTAAGTTTGATGGCAAAGAGTAGAGCTCGACTTTTAGAAACCTTCGGAGGCCACCACGTGCGAGTTCTTCGAGCAACACTAAATAGATCTTTTGCGTTCCTGGCTAACACAGCCGTACCTATACACCCTTCAACGGCTAATGATGCATTGACATTAAGCTTAACCACTCCCTAAGGTGTTGCATTTCAAACAAAATACATTTTTGATCATGTTCATTGAAATGAAGAAAAAGAAGATCATTTTTTCATTCCATTCTCGAAGAATCTATTAAATCATTTACCTTGCTAACAACATTAACTTTTGGGCTAGTAATAAATCTACCTTTTTCACCAACTATTGAAGGGTCCCCTAAATACTAACTTGAGTTTCATTCGCGATCCTCCATAGAATCCCTCCTTAATTAAAGCATTGACACTTCAAATGCTACTCCATTAATAGCTCCATGCAAATCACAAAGAAGCATCAAGAAATGACATTTTTGGGCAGTATTTAGCTTTCATCACCCTTCCCATCAGAGACTAAGCATGCTAAACTAATCTCCAAGCTTGTCTTCCAAATAATGCAACATTAAACACTCTCAAATCCTTGAACCCCATCCCATCTAAAAATTCGAGAGTGCACATATCATCCCAACTCTTCCAATAAATGTTCTGATTATACGCCGTCTGCCCCTAAAAGAAGCGCGCCATAGCCCGAACCTATTTTTTCAATAGTCGAACCAAGACGCATATAAGCACCCATCAAGTAGGAATTGCTTAAATCACAGACTTGAGAAGGATATCTTTCTCGGCTCTAGACAACCATTTTTCCTTTCATCCTTGTAACTTCTTTCATATTCTATCCATAAGAACTGTAAACATAACTTTTTTAGATCTCCCCATAACAATAGGTAAACCCAGGTATTTGCAATGTCGATCAACTTGTCGCATATTTAGAAATTCCGTCAAATCTTCCTGTTGTTTAACACTAACCCCTCTACTAAAAGACATCTTCGAGTTTTCATGGCTAATTTTCTGCCCAGATGCTTTTTCATACTGGTTGAGAATATCAATAATAGTTCTGCATTTTGTCGGTTCGCCCTTGCTAAAAGAAGGTTATCATTAACAAAAATAAGATGAAATATTTCTAGGCCATTGGGACTAGATTTAGCCCCATGCGGTTTTCTTTCTTGCACTTTTTTCAGTAACATGTGAGAAAATTAAAAGCATCATCTACAAGAATAAACAAGTAAGGAGAAAGAGGATCTCCGTATCTGAGTCCTCGAGGAGACACATCACCGCACACTCTTTCATTCAGAATAAAAGAGTATGATACCGAAGACACACAATCAATCACCAAGTTCACCTATCTTCCATCAAAACCCATAGTAAGAAGCAATTTTCTCAAGAAGCCCTATTCTACTCTGTCATAAACCTTGCTCATGTCCAGCTTCTACGCGCCTTCTTTTCTTCATAGTATGGAACAATTCAAGAGCAATAATAGCATTATTAGTAATCAGACGCTCCAGGACAAAGACACTTTGATTCTCAGTTACAACATAAGGGAGAATAATTTTCAGACGCATCACTAGAGTTTTAGTAACTAGTTTATACAAGACATTGCACAAACTAATATGTCTAAACTCAATCAGAGAAGACGGAGAGTTAACTTTACGGAGTAAAGCAATGTTAGTTTTGTTTACATGATTAGGAGAAGTCACATCATTCCCTACAATATGTCAGAAGCGCTGATAAAAAATAGCATGCATATCATCCGGGGCCAGGGCCTTACATGGGTGTATTATAAGCAAAGTAGCGTGAATATCCTCTTTTATGTATGGTTGAAGCAGGGATGTCATTGTAATCCGCAGTAATTGAACTTACCACACGAGATAGAATGTCATTCAACTTCTCTTTTTCTGCAGGGGTTAGTTCCTCATCATAATGATTAGACTCTTCAGGTCGAGTCAATCCAATTTCAAAGTTATCATCAAAACTCTGATCATGCAAGGAGTTAGTCTTATCAAATATAATATAGACACTTTCCTTTACACACACTGTTCGTTTATTTTAAACATGATAAGCTTCACTACTTGAGGCGTATCCTAGAAATATAGCCTCATCACTTTTAACATCAAACTTTCCTAAGTTGTCCTTTACATTATTATGTACAAAGCATATACATCCAAAAACACGAAAGGAAGAGATATTGGGTTTTCTTCCTCTAAGGAGCTCATATGGTGTCTTCAATGTAATTGGCCTCAGCATGACTTTATTGATGATGTAGCATGCTGTATTTACTGCTTCAACACAAAAATTCTTCGAAAGACCACTTTCAATTATCATCGCTCTTGCCATATCCTCCAGGGTCCAGTTCTTCTTTTATATCACACCATTCTGTTGTGGTGCCCTTGGAGCTTAGAAATTATGGTCTAATCCTTCATTGCTGCAAAATTCATCAAACTTGGAGTTCTCAAACTCCTTAATATGGTCAGATCTTAGATGTTTCAATTTAAAACCACTAGTTCGTTGAATCTTTTTAGCAAAGGTTAGAAATTTATCAAAAGTCTCATCCTTACTATGAAGAAAGTTAACTCATGTGTATCTTGAAAAATCATCCACGATGACTAACACATATCTCTTACCTGATCGACTTTGGATGCGTACAGGGCCACTTAAGTCCATATGAATGAGTTCTAATGGACTTTGTGTGCTTACCATTTTCTTGGATTTGAAGGAGGATCTCACTTGAACTTTAACACATGGATCACAAACACCGTGGTTCAAGGACTTAATTGTTGGTAAACCAACTACCAAGCTAAGTCTTTCCCACTTAGCTTATGTAGTAGGGACAAGCTAGCATCACTGCAACGTCTGTGCCATAATAGAGGATCTTATTCGATCACGCTTAAGCATGTGAAATTGTTCCTAGGAACAAGGTTTAGGTCAACCATATAGGTGTTTCCTTTCCTTGTCCCTTCAAGGATCTTAGTTCATGTTTCATTACTGACAACACATGACTCATTAGTAAACTTTACTATGCTGCCCTTATCACAAAACCGAGAAATGCTAAGTAAACTATGCTTTAAGCCCTCGATAAAAAATACATTATCTATGGAGTGTGACAGACTTGCCAATTTTTCCTACAGCTACAATATTGCATGTTAGGTTGTCTTCGAAGGTCACAGTTCCTCCATGGTAAGCTTAAAGTGAGAGAAACTTTGATTTTATCGCCGGTCATATGCGTAGAACAATCGATGTCGAGGAACCACAAGTTGTTCCCCCCACTTCAGCCTGTATCCAAAGAAACTAGTCAGTGGTAGGAATTAACCCAGTCCTTTGTTGGACTTAAATCATCCGTAGCTTTTCATACCTGCTTCACGAGGTAGGTATTTCTCTCAATACGTTTTTCCCTGGTGAAACAATCAAACACTATGTGTCCACTGTTCCCACAGTAAGAATGTATTTTACTGCTTGGTAGATCAACATATTTTTTCTTTTTATTTTTCTTCTTGTGGTTGAAACCAAGTCCATCTCTTCCTTTATTTTGATACTTTTAAATCCAACTTACTGGATCAAGAAGTTTGTTCCTAGAAGAACCTAGTTCCTTCTTAAGTACTAGATTTTCACTTAAAACATTTTCATAATCAATTTTCAGTTTTTCAAAATCTGTTCTGGTACTAGTAGAAGCACCCGTTCCTTCAAGAACATAGAGTTTCAACTCTGCCATTCCCATACTTAAAAAATAGTTCTCCTTTTTTACCATTTAAAAAGCTTCCTGCTTCGATTTTTATCAAAAGGTCAAAGAACCGTTTTTCAGTATCGGTCTTTGAAGAATAAAGCCAGTTAGAATGTTTCTTAGTAACTTTTAAGGCATTCTCTAGTTGTTTCGTTTTTACATAAATAGCCTTATATTCATCTAAGCTTTCAAGAAGTAATTTTACGAGTTGGCTATTGTTAAGTTCTCCAAGCAATTCTTTTATAGTGTTAGAACATACCTTGGTATTTGACAATTCTTCTTCAGATTTGGCCATGAGGCATAGGTGAGTAGTTTCTTCTTCTGTCTGCTCTTGCTCCTCATCAGATTCTTCCCATGTAGCAACCATGGCTCGCTTCATGTCTGTTTTTGAAAAAGGTTTTGGTTGACCCTTGTTCCTTTCCTTGAATTTTCCATTTTCCTTCTCGATATCCCATTGAGGACACTCTTTGATAAAAGTGATCGGGCCTTCCACAGTTATGACAACTTAATTTGGTAAGCTTCCTTATGACCTTCCCTTTATAGTTCTTATTAAAGAACTTCTTGAATCTTCACACGATCATTGCGGCTTCTTCCTCGTCTATCTCCGATTCTTCTTAATCATCTATAATGAGAGCAAGAGCCTTAGGTCTCACAGAGTCTAACTGGTGAGTCTCTGGATGCAATTCGTGGGTCATCAAGGAACCAATCAATTGCTCCATATTGAATGTGGTGAAATCTTTAGTCTCCAATAAAGTTGTAACTTTAGCCATCCACTTCTCATCTTGGGGAAGACTCATTAGAACTTTTCGAACTTGTTCCTCTGGAGTAATGATTTTTCCAAGAGACTCAAGTTCGTTTAGATGTTCGAAAAGCGATTGAGCATGTCTTGAACAGGCTCCTTTTATTTCATTTGAAACAGTTCATACTTATGCATAAGCATATCTATCTTCGATCTTTTCACCTCGCTTGTTCCTTCATGAGTGAATTGCATGAAGGAGTTCCCAAATCTGCTTTGTGGTCTTGCATCCCATGACTCTATTGTGTTCATGAGGACCAAGGCCACAGTGGAGTAGCTTTTTAGCCAGATTGTTCATCTCCATTTTATCAAAGACATCTTAATCAAATTCTTCAAGGGGTTTTGGAATCATCTCCCAATTATCATTTTTCTTTGTAACTTCGAAGTCGCCAAGCTCAACTACCCTCTATACTTGGTAGTTTTCCACTTTTATGAAAATCTCCATGCGGTTCTTCTAGTACGGATAATGCTTCCCATTGAACATAGGAGGTCGTTGAGTAGAATATCCTTCATCAAAATTTTCTCCCGTAGTGTTCATGGTGCCAGGTACAAGCTCCTCAGGGTTAACTGTAATATCCTGAAAACTTAAACGTGTTTAAGTAAATAATTAATTTTCTTATGAGTAGTTAAATTATATTTTACCTAAAGTTCCACTAATTAATTAACGTATAATAAAACGAATATAAAAATTTCCAACTTAAAAATATTAATATAATAGTGGCGATAATTTATAATTTACGATTTCATGACTTAAACAAGAAGGCTAATATAGTTGATAGACCTGGCAATCGGACCAATCGGATCGGATTCGGATCGGACCAATTCAGATCGGACCGTTTTCGGATCAAGTTACATTCGGGCTGGGATCGGACCGTTTCGGATTGGGTCATCGTTCGGACTATTATTTCGGATCGGAATCGGACCAGACCAATTCAAATCAGACCGTTTTCGGATCAAGTTACATTCGGATTGGGATCGGACCGGATCGGATCGTTTCGGATTGGGTCATCGATCGGACTATTATTTCGGATCGGAATCGGAATATGGTGGAATGAATGGAATACTTATGCCAATGATATTTTTTTATATAAAAAAACGGGTAAGTTTCGGGTATTTCGGATCAAAGCCTAATCGAAACCAATAATTTCGGATCGGTTTACCTTCGGGTCGGATCAGTTTTAGATCAGGTCGGATCGGTTTAGGATCGGGTAAGATTATATCGGATCATTCGGATTTAGGATGAGTTTCGGATCATGATTATTTCGGATCGGGATTCAGACCGGATCGGGACCGTTTCGGATTCAGATCAAGGTTCAGACCGTCTCGTTCGGACCGAGATCGGACAACAGATCAGATATTTCGGACCGGATTTTCGGATCAGGACCAACTTTGCCTGGTCTAATAGTTGATAATTCACTTAAAGTACAAAATGTCAACATTTCACCCAAAATTTCATTAAGTCACGTTTAGGAGTGTTAATATGGAAGAATTTCTGATTTTTGGGTTGCAAATTAAAAAGGAGAAAAGAGAAAACAAAGCTATGGTCAATTCCCCCCATTAATGGTGTCTTCTTCCTCACTCCACCATGTCCATTTGTCACTCATGCAATCACAACTTTCTTCTCCTTCTTCAGACAAATCTGTCACCAATCCTCACCCAAAGCTTCTTCAAGCTGACAAATTCAGATGTAAATACTTGTCCAGTATGAATTTCCTGTGTTTGCTATGAAACACCAGAGTGTAGTATCTGTTTCAATACATAGTATTATTATTATCATATCATTAAGCCATTTGGAAATTTAGTCTTGAATGTCAACGGGTGACGTGAAATTATTTGAACTAAACTTATTAAACCTCGTTAGACTAGATATGTTATGATTCAACTTTATATTTACACCGCACACTTAATAAGCTAACTTTGGACTTAATTAGCCTCACAACATTAAACTGAAGATAGCATAGCTTACAATTAAAGAGTAACTAATGAGAAATACCATGAGAAAGTAACTAATGAAATCAACTTTCTAATTTTTTTTTGGGTAATGTTATATGTAGCCCTAAGGGCTACATATAAGCATTAAATACATGTCTTAAAATGGAAACAGTTTATGAATTCATGATAAAATTGCACATCACTTGAGGTAATAAATGCTTGATTCAAATTTTTATTTCTATTTTAAACTTCTTATATATAGCCCTAAGGGCTATGTATATCATTATCCTTTTTTTATTGCTAAAGAAGATTTAAAAGATAAAACTATTTGTCTGCTCAAATTACTCGGCGTTGAATTTCTTATTGTAATCCGTTAATGCATCTCGCATTAATTATTATAATCACATACCTTATATTTCGTGATGAGAAAATTTAAATTCACCTAGATTTAGAAGTGATCAAGTGGAACAAAATTTAAATACAAAGATTAGGTAAAACAAAATTGGATTAAATTTAATATACATTTTGAAAATATTAACATAGGGTACGTAAAAATTTTATCAATTTTATTAGTATTACACCTTCCATCAGACAATATCACAATACTCTTTCCATTTGCTTTTTTTATAGTCAAAATCATAAATGCAGAGCATAAATTTTCAACAATATAAAATAATTATTTTTTTAATCATATCACATCATGTTAGATTTGTCTCGGTATATATATTTAAAAGATAATTTATTTATATTAATTATGTGTAATCAAATATATTAATGGTCAAGTTGTATCGTAAAAAATATATAAGAAAAAGCGGCAACATCATCTTCATTAAACGACAACATAACCAAGTGGTGGACATATAAGAAAATCCCTAATTATGGTTTGGACTTGCTTATCAAGGTTTGTAATATGCTTAATGCCATAAGCTTTTACTATATTGTAGAAAAGCAAATCAAACTATACTACTCCTTATGTCCCAATTTAGTTGCTACATTTGCTTTATCACAGTTTACGAGATACAACTTCAAACACCAATATCTTGAGTTATATATATGAAAAAATTATAAAAATTATATATTTGAAAAATACAAATTGGGATGAATCAAACAAGATCCAACATGACTATGTTTTTTTTTCTTATATATGGAGTAAAAGATAGTCAAAGTTATGACGTGAATAGTGCCTACTGTCAACATATAACAACTAAATTGGAACGAACTACGAAGGGAGTATAAGATAAGAGAAGTAATAATCCAATAATTAGCCAAATCGTAAATTATTACTGTCATGAATCAAAGTGTTGCAAGTACGAACCAATATGTACCTTTTTTATTCATCAGAGCCACCATGGAAAGGGAAGGAAGGCTGATTAGTGACTTCTTTATTGAAAGACCACCAGACATGAACACCAAGAATCCAAGATAGTCATCCATGACCTCTTCGTTTTCTCCTAACTTCAACAACAAAGACTTACTATCGTTCATATAATCAGCCTTCATGCTTCTAGCTTCCATAGAAGACTTGTCACTAAGGTAATTTTGAATGGCTATTGTTTCGGTTTGAAACAGTTAGCGTCCTCGCAAGAGTCCGCCAAGTCTCGAGAGCTCACGTCCTTGCTGGAAAGCTGCACAGGATCCAAACGTGCGTAAACTACCCTCGGGGTGGTTTTGAGGAAACCCCCTCCGACGCTCAAGTCAGTAATTTGGACCACTAGGATGTAGAGAGAGAAACTAGAGAGAGAGATAAGCTATTTTTAGTGTGTAAGAGAATGTACCTGCAGAATAGTACCATTGGGGTATTTATAGAAGTACTATTCCTCTGACAGGACGTATAATCCTTTGACACGTGTAGGGCTATGACGCATTTGACAGGTGGGAAGATTCCCTCTATTTTGTCTTGTTAGGCGTCCGCCAACACTGTCGGTCCTAGGGACGAACGACTGGCTCGAACGGTGCTTTTAATGGTTTTATCGTGCTCGCGTCCATAAGCTCATTCGCGGCCATAGAAGAAGGCCGCTAATAGACTTGGGTTATACCCATACAACTAGCCCCCAGCATCTTTTGGGTCGCGACCACTAAAGATGTTGTCGGAGGACGCGGATATTTTTGCGACGATGTTTTATATTTCTTTTTATCTTTATTTTGAGTTTTTGTCTTTTCTTAATGGGGTAGGTTTGTGAAGTGCCACGTGTCATCGTAGGGAGTTGAAGAATTTCGAAAGGTTAATGATTACCTTTTCCGAAAATCCCGCCCAAATGCTTTACTAGGTTTTTATGTAGCTTGACACTTGGCGCTTATCCAGAGGGATTGAGGGTTTGTGAAATCGTGGCCACTCATCTGGTATAAAGGCAAAAGGCGGTTTTTTTCTGATTTTTATCTCATTTTTCAAAGAACTTCCTCATTCTTTACCTTTACTCTCTGACAAGAACCTCCATAGCCGATACTTACATTGCTCCAAAGCTTGCTTTTTAGTGCTCCATTGTTACCAAAAAGTTCGTCATTTTCTTAGTTTTCTTCTTCCGGTTCCGGTGGTACTGAGGATTTCGTTTTTCTTGACTTGCATTTTCCGGGTTTTTCCTCGTTCTGGTTTTCGTGGTTTTCCGTGGTTTTCCGGTCCAAGGTCTTCAGCTTTTGGTTGTTTTGCTGTTTCGGAGTTTTACCTGTCTTTTCGGCAAGTTCTGTTCTTTTGTTTCCTCACTTTTTCCGGCGACCTTCATTTCCAGGTAACACTACACTTTTTCTCTTCATTTTCTTAAGTCTTGTTTCGCGTTTTCATCGTCATGTCGGACCTATCTGATAGCCAAAATGCTTCTGTCGAAGCTTTTTTAACTGAAAGTGATCCCTCTTCTCCTTCTGTTGGTCCAAACTCTGAGCCTGAAAATAGCCCTTTGGGAGAACTAGGCTGTTAGCGGACATACCCCCACAACTGATAGAGAGAGAGAGAGCTAAGGTCTAAGTTTCTTAACATCCCATCTACTCCTGAGGAGCAAAACTTGACTTTAAGGTATTTGACTGCTAGCCAAAGCGGCGACAAGCAGACGCTTAGGGAACTTAGGCACCAGATTTTAGCTAGGCGTACCCGTAGGCATCCGCCAGCAGATGCCGTCCCTGGGCTTGATGTCCCCCCTCTTAGAGAGCATGCTTGGTTAGACAGTTTGGCGGATGCGGGGTGAGGGTCCCGTCCAACTTTTACGACCGCTTGCAGGAGTCTGTCACTCCTAATCCTCCTATTATTGATCTAAGTGACGACAGCGATTCTCCTAGTAGCATGGCTCGAGAAGACGATAATGAGGCTACCTACCAGCGTCGGACTGACGCCTCTGCTTCAAAGGCCCCAATGGTTGAAGAGGTTTCTCGGACTGAGGAGGAAAATGAGACGGGGCCTGGGACGGGAGCTCTTTGGCTTCCTGAAGATGATTGTAACGGCCCCCTTTCAGTAGAGATAGATGAGCCCTGGCGCCGGGATGCCTTAGAGTTACACTATCCCCGAGTAGCTCGGAATTTGTATCATATGCCGGATTCTTTTCGGTTGGTCGTGCCGTCCGAGGGATCCGTCATCACTGACTGCCCTCCCGGCCATGTGGCTGTCTACACTCACCACTTCGAGTTCGGCCTTCGCTTCCCCTTGGACTCTTTCTTGGTGGATATTTTAAATGCCTTTCACGTTTGCTTGGCTCAGCTGACTCCTTTGGCCATCCGCAACATCATCGCGTACATCTGGGTGGTACGCTTTCTCGACTTCCCCCAGACTCTAAATTTGTTTCGCCATCTTCATTGGTTGAAGAAGAACGGGTCTTCCCGTCTGGCTGGGTGGTGGTCAATCATGACGGCCGACAAGAAGATGACGGTCCAACCTAAAATGACCAGTTTGAAGGTTGGCAAGATGCCTTCTTTTGGGTACGGGTACCAGATGACTTCCCTGTACGCCGTCATTTTAGGAGCCTGCCCCTCATATGGAGCTTCTGCCTTGAAGCCGCTAACTAAGGAAGAGTTAGCGGCAATGCAATTATTTTGCATCAGCTGACTATGACACCACCTATGATGACGGGAAGGTGGTTAGGACTAAAGAGCCTTCGACCTGGCTTCCTCATACGAAGTACATCCTGGGAGATAGGCCTTTGTCGGCCCTCCTTCTATCTCCGGCTTATGAAAATGGTAAGTGGTGTTGTCGGATTGGTCCGTCTGACGACTGTTATTTGCTTTATGTATATATGTATTCCCTTTTTTTTTTTTTTTTTTTTAAAAATCCTCTTGGTTCATTTCTTTTGCAGGCCTTGATCACCTTGACCTTGACGCTCTCGGCGTTGACAGTGAGCATCGGCCGCTAACACATTTGCCTGCTCTTCCCTCTTCCGACTATTTAACCATGCACAGCTCCACCAACGGGCGCAGAGGAGGGAACCGCCATGGCCCTCAGAACCTTCGGAGGAGGGGTCGCGGCGCGTCCACTAGTGTTCGCGTCCCAATTGCTGCAGCTACTTCTAATGCCCCTCTGTCCCCTGCTGATTTACCATGTTGACGGTCACAATCTCTTCTAAAATGCTTTTATCTTTTTGCATGTCTATGGACTGTTCTTTCGACGTTAAATGAGTTGGAGCTGGCGAGTTTTGAAAGAGCATCTACTTTCGCGTTCTCCGCCCGCGGTATGGCTTGTACTTCGAAATGTCGAAGTTGAGCTATCAACTCTTTAGCTTTTTCCACGTACTTTGCCATGTTTATTCCTCTAACTTCAAAATCCCCTTCAGCTGGCCGCTAACCAACTGTGAGTCGGTCTTTAGAAGTACTTGCTTGGCACCAGCCGCCAAGCACATTCTCAGACCAGCTATGGCTGCCTCATACTCCGCTTCGTTGTTTGATGCTGGGAAACCGAACCTGATAGCGTACTGGAAACTGTTACCTTCCGGACTTGTCATTACTATCCCGGCTCCCGAGCCGCTATCAGCAGCGGATCCATCTACTTCCAATAACCAGCTTTCTTTCTGCTTTATTTCCTCTTCCTCATATGAGGCCTCTACCATGAAATCCGCCAAGGCCTGAGCTTTGATGGCGGTTCTGGGCTTGTATTGAATGTCATACTCAGATAACTCTACGGCCCATTTCAGCAGACGACCCGAACTATCCATCTTCTGGAGAGCTTTTTCCAGTGGTTGATTTGTGAGCACCTGAATAGGATGACAATCGAAGTATGGCCTGAGCTTCCTGGCTGTTATGATGACCGCCAAGGCCATCTTCTCCACCAATTGGTAACGGCTTTCTGGGTCGTTAAGAATGTGACTTATAAAGTATATGGGACACTGCCTTTTCTCCTTTTCCACCAATAGTACGGCCGCGACCGTCTTTGGTGATGCTGAGACATATAACTGCAGTACATCCCCTATCTCAGGTCTTGTGATGGTTGGTAATTTTTTCAAATGCTCTTTTACGGCCGCGAAGGCCTTGCTCTGCTCTTCCCCCCACTCGAACTTGTTGTTTCCCCTTAACAAAGTAAAGAAAGGTAAGGCTTTGTCGGCTGACTTGGAGATAAACCGAGTGAGGGACGCCATTCTTCCAGTTAATCTCTGGATATCCTTCACCCCTTTTGGTTCTGGCAGCTCCATAATTGCCTGGACCTTTTCTGGGTTTGCATCTATTCCTCTTTTGCTGACAAGGAAACCTAAGAATTTTCCTGCTTTAACTCCAAACACACATTTCTTGGGATTGAGCTTCATTTGGTACTTTCTTAACGTTCTGAATGTTTCGGCAAGATCTTCTAGATGCTCACGGTCAGTTTTGCTTTTGACAATGGAGTCGTCAACATAAGCTTCTATGTTTCTGCCCCGTTGATCCGCAAACACTTTATCCACCAACTTTTGGTAAGTGGCTCCGGCATTACGAAGCCCGAAAGGCATCGCCTTATAATTGTAAACTCCACAGTCTGTTATAAATGCCGTCTTCTTTCTATCTGCTTCGAGTAGGCTGATTTGATGATATCCTGAGAATGCATCCATAAAACTGAGTAGAGCATGACCGCTAGTAGAGTCTACTAACTGGTCTATCCTAGGCAAGGGATAGCAGTCTTTTGGGCAAGCCCTATTGAGATCCGTGAAGTCCACACACATTCTCCATTGGCCGTTAGCTTTCTTTACCATAACGACATTAGCCAACCATTCTGGGTAGTCACATGGCTCGATGAATCCTGCCGCCAACAATTTATCTACCTCCTCTTTTATGGCTTTATTCTTGTCGGCCGAAAAATTTCTCTTCTTCTGCTTGATGGGACGGACGACACTATCCACATTTAAGCGATGGACAATCACAGAAGGGTCTATCCCTGGCATCTCGTCAGCGGAGAACGCGAAGACGTCTGCATTATCTCTTAAGAGAGCCACCAAATTGATCATAACCTCTGGATCTATATCTGTCCCTACAGCCACCGTCCTTGCCGGATCTTCCGCCAGCATTTCTTGCTGAGTTTCCCCGTCAGGCTTTGGCCTTGGCGTATCCTCTGGCCTGGCCTCTAACTCCTCCATTGATATTTCCATCATCTCTTCCTTATCTTTCTCCGATTCTTTCTCTTCTTGCTCATTCATCGCGGCCCTTCTCTGAGCCCTTCTTTGCTTTCTTCCTGGTGGATTTGCTTCTTCCACTGGCATCCTCCTAGCTGGCTGCTTTAGGGTTGTCAAATAGCATGACTTTGCTGCCTCTTGGTTCCCCCTCAGCTTAGCTGTCGTCCCTTCATTGGTGACGTACAACATTGTCAGGTGATAAGTGGAAACGATACCTTGGACATCATGTATCAGAGGACGCCCCACTATGGCGTTGTAGGCTCCAGGAACGTCGACCACCAGAAATTCAGTCATGACATCTCGGACTTCATTGCCGTCTCCTATCCGAACCGGGAGGCTCACCAAACCTTCCGGAGTTACAGACGCCCCGGTGAACCCAATTACAGGATATCAGACAGGCTTCAAGTATTCTCGTCCTATCATCAATTTTTCGAACGATGAGAGATACAGGATGTTAGCTGAGCTTCCACCGTCTACCAGGATCCTATGGACCAGACAGTTCGAAATTTTTAAAGTGACCACCAATGGGTCGTCATGAGGGAAAACCACATGCTCCGCATATTTCAGTGTAAAGGTCATTGCCGGCATGGCTGGCGGATGCCTCCACTTCATGCTCTCATTGAAATTGACTTGGTGCCTGAATTCTTTCAGGCTGGCTTTGGCCCATTCACACTACCTCCATGAATAGGTCGCCACTGATGACGTGAATTTCACTGATCCTTGATTGAACGTTTTTGTGACTGGCTTTACAGATCTCCTTCTTTGTCTGTGCTTTATATTGGCTGAAATACCTCTTCTATCAAATCTTCTAGATTATCTTTCAAGTGACGACAATCTTCCGTGACATGGCCGTGATCCCCATGAAAATCACACCATTTGCTTTTATCACGATTTTTGTGAACATAGGCTTAGGACGCTGCCATTTGTCGCTATCCTTGTTCTTCAAAAAGATCTGACTTCTTGAGGTAGTCAGTTGGGTGTACGCGTCAAATCTGTCTTTGCGCTCACCCTCTTCTCGAACGTTTCTTTCACGATCCCTACGATCGCGGTCATACCTCTCACCATCCCTTTCTCGCTCATCTCCTCTTTTTACCATATGCGACTCTTGTCGTCTATCATCTCGGGCGCGATCAGATTCACGGCCCTTATCTTTCTTTTGCTTATCCTCTTTCTTCTCAGATTCACGGTTACCCACAGCTTTGTCAAACTCCTCCCCCCTGATATAATCATTGGCTTTACCCAGGACGGACCAGAGTCGTGTAAGATTTACGACCCAGATAATTTCGAAATGGTGACCCCTCCTTGAGGCCAGTCATCAAAGCTAGCACCGCTACATCTTGCTGTAAGCGTGGAATTGAAACGGCTTCAACATTAAACGACCGATATAATCCCTTAAACTTTCGTTGGCCCCCTGCTTGACAGATAGCATTTCTCCCGTAGTACGCTCGCGGCGTCTATTACTGACAAAGTGAGTACTGAATGTGGACGACAACTGGGAGAAGCTAGAGATGCTACCTGGCTTTAGACTCTTGAACCATGTCTGGGCTATGCCTGTCAATGTGGACGGGAAGACCTTGCACCATATGGCATCCACATCAGTGTAAAGAAACATGTGGCCCTCGTAAGCAGCCACATGGTCATCTGGTCCGAAGTGCCATCTACTTGGAGGTTGGCATCTTGATTCTTGTCATTGGATGATTCAATATATCCATGGTGAAAGGGGAGAGCTTAGGCTTGATGAGTAGGTGACCCCCCATCGAATAGTTGCTAGCGCCTGAGGCACTGTACTCACGACGGGAGCCACCCTGGGCCTCTTCCTCCGAATGGTATAATTCTTCTGTCTCCAATATGTCTTCTTCATAGTCCGACTGGTCAATCCTCTTCTCCATCTCCCGTCCGCTAGGATTCAAGGATCGCATCTTCCGAAGAGGGGTGTCGTCCGCGTTCCTACTGGCCGTGGCCAGTGGTCGCTTACGTGCACCGCCAGCAGGTTGATTGGGTGTGCTTTGTTGGGGGTTGGCAGTCAACATTTGAATGAAAGAAGCTACAATTTGCAGCTGTTCAGGTGAGAATTGACTTAGCTGAGCTAAATTGAAAGGTACGTTACTATTTGGAGTTTGTCCCTCGGGAGATTGGTAGTTGAATTGTGGGTTTCCCATCGCCCCAGTGATGACTGGCTGCGATGAGGTCTGACCGGCATCCTTATCCTTGGATCCTTGATTAGTGTTGTTTGCGTCACCCATGGTTGTTTCTTTGCTAAGGTTGGGAGGGCCCCTCCTTCTAGCGCCAAATTGTTTCGGTTTGAAACAGTTAGCGTCCTCGCAAGAGTCCGCCAAGTCTCGAGAGCTCACGTCCTTGCTGGAAAGCTGCACAGGATCCAAACGTGCGTAAACTACCCTCGGGGTGGTTTTGAGGAAACCCCTCCGACGCTCAAGTCAGTATTTGGACCACTAGGATGTAGAGAGAGAAACTAGAGAGAGAGATAAGCTATTTTTAGTGTGTAAGAGAATGTACCGCAGAATAGTACCATTGGGGTATTTATAGAAGTACTATTCCTCTGACAGGACGTATAATCCTTTGACACGTGTAGGGCTATGACGCATTTGACAGGTGGGAAGATTCCCTCTATTTTGTCTTGTTAGGCGTCCGCCAACACTGTCGGTCCTAGGGGACGAACGAACTGGCTCGAACGGTGCTTTTAATGGTTTTATCGTGCTCGCGTCCATAAGCTCATTCGCGGCCACATAGAAGAAGGCCGCTAATAGACTTGGGTTATACCCATACAGCTATGTAAACTTCACTTCGATTGAAACGATCATCAGTGTGCTCATCAAAGGTAATATCAAGGTAAGGAGAGAAAAAATTGGCAAATTTGTGAGTATAACGAGAGGTGAAAAACTCGATCGAATCGCGTAATTTGGGTGGGAGGTAATGTTGGTAAATTGTCCAGAAGAACATGAGACCGGCGAACCAGGAACCAAACTGTGAGAAAATCTCCATGTTCAAATTCTATGTGAAACTTAAGTTTTGGTGTGGTTGATCATGTACGGAGTTGGCAAAGGTAAGTTATATAGAGGTATGGTTGGGTGGAATGAATCTATTCCTTCTAAAAGATTGTAAACGTGGTACGCTTTACAATTTGGAATTTTACATGTACACCCTCGACTTTTTATTAATTTACCGACTCTATTTTGTTTGTTTTTAGAATCAATATATATATTTATATAAAGGAGGAACTTTTCGGGAGCATAGAGTGTGCCACATAGGATTGCCATGTCATTAATTTTATTTTATTTTTTTACAAAAATAGAGTTCTTCGTAGATTTAAATACATATAACGAGCTTTGAATAAGCGAAAATTAGAGTTTCGTGTTGAATGAACAACTTAAATTATTATATTATGTAATTTGTGTAATACTTTTGCTACGTAATTCGAAAAATTATAATTTTTGTACCACTGGCCCGTGGATAGTGCTTGAAATATGCTTCGAAATAAGATCCATATACAATATAGTTACACAACTTATGTATAGAGCGTGCCACGTAGGATTGCCATGTTATCAATTTTTTTTTTTTTTATTTATAAAAATAGAGTTCTACATAAACTTAAGCACATATAATGAGCTTTGGATAAGCGAAATAGAGTTTCGTGTTGAATGACCAACTTAAATTATAATTTCTCCGTTTCACAATAAGTGAAACACTTTTTTTATTTGGAATAATCACAATAAGTGAAACCAAGCTCCAAATGATAAAAAAGTTCACTTTTATTACAAATATACTACTAAAAAGTAAGAGGGGACCACAATTTCAATACTTCTTCACTCTACTTTATTGTGGTCCCAACTTTCTCTCTCTAAATTCTTTGGTAACTCCCCACTTTCTCTATATTTCACTTATTGTGAAACGCATGAAGTATATTATATAATATAATTTGTGTATGAACTTTGCTACGTAATTCGGAATATTATAATTTTTGTACCATTGGATAGTGCTGAAATATGCTTTAAAATAAGATCTATATACAATATAGTTCTACAACTTATGAATAGAGAGTACCGCGTAGGATTGTCATGTAATTAATTTTTATTTTAAATATTATAAAAAATAGAGTTCTACACATATTTAAATATATAAAAGGAGTTTTGAATAAGGAGAAATTTACGTTTAGTTTTAAATAAACAACCTAAATTAGTATATTATGTAAATTGAGTATAACTTTTGCTACCTAATTGAAAACATTATCATTTTTTACAATTGGAGAGTGCTTGAAATATACTTCAATATGAGAACGATCTACAATATAGTTTTACAACTCATGAAAATATATTTAATTAGATGAATGGTAAGACATTTTTTAGTCTTTCTTTTTGATAAATATAATAATAATTAAGCTATAGGTATAGTGTACAACATGTAATTATAGCATTTTATAATAGGTCCAATTTATAGAATTAGACATATTATCTTTCAATACCTCAACCATAATTGCTCCACTGAACCAAAATAATTTAGTATTGCAACAAAATTTATTAAGTAATCCCTCTATTTTTTTTATCATTCTCACTTAGAATCTTGACACTATTCATACTTAGAGAGAATCAATTTTTTTTCAATTTATAAGAAAAAATATAGTCATGTGGGGTCTTCTTTGATTCATCTCAATTAGTACTTTATTAATATTCAATCATTAATTTTTTTATTAATATATAATAAAAGATATTTAAGTTTAAAGATATGCATTCGGAGACACGTACAAAAAAGTAAGAAAGATAAAAAAAAATGAGGAGTAAAATTTATTGTTACGACAAAAACTAAAATCTATAGCGATAAAGTTACATATATATTAGAATTTTGGATGATGAAAAAAATTAGAGTTTGATTTTAAAAAACAACATTAGATATTATAGAGAGCTCCATCTAAGCATGTCATGTTGTTGTTTTTAATTAATAAATTTTTTGTATAAAAAATAATGTTCACTATAGATATAAAAACATAGAAGGTGTTTTGGATAAGTGAACATTACATTCTGATTTTTAGATAAACAACCTAAATTATAATTCTATGTAAATTGAATATAACTTTTGTTACAAATTTGCAATATTATAATTTTTTTTTACAATTGGAGGGTGTTCGAAATATGTTTCAAAATAAGTTTCATATACAATATAGTTTTACAACTTATGAAAACTTATTTATTGGA
Organism: Beta vulgaris subsp. vulgaris; assembly: GCF_026745355.1. NCBI lineage: Eukaryota > Viridiplantae > Streptophyta > Magnoliopsida > Caryophyllales > Amaranthaceae > Beta > Beta vulgaris. The sequence goes on from NC_079203.1 coordinate 9,208,873, forward strand.
TGAAAAATAACGTATTATTTATTATTTTATTTTAATTACATGCAAAAATAACTATAGAAATAGCGTATTATATGTGGGACAATATCAATTATATCTTTGAAAATTATACTTTTAAAAATTGAGTTATATAAAGATAGAAATACATATTTATAATTTGAACCTATAGCATACCATGGTGGCATTACATGAATAAAATGAAAGTTTTTCAAGGACATTGCAAAGGTATAATGCAATTCACTAATTATTTTATTCATAGAATATTTATTGTATACAGAATTATTAATGTTTGTTTTTTTCACATATATCTATATGTCATATCTTATTCTTTTCTTCATGAACTTGATTCTACTTAATTAATTGAAAAATTAAGGTTCGTGTTTCTAGACTATTTAAGGTCAGTGATCATAAAAAAGGAGAAAGTTTGATAAGTGTTGATGATATGGTCATGATGGATGAAGAAGTATATTTTTCTCTTAAATAGTATTTTCGATTATTAGTAGAGGTTAGTTTTATACTTAATTAACTATTTATGATACCGTCATTATGATTTTTTTTTCACTTTTCCATCTTCCATTCTATATGTGTTAGTGTTTATGTGCCATTAAAAGTTAAAGTTGTGGCTGACACTCATGTTTTCTATAATTTTTCTGTCATGCATCTATTAAATAAGTACCCTCTACTTTATTCAAGTATAATTAGGGTGCTCTTCGTGTTAAAATTGTGTTAACTATGTTAGTCATACCAATTATCAAGATACTATCTAATAACAGACTTAGCTACAATATTTAGTTTAATATTAAAAATTATAAATTTATATATCGCAATAAAAAATATAGAAATAAGAGTGTAATGGCAAATATTTTATCCGTTCTTTTTTTTACTGCAACAATGGGTTTGGGCATAGTTTTTATGGAAATGAAAAAATGGGTAGTTTAGCATAGAGGTACCCCTTTAATTAACAAGTGTAGGGATAAATAAATCCTTAATAAAGTAAATGTAACTTTATGAGGCAATTTGATGAGTAGTTAATGAAGATTTTATTAACATAAAGTAAAGGCAATATTGTCAATTACTCAATTATAGTTGTTTTTTAACTAAAAATGGAGTGATCCAAATAGATAAAACTATCCAAAGTGGCGATTATTGCAATAGAAAAAGAACAGAAAGTATGTAAATAAAATGATGTTGAAAAATCTCATTTTACAGCAAAACAAAATCAACAATGGTAACGAAAAATTTACAAAAAAATAATATAAACAAGAACCCGTGCAACGCACGGGCTTCAAAACTAGTAGTTCTATTAATTTTAAATTATTAGTCTTAGAACAAAATTTTTTCACTCTATTCCTCTGTTTCTAAGGGAGCAAATGAAATAATGATTGGAGGGAGTTGCTTAACTTTTTACAATTTGATTTATGTGGACCCAGTTCATGTTAACATTAGTGTGCACCAGACAAAACAATATATCATTACAAATCCACTATATCATGCGAAAACCCACTATATTATACAGAATCCACTATATCATTCAGACCCATACTATATGCAGAAACTCACTATATTATTCAGACACACTTACGTCTTACTATGTCATTCAAACACACACACTATATCATACATAAACTCACTACATCATTCAGACACACACTATATCATACATAAACTCGCTATATCATTCAGAAATACACTATATCATGCAGAAACTCAGTATATCATTCAAACACACACTATATCAAGCAAAAACTCACTATATCATTCAGACACTCATTATATCATGGAGAAACTGATGAATCATTCCATATGTTAGAACACGTGTCATGATATATACTACGCAACTTAGATCTTTCCGTATGTTAAAACATTTTAATTAATTCCTCTATTATATTGCATATAATTCACATTATGTTTTTCATTAATAAAATATACTATATTGTATATAAGTTCACTATATCTCTGTAGAATTCACTATATGAAGTTAATATCTTACTAACCCGGTGTATACTAATTAAATTAGTGTGCGCCGGATCCATTTGAGTTTTTTTTTAACTTTTTAAATGTTGTAAATGATAATCTATACTATTATATTGAAAAACATTTCTAAACAAGGAATGGTTTACTCCTTGTAATTCACATATGAATTTTTTTTAGAAATTGTTTGGTATAGAGGATTCTGTGATCACAAGTTTGTATACTAAAGTATTAATCACTAAACCATTTGATATTTAGTGTTATCATCTTAAAGTATAAATATATCACTAGTAGAATAAATGTTATTTGCTGCGGTCAAAAAGTGGCATATTGCTGCGGTTTTGGGCGCGCAGCAATTAAGAGGGCAACAATAGGTATTAATTATATTGCTGCGGTTTTAAACCGCAGCAATATCTACCAATATTGCGGCGGTTTTATAGGCCAAACCACAGCAATATGCATTTTTTTAATATTAAAAAAGTACACATATTGCTGCGGTTTTGGGCCAAACCCGCAGCAATAGGTACATTTTTTCAAAAAAAAAAAAATTTTTTAAATTAAAATTTTCAATGTTAAAAGTACTTAAAATGCAATAAAAACTAAAAGTAACTAAAATATTATATCAGATCAACCAGCTAAAATACTACTAATAACATTTACCCTGCATAAATACATAAGCATAATCTAAATAAAGGTTATTCAAGACAACTCGTATTTCAACTAAAATAAATCGAATATACAGAATCATAGGTGCTTAATGGTTCATAAACATACATATCTTTTAAATACTTTATCTTTTCTGTATTACTCGTATTTCACTGTATTAAATCATCCTAAAAAAATACAAAAAATAAAAATACAGAAAAATAAAAATAAGAACGACCACCGTGCGGATATTAAACCACCGTTGTCACCACCGTGCGGATCATCGACGAGAAAAACCGAAAGACGAGAAGCAATCTTGGCAACAACAAGAGAGGAAGGACGTAACAGATCTCAAAAAAACGAAAAAAAATAAGAACGACCACTCACGAACAGATCTAAAAAAAAAAAAAATGAGAAACCACTCACGAACTAACGAAAAAAAAAACGACGACGGAGTATTGAGCCGACGAAACCAAAAATCAGTCTTCGCGCCGACGAGAAACAAGTCTTCGAGCCTAATAACTGATTTTTTTTACCCTAGGAATAGACTAAGCCTAATAACTCGTTCTAAATTTTAAAAAGCATCAATTGTACTATATTATTTGATGTTAACCTTTTCATTAATAATACTAGAATGTTTTGCACGCGATGCGTGCTTGAATATTTTTTGAAACAAAAACGCGATTTTCTTCCGCATAAGAGTCAAAATTTGAACATTAGACATGAAGTATAATTGTTTTTAGTTGCAAAATTTGATTGGTTTAGTTTCTGTCACTTAAGTCTCTCACCATTATTTTTGTCTTTTTTTTACTTTTCAAAGTTAAATTCTATGAAGAAAATAGAAATTTTATTAAATTTATTTATGATTTCTAATATTATAATTTTTTAGTTGATTTAGAATTAAGTAGAGTACTACTCCCTCCGTTTCCTAAAGATCTTCCCTCTTTCCGTTTAAGGGTGTTTCCAAAAGATCTTCCCTTTTTTGCTTTATTCCTTATTTGGCAAAACAAATTTCTCTATTTACCCTCTCATGTCACTATCATATGGTCCACCATTACATTATTAATTCAATTTTACTCCCTTTCTCTCTCCTACTTTAACCCCTTTTTATTTGTTTATTTATCTTAACCCCTTTCTCTCTCCTACTTTACTCACACCATGCCCCCACACAACTTGATTTTCCTTGGTATCTGTAGGAACAGTAAGTGGGAAGATTTTTAGGAAACAGAGGGAGTAACTTCTAAATTCTAAACAATATAAAAAAGTAAATATTTTTTTCCCTGTCTAACTTCTAAATTCTGATTTCACTACAAATACACCTCTATTTTTATCATAACCCATCATTAATTGTGAATGGTTCTTGAGAACAGTGATTTGTAAGTAAATTTTTGTAAATATTTTTGTATGTATTTAGGTTATTAGTTTTAGTTTGTATATTAATTTTAAGTTTTAATAAAGTTTTTCGATTATTTGAGTGATTTGCGTGACTTTTATGAGTCCACTCATGGTACACCCGGGTGTACCATGCTCATGGTACACCAGGGGCATTTATGTAATTAATTGCAAGTTAAGGGGCACGCTGGTAATTTTGGGGAAATAAATGACAAAAAGCAAAAAGCAAAAATCTGAATCCAATTCTTCTTTCTCACTCATTTCTCTAAATTCTTGCTCACCAGAAAAAATCTGATTTTCAATTCTTCTCTCTCTCTTCCTTCCAAACCTTCCAAACACAACAATGGACATCTGAAATTCGCGAAAAAAAAAATTCCAGACCTGAAATTCGCGAGATGAACGATGAGACGATGATGATGCGGACTCGAGATGATGATGATGAGGCGACTGAAGAGACCCACAACCCATCCACGACGATGATGAAGACCCACGACCCAAATCTGATTATGTTTTTGCTCATTTGTTTTGTTGTTGTTGTTTTTCTCATTTCTCCTCAGTCATCGTATTGCATAAACCAGATGTTTTTGGTTGTTTTACATGATCAACACATGAACAAAATTATGGGTGCTGATTTTGAATTATCATTGTAGGAATGAGCAAATGTATTCTGCAATAATTTTGAATTATAATGTTCAAATAAGTCAAGCATCTATGCTTATTTAGAACGATTGAAGATTATGGGCTCATTTACATAATTTGTGTTGGATGATTATTGCTGCTTAGTCCACTCTTATACTTGCTCTAGTTTTTTTTTCCTATTCATTTCATCTCTTTCTTGATTTTCTTTTTTGCTCACCTGTAATTAGTTCGTTTTCGTAACTGCTCATTTGCACCAAGTTTGCTAATTTTCTTAAATGAGTAGAAATACTTGCTCATCTGCTCATTTTACTCATTTGCTCATTTGATCATTTGCTTAATTTGCTAATTTGCTCATTTTGCTCATTTGCTCATTTTGCTCATTTTCCAATTTTGCTCATTTGGCGAAAATAGCCTTAGGTGTACCATGAGCATAGTACACCCAGGTTTACTATAAAGATTCTCTGATTTTTAACGTGATTTTCTCAGTCGTATGAGTGATTTGTAAAATTTCTTCTTTTAAGTGATTTGTGAGTGAGTGTTGTAAATTAATTTTCGGTAGTTTTCTTTAATTTGAGTGGCAATTTTGATTTTGACATTCCTTTTGTAATTTAGAAAGCGAAGGGGGGGCAAAATAGACATTTCAAAAGAGTACGCAAAATAGACATTTCAAAAGAGGACACCATTGCTCCCCCTTCCCTTCAGAGATAATTGTTTCATTTTTAACTTTCCTTGATTTATATCATCTATTTACAATAAATGTAAGATTCAAAATTAATGAGAATCTTTTCAATTGCAAAAAGTAGTATCTATGAATTATTATAGTGGGGATTTGAAATTGATGAATTGATGTTCAGGATAATATACACTCTAATTCATTTTTACGTAGATGGTGAGAATGTTCTTCTTCTTTTTCTTTTAGAGAAAAAAAAACGTGATTAGTGGTCGGCGTGTGTCAAAGCTTAGTGGCTAAGGTGTTATAGGGAATTATAAAAGCTAAACTTAGGGTGTAAAGGCTTTGTATGAAGGGAATAACTAATAAGACACGATACCATTTAGTATTACAGCATTATTATCATGAACTAGCTAGATTTTAGATAGAATTAGACACGAGAGGAATTAGTATTATTGTAATTCAATAAATTGACTAGTACTTACTGCCTACGTATTCTCGCTTTCTACAAAAAAAAATCTGAAACCAAGAATTGGAAGAAGGAAGTAAGGAACAATCTGTTGGAAATCCTTTTAAGAGCTACTTTGCCGCCGCCCCACCTCAACAATCTAAAGCTCCAATTAAAAAATTTTGAGCTTTCATCCGTCTTTCAAAACAATATAGGCCACTGATCTCAAATATGTCGTGATAGCCCTAGTATTAATTAAATTTATGCTTAAATTATTTTTTTATTAGAGATACAATTGGAAAAAAGAAAACGAAGGGGATTTTCATTAGAGATAAAAAATTGGAAAAAAGAAAACGAAGGAATTTCAAAGGAAAAGAAAGGAATTGGAAGGGGACATTGTAGTTTTCAATATTCGGGTAAAAAATAATATTATAAGCGATATGTTATCCAAGGAAATAAAAGGAAAGTCTCCTTTCTTATTTTCATTAAATTGATAGGTTATGCAAGGTGATGTTGATTTTATATAGAGTTTTTCCCTTACTTATATGCTAAAAGGATGCTTATTGTGCTCTTAGGAGCCATTTTGTACTAACTTTCTCCATCTAGTTGTGGTTTGCTGTTTTGTGTCGAATGGCAGGTTATAGGAAACTATTCCCTATTTTCAATCTGTTATATGGCCGCGACACTGGATTGGAGAGGTTTGATGTTGAGTCCCGAGGTCTCGAGGACACTTTTCGAGACCCTTGAGCAAAAGAAGAGCTGAAGAATTGGCACTTGGAGCCAAAAAACGAGAAAAAGAGGCCAGGCTCGATCCAATCGGGGGAGCCCAAGAGACACAAGTAACCTTGTTGCAGGCCTGATCGGGCGTTCACGTCCTGGCGTAGATCGTTGTTGACGCCCGATCGGGCGGCTCGACCCAATGGAGTCGGGCGCCCATGGAGCTTCTGATGCGCACTTTGCTGGAGTAGATGGCGGCCCGATTGCATCTAGCGCCTTTGATTCTTGGGCTGTTGCAAGTTTAATGAGCCCGATGTTGTCGGGCGTACTTGGCCTAATGTTGTCGGGCATACTTGGCCCGATCGAGCGGTGACCCGACATGCGCTTATTAATGAATTTCGAACTACTTTTTAAGACTTTTTCCTATTTGTTTTAGGGCTTAGCTTGTATATAGCAAAATGAGAATTTCTATCATTCATCTTGGTTTTTACATTAGTTTTCATGAGATCAAGCTTGTTCCTATGTACTGGAAAATGCATGATGTGCTCTTGCGATTAACCAAATCCCCAGCATAACCCACATCCGAATAATTAATTTTCCAGCAAATTACTTTTTTCTAAAATAATTAATTTTTTCCAAAAGATCTTTTATTTGTGAAAAAGGAATTTTTTTTTTCCAGTAGAATATTAATTTTTTTTTCCAGTTAATACTCCTAACATTATACACTTGAAGGTGCGCTGTATCTTCAAAACCCTTTATTATTTGATCCTATTGCTTACTACCCAGAGGATGAAGCCTTCACTTTGAATGTCATTGATCAGATGAAGAAACATTACATGAAAAGCGTTCCTTTTCTGAAGGAAAATACTTAGGAGCAATTATGGAACTTGTTCTTTCTTTGATGTTTCATATTCTGCTTCTTTAGGCCATGTAAATTGATGGTTAAAGTAAACTTATGAGAGACTCTTTTGTCAATGTCTAGGAAATTTGTGCATAGTGAAAAGAAGAGGAAACTATTATAAACTTCTAATATTTGTAAAATGGGTCTCAGACTCCATAGATGAGAATAATTTGGAGTTTTCGATGTTTAAAAGTCCAAAGTCCAAAGTCCAAGTGATGTTCAATACCAAAATCCAACGTAAATGAGGGAATAACTCTCCGGATTTATAACATGGTTATAAAATTCGTTTTCGGATTGAGAATTTCATTGGCTTTGATGGTGAATTTCATCCTCTGTTTCTTGACATTTTACTGGAAAAAACAAAATTCCTTTTTCACAAATAAAAGATCTTTTAGAAAAAATTAATTATTTTAGAAAAAAGTAATTTGCTGGAAAATTAAGGTTAACAAGTTCGAAATTTTTCTACTGCAGTTGGGACCTAGAACTACTTGATTTTCTAAAGAAGCTTAATTGGAGAAGGAGAAGTGAACTTTAATTGGAGAAGGAGAGAGAAAAAATCACATTTGTTTCAAGCCATAAATAGCACATAGGAATTAAATATCTTTCCTGTAAAGCATAACTGTCAATCTCGATAGGGGTCCGCACAGTTTTTTTTAATATAAAACTAGCTTTTAACCCGTGCAAAAATGCACGGGAGGCCATATTTATAAGTGATATTATAAATTATTTATCAGACAAAAAGAGACATGTTATTAATGTCAGCAACATTTTTGTTTAATGAGATTGATTGAAATCAAACTGAATTGACAACACATTATGATAAAAAAAAACAATTACACTATCTAAATTGATACATAAAAAATGGGTCAATTACAACTCATACACGATTCAAACATTTTGAGAAACTTCCTCTTAAACCACATTGGTTGAAACTTGAAACAGATGAGTTGCCACAATCTTTATCACATATTAAGATTTTCATACTCTTTTTCTTGTAACTCTTGAAATAGTAACATATAATTTCGTGGTTAAATACATAACCCAGCTTAAAAAAATGGTAACTTTATTCCCTAAAGGGTCAATTGACTTATACAAAGCTGGCTTGTTTAACATTAAAAGTGACCCATTCTGAATTAAAAAGTAACCCATCTGGACTTGAAAGTGACTTGTTTTGACCAAAAGTGAAATAATCTGACATAAACTTATTATACTCCTAATACACATAATAGTAATTGAATATAAAACCTACTAACCCTAACACTCTAATCATCCACCACTTCGTTATACACCCTTGTTCCTCGGTCCTCTTCCTCTTCCTCTTCTTTCATTCTCTATCTTTCCGTTCGAATTTGCCAGAATTCAATTTTTTCATACTGAAATTGCCAAAAATTACAACCTTACATTTGTTGATCTATTTTATGACAAATGATATTTCAATTTTTTGCACCTAAAAAAATACTTAATTTTTATCAATTATATTTCAGTTTGTTTGATATTTGAGATTAGATATTATTTATCTCATCTACATACATGTTTTGAGTGTTACTTGTGTTCAATCGGATCGAAAAGTTGATTAATATTTTACCTCAAATTTTTTTTATTTATTATTATTTACAATATGTTCCTTGAAATCTTGTGTAAATAATTAAATATTTAGTAAGATATTGATGACCTAAAAGTCGTGACATTGTAATTTATCCTATGTACTAAATATAAATTAACAAAAATTAAAGTGAAAAGACATTTTTCAATTCAATTTATTAAACAAATAAGTTTGACTTATTACATGCATAAAAATATATTTCATTATTTATATCTCACATTGACTGCTCCTTACAAAAGTGAGATCAAGAATTCGAGCATCAACTCAGTGACTTTCATAATTGTAAAACGTTTGCTTAAAGAAACAAAAACTTCATAATTTATATTAAATAAATGAATAGAGCAACATGAGCAACGTAGAAGTTATAGGTTTTTGTTATTATGTTCCAATGAACTTGTTCTCGTGAATTTTATAAGTTGTAGTACCTATTTCGATTTTGATATATTAAGTTAGTGTTAAACTATAAATTAAAATTGCAAAAAAGGACCTCGGTGTGAAAAGTCTATGGATATTATGCCAATGGTGCATGGTGTCATCAATATAACTCATGTATATATGTTATTTCGTTAGCAAGTGTATTTTCTTGGAGAAAAATTAATTGAGTATTTATGGCTGCACCCGCATTAGACGGCCCCAGTAAACCCACTTGCAACAATGCACGGGAGGATTTATATAGTATGATTTGGACTGTGCATAATGCATGAGAATTCTTTTATTTAGTAGTTGTTTTTGTTTCAAATTTATTGAATCAATAATTATTATTAGAATTCGTGCCTTTAAGATGGAAATAATGTAAATGTAAAATTATATTTCATGATATATAAAAATCCTTTGTTACAATATTTTTAAACTTTAAAAATCTTGTAATCAGAATATTTTTAAACTTTAAAAATCTTGTAATCAGAATATTTTGTTTTGTAAATTTAGGATTTTAGGATGTTTCTCCTAAAATCGGTTTGTATTAGCTCGTGATTTAAATTTTTATAATCATATCGTGTAATAAAAAATATATTTTAAAACGACTTATGACCCTGCGTTCAATGACTGATGTAGCTAATGTCATGATAAAATACACGTGAGATTTTTTGTTGATTAGATATACTGAAAAATATTGATGACTATTTTATTCATACAATTCTTTAGTAACACAGATATACAAATATACAATAAATTAATGTGGGACAGGGGTAACTTTTTGCCTTAAATACGTCAATTTTATTAATCTAGAAGTGACCCATTTAAAATTAAAAGTTACACTTTGCTTAAAAGGTACCTCTTTTAACTTGTGAAATCACCCATTTGATTTTTTTTCTTAATTATATTTTTGAAGATTATTTGTAGAATAAAATTATTTTCCCCTTTTCTAGATTCTTTGTTATTCTTTGATCTTTGATTATCTTACTATTAGATATATCCATTAAAAGGCTCCTACACTTCGAAATCACTATTTGTTTGTGATGGTAATTGACAATGGTATATCAAATCTTCTTGAGCTACAATTATTTATAATAATATGGTTGTTGTATAATAATTACATAAGGTAATTCATTTTACACGAATTTTTTCAATCTTCGTCATCCATAGCCCGACTGTATAATAATATGGTTGTTTTTGTCATTCCATTTAATTTCAATTATATAAACCAAACTCCTATTTTGAAAAAACTCTATCAATGTCGCTTGTTTCCTCTTAATCCAGTCAAATCTAAGTGAGACTGTGAGAGTGAAATCATAGATTGTCAACTTTCTAACGTGGTAGTTTTTTTTTTTTTTATATCACACTTCATCTTGTTTTGTTTATACTTCAAATCGGTGAATATGCACTTAATATTTTTGTTTAATTAAAAGCTGTACCAATTCTCTTTGCTTTGACCCCACTAAACCCTAATAAGTAGGTGGTCATTGAATTTTTGAGTTGATGATTTAAGCTTTAATTTTTAACAACTTTTTAAAAAAGAATTTTTTTTTACTGAGAATTAAAAATAAGGTAGTTGACAGTATGTATCTACTTCGTGTATGATATAATAATTTTTTTGTTTATGTGAGAGTGGAGAGAAAATGCCAAAAAAATCCTAATATATATAAATAGGAAAAACAATTAGAATTAATCTACATAAATATACAAATTACTAAAGTTACAAAGATTGTAATTGATGCATTCCATTAGTCAGAATTACACGTGCAGAAGGTGTGAGGGCTTTTGCAAATGACATGTGGACAGATTCTTTTAGTGAATGACACATAAGCCAATTGAACCTTTTTTATATATATATATATATATATATATATATATATATATATATAGATTGCAAGTTAACAGAAAAGTTAACACCATTGTACGTTAGATAAGCAAACTGCAACTTTTAAAAATTGGGTGAACAAACTGCAACTTTTATCAAAGTTCAGTACCTAAAAATATACTCCCTCCGTCCCATAATATAGTGCTTGTTTCTTTTTTGCACCGTCTCCAAGACGTAACTTTGACCTTTAATATTTTCAATTCCATATTAATAAAAAATATAAAAAGTTGATATTATGAAATTACACATTGAGACGAATCTAACAAGAACCCACATAAATATGTTTGTTTTATATATACAAATGAGAATATTCGGTCAAAGATTTTAAAGTTTGACCCACCAAAAATAAAGTAGGCACTATATTATGTGACGGAGGGGGTATTTAACTCTTTCAAGTTTAGCTTTCCATATTGGCTATTTTTTCTTATCCGTTTCAGTTTCCAATTCATCAAAGGGTAATCATTTGTTTGTTCTTGAGATAACAACCGCTAGAGATGTCCTAAAAACTGTTTAATTAATCAAGGGAACATTATTTTGCATTCATTTGTTGTGCGTGTAAATCTAAAGTCTTGAGAGTTGAGACACCTTCTAAGATTTTCCTCATATATTATGGGCTTCGCTATTTGACGCACTAGTATTTTCTATTAATGTCCTAAATACAATATTTTTATATTATGTATTTATACCTTCAATTTTTTCTCTTCTTTTCTTCCCCTCCCCCTCTCCCTTCACCACCAAGGCACCAACACTGCTGCCACCACCAATACTGCCGCCATCAACATCACACCTCCACTGCTGCCACCAATACCACACCACCACCGCTACCACCACCACTAGTTGGTAATTATTCCACATTTACCAAAAATCACTCACTTCCAATTCCCTTCTTCCACACTACTCCTGGCGCCACCACACCACCATCGGCACACCAGAAATTTTGTCTCCGCTGTCGTACCACCATCACGCATCACTACCACCGGCATACCAGAGAAGATTGATTTTTTTTTTAAAAAAATATACTAAGGCATCCATGGCAGGCGCCTCACCGTATGGTGGAGCGCCTGCCATGGACGCCTCCACCGGTGGTGGGGCGTCGATGATGGACGACTTTATTTTTTTGATTTTTTTTTTTTAAAAAGAAGGGAAGCGTCCACCATGGACGCCTCCACCGATGGTGGGGCGTCCATTGTGGACGCCTCCACCGATGGTGGGGCCTCCATGGTGGACGCCTCCATCGATGGTGGGGCGTGCATAGTGGACGCCTCCCTTCTTTTTTTACAAAAAAAATTCAGTAAAATGTAGATTAAGAAAACAGAGAGAAGGGTGTGGGTGATAATGTGGTGGGGTCCGACGGTGGTGGTGCAGAAGTGGTGGTGCGGCAGTGGTGATGTGGTGGTGGTGCGACGGTGGTGGTGTGTCAGCACCGGTGCCCAGTGGGTATGGGGAAGAAGATGAGACTTGAGAGGGAAAGTGAATGAAAAAGGTAGAAAATCTGAAATCAGAAAATACGGTATATTCTACGTATTTAAGGCGTTACTAGGATATTCTAGGGCGTAGTTTATCAAACCAGTATATTATTCAACTAGAGGTTTATGGAGGTTTTCTTATCCTCTAGTCCTACACAAATCGAATTATCGTTTGAGAGGTATTGACCATGCCGGAGAAGCAACCGGATCACAGTAATTGTGTCAATTACGCCGGTGGATAAATTGATGCACTTAGGCTCCATTTGGTTGAATGTAAAACATTTTCAATGTAAAATGATTTTTCATGTAAAACATTTTACAATGGAAAATTCAAATGCAAAACTAATTTTCCTTTGTTTGGTTCAATGTAAAAAAAGTTATGGAAAAGAGAAAAATGGAAGGGGACGGGAGAGGATAGATAAAAGGTTGCTAAGGAAGAGGGAGGAAAATGTGTTTTCCCTTCTTTTTGAAAGGAAAATGATTTTCACCTAAAGCTCCCTTGATGGAAATCTTGTTTTACACCCCTTATCAAACTAAACAACGAAAAATGAAAAGAAAAGGAAAACTCATTTTCATGGAAAATATTTTACACCCTACCAAACGGAGTCTTAATGTTTGAGAGAGAGAAGGCGAGACCGACTTCGAGAAACATAGATTGATTAATTTTATTGGTAGGAAGGATTTGGATGAAAAGAAAGGTAAAAAAACTGATATGAACCCGGTGCACACTAACTTAGTGTACACCTTATCCATCCCACGTGAGTTTTAATGATTACAACTTTCCGTTTTTGCCGCGTTCAGTCTTCCGCTCTTTTCTCTCTTCTGATAACTTCTCTCTCCTCTGATAACTTCACTCTCCTGATAGTGTATTTTTAAAATAATATAGTTTAGTTTGAAATAATATAGTGTATTTTAAAATGATATAGTGTATTTTAAAATCATAGTGTTTTGCTGAGTTTTTTTTGGCATGATAGTGTTACATGTTGTAGTGTATATGGACATGATGTAGTGTATTTTAAAATGATATAGTGTATTTTGACATGATAGTGTTTTGCTGTGTTTTTTGACATGATAGTTTGTAGTGGGGCACGGGTCTAGGCCTGGTCCACACTATTTTTAATGTGAACCGGGTCCACACAAGACGGATTGAAAGAAAAGAAATGAAAGCTAAAAACAAACTTTCTCATGTTGGGTAAAAAAATTAAAAGGGGTTTGATTGGAAAGGAGAGGAAGTGGAAGAAAATGAATATTCTTAAATCCTTCTTTCCTTTCTCCCAAAATCGGAGGAATTTCACAGGAAAGAAAACTAGCAAGCTTTTATCTATGTTTTCTTTATTTCCTTCCTTTTTTTTTTCCTTTACTAATGACAACCAAACATGTAATATCTCTCAAATCCACCAATTATACCAAACGTTGGAAACTACAACTACCTTATTTTATCTTCTTTTCATTTCTTTTCCTTTCTCTTCCTTTCTTTTTCCTTGCTTTACTAAAAAAAGTACCAAACAAAGTGTAATTAGACTGATTTATGAGTATATAAATTTTAGTGATGGTTTGGTATCTCTATTATATATATGGTGTACACCTAAATTACCTTGAATATACTTTTATATATTTGTTATTTTAAGATTGGGGTGTAAGGGGATTAATTAGATTGGATTGGACTTTGCTAAATCTAAATCTAGTCCAGAACTTTTGGACTCGTGAAATTGAGTCTAAATCTGATCCAATTTTTTTTTAAGTCTAGTCCAATTTAGTTCAAAACTTTTTTTCTGAATCTGATTCCAGTCTAATCCAGTTTGATTTTTTTTTTCCAATTTAGGTTTACGATATTTTCTCATGATTGAGATTTTATTTGAAATATTAAACTTATTACATCCATTTCGTAAAATACGTTACATACATCTTTGATGTATGTAATAAAATGCAACTTGCAAAATACAAGATCCAATCCAAAATCATAATTAAAATATAAGAAACATGAGGATCATTCACCTTATGTAACATCCAATCAACATAATCCAATTTGTACCGACGATCAAGCACAACAATAATTAAGATCAATATTAAAAAAAGGTTAGTTACAACTTACAACATCATAATAAGGAAAATGAAAATAAAATTGGAAACTTAAATTAAAGTGGTATACTATGAATAAGAGTGAAATTAGATACATACCTCATCTAAGTTGAGAGGAAACAGACGAAAACAAATTATATATATATATATATATATATAAATATATATATACATATATATATATATATATATATATATACATATATATATATATATACATATATATATATATACATATATATACATATATATATACATATATATATATATATACATATTATATGCTAAGAATTTTTGCACTGGATTGGACTTATTGTACTTAAAATGGGTGAGTCCAAATTCAGTCCGAAAATATTTGGACTCGAAAATTTGAGCCCGATTCCAGACCAAATTTTTGTAGTCCAATCCAGTCCGACAACTTTGGACTGGAGTGGATTGGACTCTGGACTTTTCGTAGTCCACTTATACCCCTATTCTAAGATAATTAACGAGGACAAATAAGTCAGGGAAATTAAAAACTCTTAGATAACTGCCAGATTTCTGTTGAGCAAAGGTAACTTCCATACTTTTAAGAAATAAAAGAAACACCCCTCAAAAAAAAAAAAAAAGAAATAAAAGAAACATGTATAATATCATCGATGAATCTCAAACTAATAATTGATATATTCTATTTAATTCTTATTCATTGTCTATACTAGTAGGTTTTTACGAAATTTATCAAGTTTTTTTATAGATATATAGTTATACACTTATTTATATAACTACATTTAAAACATATTTTTGTACCCAAGATAATGAACGAGGATTGTACTTATATGTTCCAAAAAAATAACTTTCTCTCACTAACCGAGAGCGTCTCTCACTAAACCAGTGAGTTTTCTCCAGCTGTTCAGCATTCCCTTCTAGCAAAGTTTCCACCGCTTTCCTTGCCGCCTTTTCCTGCTACATGATTCGTCCTTTCAACACGTGGCGGCTTGCATGACAAACGCTTGGAATCTCGGCTGCTCACGGTAACTTCGTCCCACTTCCTTCCTTTCTTCGTATTTATACTATAACAGTAAATTGCTTCATTAATTACTCCACTACTCGCATCCCTAAAATCACAGTTCCAAGTTATTTCTACTGTTGTTAAATTTCTTCACAAACATATATATATCTAGACAATGAGTTATTCTGGTACTCAAACAACCCATAGTGAAGACCTACCTGTTCGTTCCGTCCATAAACGTATGGGTATTTTCGTACAAAACCCACCTTCTCAACCACCTCGCTTACCTAATATCGAGTGGAGCCACTCTGTTGTCGGGCGTTTCTTCGATTTCGCCCCTCCAAACACGAGCTTTATCACTAATATATTGTTAACAATCACTGGGTAACTCGAGGCTCTATTAGGGTTCTTCGCCCGGGTGACTACTTTATTTTTGAGTGTCAAGATCCTGCGACCGTGACGTGATACTCAATCGCCATACCTCTGTTATCGACGGTAAGATCATCACCTTTCATTCTAGTTTCGCAAACCAGGTTCCTTCTAGTATAAACTTTAGTTTAGCTACCATTTGGGTTCGAATTCATAACTTGCCATGGTGGTTTCTCGACCATGAATGGACTGTTCGTATTTTTGTCCCATGTGGGCTTGGTGGAGTTTGTGGAGGATACTGGGCCCGGACTACCTACTGAAGCATTCCTCCGTGCCAAACTTGTAGTCGATCTAACACGCCCACTCATACCGGGCTGTTTTTTTCCCTTAGATGATGGCCAAGTTGTGTGGGTTTACTTTAGGTATGAAGGAGTGTTTAAATTTTGCAAGCAATGTGAGTGCGTAGGGCATCATACTGGCCGATGTCCCATGTCTGCATATGATGCTCATCACCTAATTCATCGAAGGTTTTCGGAATTTGAGCAAGATGGTTTGACTTTAATGTTCGGGCCTATTGAGACTCCCCTTTACACAAATATTATCAGGGGTTTGCAAGATCGCTTTGTTTATCGGAATGCTCGGGTGAATTTGAAGACCTTTAATTTGTTCCGGAACATGATCCATATGGTTTTGGTGAAAGGCACGTCGAGGTGCATGTCATGGACTCTAGTTCGGACGAGGAGCCGAGAAACTTTGAGGCATCTCCAGGATTGGATGAACCACCTAATCTTCCATCGCAACCCAACAACCCTTCTCCCCATGAATCGGATGCTCATACAAATCCTCCTACGACTTACTCCAGGGGGTCGGTAGATAGTGTCAACTAGGATACCTCCCCTCAAGAAGTGTTTGCATCCCCGGGACGACGGTTTGGCACGGAGGAGATAATATATGGGCAGGATTTTACCAAAAACCGCAGCAATATATACCAATATTGCTGCGGTTTCTAGCTAAAACCGCAGCAATACGTTGTATTTTTTTAATACGAAACAAACATATTGCTGCGGTTTGGCCTAAAAAACCGCAGCAATATTGGTATATATTGTTGCGGTTTGAAACCGCAGCAATATTATTAATACATATTGCTGCCCTCTTAATTGCTGCGCGCCCAAAACCGCAGCAATAGGGCACTTTTTAACCGCATCAAGTAGCGTTTATTCTACTAGTGTTTGTTCCGGAACATGATCCATATGGTTTTGGTGAAAGGCACGTCGAGGTGCACGTCGTGGATTCCAGTTCGGACAAGGAGCCGAGAAACTTTGAGGCATCTCCAGGATTGGATGAACCACCTAATCTTCCATCGCAACCCAACAACCCTTCTCCCCATGAATCGGATGCTCATACAAATCCTCCTACGACTTACTCCAGGGGGTCGGTAGATAGTGTCAACTAGGATACCTCCCCTCAAGAAGTGTTTGCATCCCCGGGACGACGGTTTGGCACGGAGGAGATAATATATGGGCAGGTTCGTACTCCTGGACCACAACCGGTGGAGGAACGTCGCCCTAACTATGTGGAGGGCGTTTCCCAACCGACTACTCACACCGAGGCTACTGGACGCCCTCATGGGTCACGTCCTCTTTTTCGTCACCTGGGAATTACCGCAAGACCTCCGTGCACCTTTCGAGTTGTGCTTGGAATGGAGGCACCTGGTTACTATGCGAATACACGTGGCGAGGAGGCTGGGAAAGGTAGTTCTCCTCCTCTTAGTTGTCCTTCTGTTGCTCGGAGTCCTCAACTTGCTACTGGGACTCTCGAGGCACTAGTACAACAAGGGCTGACTTAGCGTCGGCCACCGGAGCCCCATGAACCTGGGCCAAGTAGCTGGTTGCATCTCAGGCGACCGAGTCTGTTAGGCCAGGGGGCTGGCCTACGTAGCTCTGCGGGTGCAACACTCGCTCCACAACTGACTACTTAGGCTCTGACACCTACCACTTCGTGTTGCGCAGGGATGAAGCGACATGCTCGCAATTACTCCATTGACAGGATCGACGAACCTGTAGCGGAATCTAGTTCACCAAGCAAATGTGGAAAATGGCAACGGATTGAGCAATGGGAGACCAAAGGTGGATTTCATCTTGCTTCTCCACTTGCGGCTACTAGGTTTAGGGCTAAGGCCCTGACTGATATCTCCATGGCCCGATCGATGGGAGTTGAACATGGAGAGGAAGTTATGCCCCATATTTCCAAGAAGCGAAGTGCAGTGACTTCGGCTCCCCTTCCAGCGGGGAAATGGATTTTCAAACGAATAAGAGGCAATGACGAAGCTTTAAACAAACATCACACTGAAGATGATAACATGGATCTACGTTTTTCTTTGATGGTGAAAGTGTCCGACGAGGCTACTAGGGTAGTGACTGACCCAGACCAGTCACCGACTCATCCATGAATATCATATCGCTCAATTGTCGGGGTTTGAACTCCAGAGATGCTCCGATAATTCCGTACATACTCTGGTTAACATCTACAGTGCGTCCAATGTTTTTGTTCTTGCAGGAAACGAAATCTACTGTTAATCATGTACATGGTTTGCTTCGTAGTACTAGGCCAACTAGTGTAGTTGGCGTTGGTGCTGTAGGTTCTAGTGGAGGAGTGGTTGTTTTTTGTTGGGCTCCTTTTGATGTTACTGTCCTTAGTTCCACATGTAACTATGTTTTCTGTAAAATCTCCACTAATAATGGAATGATCTGGTACGTTTTGTTCTTGTATGGTGAACCGACTCAGCAATTACGGCCAACACTCTGGGCTCACCTCCTTAACTTATTATCCCCTTATCCAGATTTCCTCATTATCGGAGACATTAACCAACTAGATCATTATGGGGACAAATTAGGTGGTGATACCAGTATTAGGGGGTGGGAGGAATTTACTAATTGGAAACACGACTTACAATTACAAGATATTCCCTTTGTTGGACCTCGGTTTACTTGGACTAACAATTGAGAAGGTTCAGAATTGATTATGGAACGTCTTGATCATACCTACGCGTCACCAGAATGGTTGGACAAATATCCACTTAGCTATGTCAAACACTTTCCGATACTGCATTCTGACCATTCAGCGATCTTTTACCAAACGGAACCGCCATAAAATCCTCGAAGGCGGCCCTATCAGTTCGAAAACTGGTGCCTCACCCATCCATACATACCTCGCATCATTGCGTCTGTTTGGCAAAACCCGATCGTTGGTTCTCCAATGTACTGTTTCACCAAACATCTATCCTTACTCCGGCAAGAGATTAAACGATGGTGTTTGGATCATAAGGTGGTTTGGGGTATTGATTGGAAGGACATTTCTGCGCAATTAACCACATGTGCAGTTGATATTGCTACTCTTCATCAGGGTAATGCCTTCATGAACCACCGACAACAGATGTTGGACAAGGCTAGTCTGGCCCACTCTTATTGGTCACAACGCTCTAAAGATAAGTTTATTCAGGATGGTGAGCTCTCTACCAAGTTCTTTTTTAACAAGATGAAACAGATACAACGCTCTGCATACATCTATCTCCTGAAAAACGCGGAGGGTGAATGGACGGACGACGTCAATGCCATTTTTGATATTATACTCAATCATTTCAAAACTGCCTATACTACCTCCTCCACTCCTATGGCTCCTGATCCGGCACATGAGGAAGCCATTGGTCTACTGGTTTGGGAAATGAACCTTCCACAACTTTCTGCTGTCCAGCAACAACACCTTCTTCTTCCTTTTTCTGAGCTAGAGGTTCATGAGGCAATGTTTGGGATTGGAATGCCAAATCTCCTGGATTAGACGGTTCTACCGCTGAATTTTTTTAAACTCACTGGGACCTGCTAGGGGTGCAGGTGTTCCAAGATGTTAATCGATTCCTTACCACGGGATTTATTCTGCGCGAATGGAACCAATCACTTATTGTCTTGTTACCTAAAGGTCCAAATCCTGAAGATGTTACTCAATTTCGGCCGATTAGCCTATGCAGCACAATTTACAAATGTGCGTCAAAATGTTTAGTGAACCGACTGCGGCCATTACTCCCAAATCTTATCAGTGAATATCAAAGTGCCTTTATTCCGGGACATCATATGCAGGACAACATCTTGATCAGTCGTGAGCTCACCCATGTTATCAATAAACACTGGCGCGGCAATGTTCATCTTGCTGCCCTCAAACTTGACATGAATAAGGCCTATGATCGTGTTAACTGGGTGTTTCTCTTAAACATTCTCAAGGCTTATGGGTTTCCTGATCATTGGATACGGTTGATTCACCAATGTATCTCCACGGTCACATATCGCATTCTAGTCAACGGACAAGTTTCTGAGGCCTTCATTCCCCAATGTGGTCTCCGGCAGGGTGACCCCATTTCCCCTTATCTGTTTCTATTCTGTATGGATATCTTGTCTCGCATGTTAACACTTGCTACGGATATTCGGCTCTTCGATGGGTTTAAAGCACAGAGGTATGCACCTTCTATCTCCTATCTTTTTTTTGCTGATGACAGTGGCGGACCCAGGAATTTGAATATGGGGATACGGAGTTACGGACGTACAACAAACACAAAAATAGTAGAAAAAAAGTTCAATACATAAGTCTTACAACCAAAATATCCATAGTCATACAACCAATTTTGTTAAAAAAATACATAAGATTAAACTTCAAACTAAAACTACAATTGCATCCTACGAGCCTTCATATTTTGAAATCGATCAATGATATCTAAATATTAATCACCAATGTTCAAATTCAACAATTTACATCTAAATATTCAATTAAATTAAGAATCTAACAATATATAAACATAGAAAAGATGAAAAATCTGAAATTAGAACACAAAAGTATAAACCCTAACTAATTAATCACCAATGTTCAAATTCAACAATTTACATCTAAATATTCAATTAAATTAAGAATCTAACAATATATAAACTTAGAAAAGTTGAAAAATCTGAAATTAAAACACAAAAGTATAAACTAAGAACTAAGAACTTACAAGAACGAAGCTGCGATTTGCGAATCAGTGGCTTGAGTTCAGCGAATTGGGCCACCGCGGCACCGACGACCGGCGTGAGACGTGAGTTCAGCGAATTGGGCCACCGGCAGGCGGCGTGTCGGCCGTTATTATGTGAGAGATAGAGGAGAGAGAGAGAGGAGAGAGAAGAGAGAGAAGAGAGAGAAGAAAGAGGAGTTCTGCTGCGTGAGAAAAAATGAATTGAAACTTGGAAACGCTCTGCTGCGCGAATTTATTTTTTTTTTAATTTTTTTTTAACTGATTTTTTTTTTTGAATTTGGGGATACAGCTGTACCCCCATGTGCCCTTCTAGATCCGCCACTGGCTGATGATGCTGTTCTTTTCTTCAAGGCTTCTGTTAGCTCCTGTACGGAGGTTTCCAAGCTTCTCGAACGTTTCTGCTTGATTTCGGGTCAAATGATAAGTCTCCGCAAGTCCTATGTCAAATTTAGCCCCAATATTCCCGTCTGTAGGATCAATGACTATAAAAGCATTCTCCAGTTGGAGGCTGAACATTCCTTGGGAACATATCTCGGCACACCAGTGGACATTCAGGGGAAAAAGACTCAGCATTTCAATTATTTACTGGATAAAATTTCACAACGTATTACCGCCTGGAGTCACTCCCCCATATCTCAAGCTGGCAAGCTGATCCTTATCAACTCCGTCCTGATTGCTTCAATTGCTCAAATACTCTCTGTCTTTTTGCTACCTACAACCATTGTTAACAAGGTGGATGCCATGGTCGCTAGGTTTTTTTGGACCAATCATTCCGGTAAAGGAATTGCATGGAGACGGAAGGAAATTTTGAATATGCCCAAAGGTGCTGGTGGGCTCGGGCTACGTAGTATTACGTTTCATAATCGCGCATTATTGATAAAAAAGGTCTGGCGTATTCATCGAAATTCCAATCTTCTAATCAGCAAGGTCTTTGCCTCCCATCCTCTACCAACTCATCCGACAATATGTACACTACATCCTTTACGAGGTCAGAGCTTTTGGGGGGCGCGGGGTCTAAGTCAGGCTGAAAAGATCCTTCTTGATAATTATGCTTCGAAGATTGGGGTCAACTCAACTATCCGGGCGGGTCAAAACAGATGGGTTGATGGCAAAATTCCGATATTCCGCGATCAGATCACACTCCGTACTGCAGCTACCGTAACTGTCGGGTCTCTCCTATTGCCTCATCAACAAGGGTGAAATGTCCCCCGACTTTACTCTCTTTTCAATCCTGCGACGGCTCGTGCTATCCGAGGTTTAGAGTTGCCACGACTTAGTACTCATTCCGACATTCCTTTCTGGCCTCTCACAACTTCTGGCAAATACACGACTAAATCTGGTTACTATTTTCTATCTCGACAAAATGAAATCTGTAGCATGACACCCCCTCTAGTTTCGAAATTTTTTCGCATTCTATGGGGCCTGCGCATCATGCCTAAATGGAAGATCTTTCTTTGGAAACTATGGCACAACAGTTTAACAACGGTTGCTAATCTTTCATCTCGGGGCATGTCCGTCTCGGATGACTGTCCTTGTTGTGCTCTAGAACCTGAGACTTGCCAACATCTCTTCAGGTTGTGCCCCCTGGCTACTGCAGCTTGGCGGATCAATCAGTTGGGTATTATTTCAACTTCAGTCACTTATGTGTCCATCAGAGACTGGCTTATTGCATGGATCTTATACTTTTACCGCCTGGATGGGCATTCCGGGGATCGTCTACCTATTTTTGTAGCCACCCTATGGGCTATCTGGCAAAGTCCGAATAATTTGGTGTTCAACAATATCAAGCCTGATAGTGAAATTCTAAGATCCCTTACGTCCCAACTTATGCAGCAACATATAACCTTTCTTGCCAGGCCTTTGGCCTGTTCTCAGGTTTTGGAAGAAGGGCCAGGACCACCGGGATTTCTCATGGTGCATTTTGGCTCTTCCTTTTGCGGGGTTCCTACGCTACGTATCCAAGTCGATGGCTCATGGGCTCCTACATCACCTTTGGCAGGGATTGCTTGGGTGGCTGAAAAGGTCAGCAATACCACTAGGGTAGGGGAGGGCACTTGCATTCACGCCGCCTCTGCCCTGCTCGGTGAAGCTAGGGCTTGTCTCGAGGCCTTGGTTTGGGCACATGGCCAAGGATATCAAAAAATCGCAGTACATACAGATTCCGAGATTGTGGTACGCAGCTTACTTAAACCACTGACACAACCAATTTCGATCACTTGGACGCTCAGCGACATTCGTTCACTTGGCCAGCAATTTCAATGGTGTCGGATCACAAAGGTCATTCGCTCACAGGTTCAGCTGGCACATGATCTATCTACTCGTGCCAGACATGGGCAACTACCGCTGGTCCACCTTTAATTGCTTTGTTGTTTTCTTGTACGTTTTCTAGATGTCAAAAAAAAAAAATAAATGAACGAGGAATAAATTGAAAATTACCACAAATCACTTATACACGATGTCATTCCATATGAGTTGATGTGAGAATTCTAAATAACCCCACCTTTTGTTTTTCTTTCAAACATTTAATACATATAATATATTTCGGGGCCCCTCTATTTTTGGGGTCCTATTCCATCGCCTATACTGTATGGGCCAAGAACCGCCCCTGTCTTGTTCTAAAATCAATTGATACATCATCCTCCTTTAATTTATGTAACATTTTACTGAACCTCAACTGCCTCTGTATTTACAATTTTACATACTAAGAAAACTATCTTTCCTTGACATTTCTCAATAACTAAGGGATTTGGAGTACTTTACTTGCTTTTCACACACAATATATTTCTTGTATCATGAATATAACCTTAGGTACCAGTACCACTGTTAACAATAGTTTCATTAAAAATAGGAAAAATGGAAAATAATAATCCCACCTTTTGGTGGTCTGCTCATAATAGTCCCACATTCATTTAATATCAGAACAATCCTAACTTTATGCCCCATCTTCTCAAAATGAGTCTTTTACCTGTTTCTGAAATTGGTAACTTGTTTTAGAAAGTGACTTGCCACATGTCACCTTGTGATTGGTTTTTTTTTTTAAATTTTTTAAAAAACAAAGAAAATAAACCCCTCTCACCCCTTTCTCTCTCTCATCACTCACCAGTCATCACCACCATTTCCTCTCCACATTACCAGTTACCACACCACCATCTCCCCTGCCCAAAGCGTCACCACCACCACCCACAATATCAACCACAATTAGCACCACAAAAATCGCGAAAATAAGGAAGCACCACTACCGCAAGCAAGCAACCAACCACCACCATTAAAACCACCCAAAAATCATGCCACCATCTCCACCAAACACTACAAGAAAAACAAGCATCTACGACGAGATTTCCCGTTGTTGAAACGCCCAATCTTGTCGTAAAAGCCCTTTTACGACGAGAAACGCGTCTGGTCGTCGCTCGTCGTAAAAGGCTTCGTCGTTAAAAAGTTTACAACAGTTTTTGCTCCTCGTCGTAAATACTTAGTTACAACCAGATCAAACCTCGTCGTTAATCATTGTTTTTTACGACCAGATTAGAGTCGTAATTATGGTTTTTGAAATATTAAAAAGCTGTAATTGCGACCATTCTTCTTGTCGTAATTGAATGACATCTCATCGCAATAAAATTAATCTCGTCGTAAATCTATACCCACATCATTATTTCTTTTATATATAAAAAGTAATTTTTTTTATTCACCTTTAAGCAACATGTTTCTCCGTATGATCCTTATAATAATGTAATAACAACATTGAATTTGCATTACAGAAGAAAATGTCTAAAAAGATAAATGAAAAAAATATGTATATATATTACTTCTAATACTTCTCTTTAAAAAGAATCAGATATACAAAAAAGCATTGCAAAATTTCTTAAAAGTAGATCTCATCCATCCCTAACTTTGCATCCAAAGTATTATAAATTATCTATACAAAAATTTTGCATCCAAAGTGCCCCATAGTGCTTCTAAGTAGTATATTTAAGCTTTGCATCCAAAATATCGAACGAAGATTTACAAAAAATACGATGTCATGCATGTGAGCCTTGAACAAAAGTGGTTCTAGTGCTGAGCTTCCAGTACCTACAGAAATTCATAGATATTATCATATTTAGTACACAATACACACTACATAATCAATCTCATTCACAATATTCTCTGATTTCCTTAAAATCCATGATTGTCTTAAAAATATCATCATGAATAAGGTCCTCTAAACTGTTGGTGAGGCAAAAAGTGGTCCAATAAGACAAAACAATTCTCACCTAACAGGTCCTCTAAACTGTATGCAAGTTGATTAATATATTAGTTGGTGACACAAAAAGTGTAACCAAGTCAAAGGAACATACTAAAACATAAAGCATAATGAACTTAAACATGTGCATGTCAACCCACAAACTATTATCACCGAATGGTGCATACCCCACCACTGCCATCATACATTTCCCCAGACCACGTCCATCTTACACCACCATAACTATCCACCAGTTTTAGATGTTATTAATTCACCCCACCTTTTCTATAAATCATTCCTCCTGTTATCCCAACTAATCATTAACATTAACATGGCAATCCAAACATGGCAAAATATCAGTGTTTCTAAACATGGCAGTCCAAACATGGCAAAATATCAGTGTTTCTTAACATGGCAGTCCATCTCACTTGTTACTCATTGAGCAGCAGTTGGTCAAGGTTTCTCCAAGGCTGCTAATCATTAACGACATCACATAGAATATCCTCTTGGCTTTCATCAAACAGAATAGCCTTTTTATTTTACTGGGACTAATCATAACCTGGACCAAGCATGCTATAAATGACAGCATCCAAATGATAGCTACGCCAAGCATGTTTCAGATGAGAAGAAAGAAATTTGCAGCATCCAAATGACATAAACAGAGGAGGGAGAAAGTGGGTTGGCTGGGCATATAAGCTAAGGATAGAATTTGTACCTGAAAATTTAACTAACACTAGCATTAGCTTGATCACTTCCACTTGATTGTTGCATATAAGCTGCCAAGATGATGTTCAATTTATCTTCTAAAGAACTTATCTTCTTATTGTTTGTCTCACTCTCCTCTTGACGGGCTTTTTCCATTTCATCTATTCGCTTTCTCAGTTCGTCATTTTCTCTTTGTTTCTCATGGAGATGTGTTGTAAGATCAGCTCTAGTAGGTAATGGACCTCTTACATGTTTGGGTTTTAGACCAAGCCCAAAACAAACCATACCACCACGATCTTGTTCCCCAAAGCACTTTTCAACAACTTCAAAATGTGATAGGGATGGGCTTTCAGTTTCAACAGTAACTATCTCTTCCTAAAATTATAATCAAGCAACAATATCATATTAGAGGTAATTATACATTAGTTTACATATGAATTATCTATTGTAAAAGAATACATACATATTTAGCAGCTACATCTTCCTTTAACGTTCCACATTTCCCTTGCCTAGTCCTCTTAAAAACTTCAGAAATTAGAGGTGGATCCTTTCCCTCTTTTCCGCCCTACATATTAATTCATGACATTGAAAAATATTACTATAAGGATAGATCATAGATGTAGTCGTATAAAGCCATAGAGGCATAATGATAAGCATATGTGGTTAGTATTAAGTTTTTAACCACAAATGTGGAAAATTAGATCACATAATTCTGCTAGAGCTCTTGTGGATCCTAATGTTCTGTTTTTTTGTGCAACAGAGGAAGCTGAGCGAATAACACAATGTAATGGGTGAGTTTTCTGTTTACAAGACGAGCCAGGGGTACATAGGGTGTGGCTACCTGATGAGGAGCTGCCTGAAGTGACTCCAAGGAATATTACCAGTAAAGACCAGTTCATTGTGCTGGCATCTGATGGGGTATGTAATGTACTTCCTGGATTTTTAAAAAATTCCACTAGCATATCACAGAATTAGCTACGTTCGTCTGATCTAGATGTTATTGTGCCTAGTGGACAAATTTCACTCTAATGACTAATACAAATATCTTTAGAAGACAACTATGAAAATTATATGTTTAAAATGAAAAGAACTTCAAATAATTCACACATTTAACAAGTATAAGAATCATGTAAAAAGAAAAGAGTGGAAGAAGAATTTGCCAAATTCTCCATCTATATGAAAACGTCAGAAAATTTGAGTAAATATGTAGATAGGCAAGGGCCTGACTACTGATTAGGGCCACCATTATGAAACATGGCAGAGTTGTATGATGTGGTGGAATACCCAACTCTAATGCATAGAATAACTTATACTAAACAATACAGGACTTTGTAAACAATAGAATAACATAACATAACATATAATAAGATAATATTAGAGGTTATATCTAATGCATTAACTTACCATTTCCTCCCATATTACTTGTCTAAATGGCATGCTACCTGTGCGATGAGGCATTGTCAGATTTCCTCTATTGCAAGAATTTTTAGAGCTTATTTTCTGTGAAGTAGCACGCAATATATTAGTAATAGCACTTTGTTAAGCGAATGCACTATATTAGTAATACTTTTAAAACAAATACTAAACACTAACAAGTCATACATACCTTAAAAGCATCACTTGAAAAATGCTCTTTCACTAGCCATTTCCAATCATCAGGTGTTAAATCTCTAGGTGTTTCTTTCAATGCATTTTCCAGACCACCTTTTTTATTTATTGCAAATTGTTTCAACATTCCTCTCCAATTTTGCCACAATCTTTTCATATGGTCAATCGTTGTCTTACGATCCAATTCAAAGCCATTCCCGACAAATTTGTTCTAGTTTATGTAAAGAAAAAAATTTATTAAGAGTACGAAATACTAAGATATAAAAAAATTCTTCATAATAAATAGTTATCTTAACATTACCAACACCGATTGCCACATATGCTCCTTTGCGTTATCATCGATCTCATCCCATGAATGCACTCTAATTGGGCAGATCGTACGATCTCGAACAAGTTTACCCATGTGCCTCGTCATATCCCTATGGTTATCTCCAACTGGACCATTATTATAAAACTCAACCCCTAATTTTTCACTTCCTCTCAAATTTGCCACTTTCTTACACTTGTTGCCACCTCTTGGTTTAGCATTAGATTTTCTCTTTCTCTTCTCTATCACAGGGTTAGACACTTCAAATAATCAAATAAGAATTTCATTAAGACTACAAAATGCTCATAATAATTAGACAATGTAATTTGCATGCTAAAAAAAATAGTTACCTTCTTCATGTATTTGAGTACTAGTTTCTGTCACATTTTGCTCTAGTAAAGTGCTAATGGCCTCATTATTGATAGATCTCTGCAAAAAATCTTCAACATGGATATCCTCATGAAGATCATCTATGAGGCTCGAATGTGAGGGATTACCCTCCTTTTCCCCAGCACCTTCATTCCTATTAACATCCAGCTGTTGTTTTTGTTTGCTTCCAGGAGCAACAATTACATTTGACACTTGATTCTCTTTGCTCAAAGTAGAAACATTAGTAGGCACTTGGTTCAATTTGTTTACTTGATGAGTAAGATGTGGAGATGAAGAAATCATTTGATCACCTGAAGTAATTGGAGAGGTGGCTTTAGCCAAAAGTCCTGGAAAGAAGGTAGGTTTCTTGCCTTGATCACGTCGTAAACCAAGTATTCCAGTGCTAGATAGGAAGGCTTCTTCAGTAATGGTGCATTTATGAAGTGAGAACTTAAAAAAATACAACTTATTATTAGTTAGTGAGAAGCATGTAGGAATTAAAATTATGAAATAAAAGCATTCAAAGCACAATGAATAAGTTAGCAACACAATGCAACAAAAGCACCTTCATCATATGTTTTTAATCCAAAAAGAAGTTCAAGTATCCAATTAGAAACACAATCACCACGCAATAATAAAATGCAAACAACGTTCCTACTTAGAAAATGTTATAGTTTCTTAAAATTTTCTTTTCCGTTTCCTCACTAAGGTAGAAGCATCAATGATCTCAAGTTCAATGTCAACCCTATCTTCATCGTTCATTTCATTATGTGTGTATGTTGATGTTGATGCACCAGCATGTAAGCCAAATGACTCCAGTTCTTGATACGCATCCTCAGAGACATCCAAGTTATTTTCCTTGTTCTGAGAATCGCTATCATGTTGCATTGACAATTCATACATTGATCGAGGTTTTGTCTTCATTGCAACACGCCAACTACCTTTGTTTACAATATCTGTTGCATAGAACACTTGCGATACTTGGCTAGCTAGCACAAACGGTTCATTTGTTTTTAAGAATCGTTGTGTATCAACACTAATATAACCAAATTTGTCCACCTGTTTTCCTCTCCTATAATCAAGCACATCATACCAATCACAGCGGAAAAGCACGATATAATTTCCCCCCAAATACTCTAACTTGAGTACTTCCTTCAAGACCCCATAAAAGTCTAAAGCCCCATGCCCATCACATGTGTCACCAAGCACCACTACTCCACTATTCTGCGTTCTTAAGTTTTTATCGCGCTGCAATGTTTGAAATCTAAATCCATTAGTCACATAGCCACTAAAAGAAGTCACATATTGAATAGGACCACGTGCTAAAGATAGAAACTCTTCGCCATAAGGACAATTGTCTTCTTCATGCAACTTTTCAACCTGCATAATGTAGAAGAAAAGACCTATAAAAGCGTAAAATCTCCAATATATAAATATCTAACTATGAAGTTTCTACAAATGTGCACTTACTTTTTTTTTTAAACCAATGTATAAAGTTCACATCCCAATCATGCTGTGAGAATTGAACTTCCTCGTTTGCCATTATTCGACTATACTCTCTATGTTGTACAAGAAAAGAGTTATTAGAGAAAAGATTAGGCTAAAAGAAAATAAAAGTATTAATCTCAATTACTTACTCAAAGAATGGTTCGACTTCACTGCAGTTCTTCAATGCATAAATGTGAGCTTGCTCTTTTTCATACACATCCAAATCGATGTTCTTTGTAGCCCCTAATGGTCTTCCCGGGTGAGAAAAAATTGAAAGTCTTTTGTAACAATCATCACCATCATAATTTCGTTCAAGGCGATTAAATTTTGTTTCGATATCAACTAAGTACCTTGAGCACAAAGTCATACACTCATCCACAATATAACCCTCTGCTATGGAACCTTCTGGGCGAGCTTTATTACGTACATATTGCTTAAGTGTATGAAGATATCGTTCACCAGGATACATCCAACGACAATGAACGGGTCCACCAAGCATTACCTCATCAGGTAAGTGGATACTCAAATGCAACATTATATCAAAACAAGAAGGAGGCATCCATGCTTCTAACTTGGAAAGAGTCAAAGGAATTTGGGCTTTAATCTGATTTAGATGTTCCACATGAACTGATCTAGCACACAGCACACTAAAAAACTGACACAACTCAATCAAAGGCTCTGAAACATCTTTCACAAGAAGGCCACGTATCAAAAGGGGAGTATGCTTTGCAATAAAATGACAATCATGACTCTTTAATCCTGAAATCTTACACTCCTTCATATTAACACATCGAGAAATATTAGAAGAAAACCCATCTGGAACTTTCAATTCTTTTAGAAATCTACAAAATATCTCCTTTTGAGTCCTAGTTAATGTATATGGTGCATGAGGAATTTCAATCTTGTCACCCTTTTTGATAGGATGCAGTTTTTTCATTATACCTAACGCCTCCATATCAAGTCGAGAATTGGCAGTGTCTTTCGTCTTTCCTTTGATGTTCATGATAGTCCCCAAAATAATATCACAAATGTTTTTTTCAATGTGCATTACATCTAAGTTGTGTCGTAACAGAAGTGTTTTCCAATAAGGCAATTCAAAAAAAATACTCTTCTTATTCCAATTATCCCCCTAACCTTATGTGATATTTTAGTCCTTACAGTAGGATCTTTAGATAAACAAACACCTTCAAGATCTTTCACTTGCTCAAGGACTTCATCCCTGGATAATGGTTGTGGTGGATTTTCTTTCTCCTTTTTACCAAAGACATCTTTCTTCCTTCTCCAAGAGTGCTTAATAGGAAGAAAACGTCGATGACGCATATATACATGCTTATAACAATTTTTTAGCCTTAAGCTTGAGGTTTGTTTATGACAACGAGGACAAGCCAATTTCCCCTTTGTACTCCAACCAGATAAAATTCCATACGCAGGAAAGTCATTAATAGTGGAAAACAAAGCTGCACGAAGTTTAAAATTTTCTCTTTTGGATGCATCATAAGTCTCCACGCCTACTTCCCATAACTCTTTCAACTCTTCTATTAAAGGTTGTAAATATACATCAATAGCATCACCGGGACCTTTCGGACCCGGTATAAGCATTGACAACATCATACTAGATGGTTTCATACACATCCAAGGAGGCAAATTGTATGGAACTAACATAACAGGCCAAATGCTGTATGGGATTGCAACATTAGAAAATGGTTGAAATCCATCACTTATAAGCCCCAACCTAACATTCCGTGATTCTGAACCAAAATCTACATGTTGCTCATCAAATGTTCTCCAGGAATTTCCATCAGCAGGGTGCTGAATCACCCCAGCTTTGACATTCCTTTCAGAATGCCATCTCATGTCAGAAGCTGTTTTGGAGCACATGAACAAACGTTGAAGTCTTGGCTTGAGTGGAAAATATCGAAGTACCTTATAAGGTATTCTCTTACCATTTCCTTTCATTCGAGTTTCTCCACTATGCTTACTTTGCTTCCACCTTGCAGCATTGCATATTTTACAGTACTCTAAGTGTTCATCATCTTTCCAAAACAACATACAATCATTAACACATGCATCAATCTTTTCATATGAAAGACCCAAATCTTTAACGGTCTTTTTGGCATCATAATAACAATCGGGAAGGGTTGACTCTTTTGGTAACAATGAGTTTTTAAAAATTGCAAAAGCATAGTAAACGACTCATTGCTCCACCTTCCAAGAGTTTTAAATATAGAGCAAGTTTACAATTGCAGATAACTTTGAAGAGTTAGATCCTTCAAATAATGGCGTATGTAAATCTCCGAACAATCTATAAAATTTTTGTGCATCATCATTAGGATCTTCACATGGCTTATCATGACTCGATGAAGCACTCTGTGTGTCTTTTCCCCAAAACCACCATGACCAGGAAAAAAATCTCTTAGTATTGTCTGCATCTCATCTTCACTATCATATTCTAAGGACTCATCGGCTTCTTTAGAATGTGATTCAGAATTATCCTCACCTACCCTTTCCCCGTGATGATACCAAAATGTATAGCTTTGAATGATTCCATAAGCTAACAAATGATCCCTAACCATATGTGGAGATCCAAATGACGAATTTTTACATTTTACACATGGGCATTTGATGTTATGCTTTTCCCCCGTCTTCTCAAAAGCATATTTTATAAAACTTTCAACACCTATTTCATATTCAGTGTTTAAACGATCACCTTCAGCAAATTTCATCCATTCCTTACAAGGTGCCATTAGATTCTAAACAACTCAACCTGGATAAAATAAACTTTATTAACACAACAACACATTTTGTACTTTGACAAAAGCAAGCAACTTAAATAAATTCCACCAATGGATGCTTAGTTCATGGCAATAACAATTTATTTATATCAAATTTCTTTCTCTGTTCACTTGAAAACTGAAAATTATCTTTCTCAAATATTTATTGGTATTAGTTAGTGAACAATGAAGATGAAGAGTATACATTATGTCAATATCTGCGATGGGCAAAACTTTTGTATTCTTCTTCCTTTTTTTTTTTTCTTTTTCACATAATCATATGGTCAAAGTGGAGTATGTTAGTAACGCACAAGTAAACAAGAAACAATTTCCATAACTAAGAACTGTAACTAATATCGGACAGAACCTTAAATTTTAGGTATTAAAACTGCCTCCTTCCTAGCACCAACCCACTAGTAATTCCTATAATAAGGTCAAATCTATGTGAAATTGTGGATGCTACTTAAATTAATAAATTAGTTAGCCTACTCAGATCTGAAACCCCACTTCACCATCATTTCAAAACACTAGTTTTTACATATAAACTAATATGAAGACCATAAAATTCTTCTGTAAAATATAAGCTACTTCCAGAAATAACTCCACTTGGCTCCTGCATATCCCGGCCATTCACAGACGCCAGCATCACACCACCAACTAGAATTAATTAGACAAAGCAGAGTTCAAGATCTCTAAAGCATACAGGAGGCTTCAGCATACATTAGCTACAAATTGTTATGATAAGTTATATGAATTTTCTACTGTCTGATAACAAAGGCCACATATTTTATATTTGATCAGGGCCCCTAAATTCACCAAGATGGCCCTGCTTCTACAGAGGGATTGATGAACCAGAAACAGAGGGATTTCATAAACAAACAGCAACCCAACAAATTTAATCAACATTCAATGGGATTGCAACAAAACAAAACGCAAATTTGATGAACCCAAACCCATAAACAAGAAGCAACCCAACAATATTGGGAATTCGACCCAAAAATTTTACGCAACAATCTTCTTGATTTAACTATCTTCGATGGAAACTAAAACAAATTTAACGAAATGATTCTTCCGTGTTAAGATATATACAATGTCGTGTTACCGGACAACCAGAAACAGAGGGATTTCATAAATTTCAATTGCATAGCCAAAAATCCAAAACATCCACAATTTGCAAAAAAAAAAAAATTAATCAATGAGAAATACCAAACCTCTAAACTCGAGAAGATGCTGAAATTATCAGATTCTTGGGGCAAATTGGAAGCTTTCGAACTCCTGATGAACTGCAAGTGGCAATTCGGCCCAGAATTTTGATGCTTTTGAACTACTGATGAACCAGAATTCGACAAAAAAAATTACGCTTTCGAACTACTACTGAACCGCAATATGTGATTTCGACCCAGAATATTGAGAATTTGGACTAAAGCTAATTGAATTGTGAGATAAAAACAGAATTTTCATGAAATTTCACCATGCATCAAGATTCAGATTGCTTGAGAAAATCCGAAACCGCCATAGTCAGCGAGATGTGTAGTGTTACTGTGCAATGAGATGTATGGAAGACAAAGGGTTTTTCGTGGGCTCTCAAGTTTTTTTAATTAGGTTTTACTATAATATTTTAGTCTTCTAAAACTAGTTTTTTTTTTTGGAAAAAGTCTTCTAAAACTAGTTGGGTGAGTCAAGAACGACGAGATTCAGAATATTTGTGTCATTGTAAATAAAATTTAGAATATTTCCACCCGCGAAAAAAATCCCGCTTTCATTTCGGTGGCATTTTAGTTGTTTCTGCGACGAGAATTTGATATCTACGACGAGATTTTAGCCAGGTCGCAACTAATATTTAGCTATAGCGAGCAAATGTAAGACCTGGTCGTTGATTGTTACCTTTTACAACGAGAATTCCGTCTGGTCGTAAATTTTGGTCGCCAATGCTTGTTTTTCTTGTAGTGAAAAATCACGCCGCATTACCACCCACCATCTCCTCTCCTTATCACTCCATCATAGCCACCATCTGATCTCCACTATACCATCCACCCATCTCTTCCAAGTTTTCTTTTCTTTTTCTTTTCTCCGACATCCCACTATTCACTGTGAAGGTGAATAGAACGGGATGGTGATGGTGGCGTCGGCTCAAGAGGGGGATGTGGCGGACTTGCGGTTGAGGATGGTGGGTCTTTATGGTTGGGGTTTCTGACTAGTGGGGTGGGTTTGATTCGAGGTGGTGGGTGTCGTGGTAAGGTGGGGTTTTTGGTCAAGTGGGGTGGGTTTTGGTCTAGTGGTGGTGGGGTGGAAGGGGGTAGGATTTCGGGGTGGCAATGAAGGTGGGGTGGAGTTCAGTTTAGGTGGCCGTGGAGGAGAGAGAAAGGGTGGCTGAGGGGACAAGTTTGGAAAATGGTGGTGGAGGGACCTTGTTGGTGGCAGGGATGGAAAAAGATGGAGGGAGGCAGTTTCTGACTAGTGGGGTGGGTTTCAGTTCGAGGTAGTGGGTGTCGGGGTGAGGTGGGGTTTCGTTCTGGTGGGTGGGGTCTTGGTCTAGTGAGGGTGGGAGTCAGATGGAAGGGGGTAGGATTTCAGGGTGGTGATGAGGTGGTGCCAGTGGTGGTGATGCCATGAAACAAGGTTGTGAGGTGGGATTATTATTTTCCATTTTTCCTGAAAAATATTGCAGAAAGTATCTGATGTAACTGGTCTCTCGAAAATATTCTCGTCAGTCATCACATAAATAATGACAAATTGACGATCGTCTTTACGCATTAACATCATGTACAGCGCAATAGTATACTATCAGACAAAACAGATTACTTCAAGAAAAGGACAAAATAGACAACTCCTTGTAATTGCTACACCATTTTCTCCACAAACTTCACGATTCATGATCATGAATCGTGTCATGAGTCATGACAAGAGAAACTCCTTGTTAGTCATGACTGTTCTATATAATTTATATTGATGGCTGAAACCTAACCCGACGACTGGCCTGAAGTCGTCATGTGCAAACAAAAATATATGGACGAAATTACCTAGTTTAGTAGAACTTTCATGGAATACACATAAAAGAGACAAAAAAAAAGCCAAAAGGTGGGCTTAATAAAACATAGTCCGAAGACTTCAAAGTCGTCCTCTTCAGACACTCTATGTCTATATAGACCGCATTATGTACTGCCATACTATGCACAAAAACTTGCTAGCCATTTTCAACCAAAAAGAAAATTTGCTTCATTGCTTCTATGTTTTTAAAAAATAAACCACATTTGCATATTATCAAGAAATGATGATGATGAACTCAAACGACATGTTCATGCAATTCGGGTCGATCATAGCAACCATGATGTTTGTTAGGGCCATGTATGAACAATATCTTCCTCATCCATGGCGCGAATCGATCCGCTCGTATCTCTACCGCTACACAGAAAGGGTAGTAAGGTTTTTCTCTCCATATCTTAATATCACTTTTGCAGAATTTACTGGGGAGAGGTTTAATCGAAGTGAGGCTTACATCACTATTGAAACATACCTTAGTGAGAAAACTTCCGAGAAAGCTAGGGGATTAAAAGGTAATTTTGTTAAGGGTGGTAAAGACTTGGTGCTTGGAATAGCTGATAATGAAGAGGTAACTGATGAGTATAATGGAATTAAGGTTTGGTGGACAAGTCGTAAAAGTTATGCCAAAGGACAAACCATCAGTTTTTACCCTGGAACAGATGAAAAAAGGTACTTGTCATGACAACATTTTATATCTACTCTTCATTAGTTTACCTTCAGTCTAATCATTTGATGTCTATATAACTCAATTGATTTCATTTAATAGATCAAGTTTCTAATACTTGTAACATTAAATAGTGTATAACAATTTAAGAGTAGACATAAAAATGAACCTCATATATATGCTAAAATCTAGGACAGAGAATATAATGTAAAAAATGTCAATATTGATTATGTTGCAATTTCATTAATATGCAAGTAGTCACTAATAAAATATCAATAATCATTACACCTATTATATATTTTTTTGTTGTTGTGGACTTGTGGCAATTGTTATTGATTGTTGATGTCATTCAAGTCATTACCTATGGAGAAGTCTGGCAGTGGTAGAGCTATAATGTAATTATTCGTTTGATCTATTTTAATTTCCTTCTTTGCATAATAAAAAAAAAGCCATTACATATTACAAATACTTCTAAAATTGATCAAAAATATATTTTTATTATTAATGTGTGGAAAATCTATACTAATATATTAAAAGGCGTGCGTAACAACGTCGATGCGCCACGTGGCACCCTCCTCATGCCACCAGAATTTCGCCACGTGCCTGTTAACCAACAAAGTCAAGTGGTCATTATTTTAAAAATAAATATGCTGAAGCTTGGGCTCGAACCCCTGACCTTATGTAAGGGTTTTCAAAGAATCACCATCTCATCTAACTTCTCTTGGTGATCCATGTTTCCACAGTTAATATTATTAAACATATCCCTTGCATCCTTAAAATTAAATAAATTTGCATATGTTCATTAAAACTAATTATGTATGCATGATACCATTTGAAGAGCAGTGTTGACCACTACAGTACTACCCCTAGGGAGTTTTAGTTCATGTAATCTATGTACAATAAATAAATTTAGAAATTGTGTAGTATAGGGTTTGATCACGAGACCTCAAGTACATATACTAAAGTCTTAACCACTAGGCTAAGTTGTGTTTTTTGTTATTATCATAAAGTATTATATTAATAAATGAAATTTTTTCTTACCCGGGGCATAGCCCGGGCCTAATAACTAGTTTTAATCAAATATAGGCTTGATTTAATGGAGAATAATTGTTTTTTCAATTTTAATATATTTTAATTGATATAATCTGATGTATATGGCATATCCTTTTTGAGCTTGATTATAGATGGGTCCTAATGTCAAGCTATAATGAGTCATGAGTGTGCGTTTAGAGTTGCATAGTATTAGTTTGTGTAAGAGGAGTTATAAGCCTATATCTGATAGATCCCAATTGCATATTGCTTCGTCAACATTCTTCTAGTTGGTATTGTTAGATGTGTGATCAATGAGAGAACCGGATATCCACTCCAAGGCACGGAAACTACGCTTTCCTATTAGTTTAATTTCGCCCCTCTAGGATCACCGGGTTAACACGAAATAACTAATGAGATACAATGGAGAGAAACAATCCACTTAGATGATCTTCTAAGTGAATCAACAAGAACTTGTGTTTTGTGTTTGTGAGGAACACTCAAGAGAAGATTGCAAGTTTTCTCTAAAGCTAAGCAAGAAGTATTTGAGAGAGTATAGAATAGAAAATTCTGATTTTCTTCTCACCCTTCACTCATAGGAATCCCAAGGTTTATATAGGAAGAATAAACCTTTCATTGACTAGAGTAGTTAATCCCATAACCCCCATGTTAATCACCCATCAAGGCCTTTAATCAGCTGATTTTAAGGACCTTAAAGGTCATTAAAATGAGGCCATAACATCACAACGGACATAAAACCGTCAAGGCATCTTTTCGCATTCCAAGGCAGAAGACACGTCGCGACTCGCGAAGAAGCTCGCGAGTCGCGAGGCGCTGGTCGCGACCCGCGACGCCTGTCGCGACTCGCGACGGGCCACTGGTCGCGACTCGCGACGGTTGTCGCGACTCGCGGCCAGTCTTCTGTCTCCCTTGGTTTATCAATGCTTTTGCCACTTGATGCACTCTAGCCTTTTGCATACTAGACCTCCTCCTCTTCTAGTACATACCCTTATGAGTTTCAAACCCATTACCCTATAAATGTTCCAACAATCCTCCTCCCATTTATAGGGTAATGTTGAAAAGTTTTTCAACTTGCTATAAATCGCAAACACACATGTTCATGCATCATGGAAATATCTAACGATTGAATTTCCATTTAGTAAAAGTAATCTTTACAATAATTTAGATCATAATGATAGACAAAGCTTTGAATCATATAACCATTACAAATTATTGAAGTTACTAATACACACAAACATAAACTAGGTTCTTAAAACCTCCGACACCTATGAAGCCTTGGTGTCCATATCCATTCATAAGCATTCCAAGTCAAGCCTAAGACTTGATGAAGCGGCCAAACTTCTAGCTTACATAGGTAAATCTTTCCGGACATGCTCCTACAATTGAGCACCTTATCAAAGATTTATTAAGAATAAAATTCAACCTCTTTATCATTGTAGCAACAAGCACTAACCTCGGGATGTATTAAACAAGTGCTCCCAACCTCTTAGAGAAGTACTATCCTCCTTGAATTTGAGATCTAACGTTGTATTAGACATCAAATAGAGTTTTCCTTCACCATAGGTTGATCAATAGGCTTAAGACCCATCCCTTTGTTCATTTTGTTCACTAGTTCCCTTGACAACGGTTTTGTAAACGTATCCGCCAAGTTCAAACTAGACCGAACAAAATTAATAGTTATACAACTATTCCTTATCATTTCCCGCACATAGCTATGTCTAACTCCAATGTGCCTTGACTTGCCATTGTAGACTTCACTATATGCTTTAGCTATGGTTGATGCACTATCACAATGGATAGCAAGAGGTGACATTGGTTTCACCCATAAGTCCACCTCACTCAACACATTCCTTAGCCATTCCGCTTCTTGGCAACAAGAAGCCAAAGCAATGAATTCCGATGCCATAGTGGAATCCGTTATACATGTTTGCTTCTTGGAAGCCCATGAAATGGCACCTCCTCCAAGAAGAAACACCCAACCACTAGTGGATGAATAATCTTCCTTATTCGAAATCCAACTAGCATCCGAGTAACCTTCTAAGATAGAAGGTTCTCTATTGTATGTTATGACATAATCCAAGGTCTTATTCAAGTACCTTAACACTCTTCTCAATGCTTGCCAATGCAACATACTAGGATTACTAGTATACCTACTGAGCTTGCCAATAGCAAAGGCTATATCCGGCCGAGTGCTAGTCATAGCATACATCAAGCTTCCAATTAAGCTTGCATACTCCAATTGTGAAATTGGAGTACCACTACTCGGAACCAAGTGAATACTAGGATCCATAGGAGTAGCAAAATGAGTCGAATTTGACTCATTATACCTCTTGACCACTTTCTCAATATAATGAGATTGTGATAAAGAAAACGACCCTTTCCCTCTTATTATTCTAATACCTAGAATAACATCCGCTTCACCCAAATCTTTCATGGAGAAGCTAGAGGAAAGGAAGACTTTGGTCTTTTCCACTTGTTCCAAATCAGTCCCAAAAATAAGCATATCATCAACATATAAGCAAATTATAACTCCTTTACCGTTATTATCAAATTTGCTATATACACACTTATCGGACTGATTTATTTTGAACCCACTAGACAACACAACTTCATCAAATTTTTGATGCCATTGCTTAGGTGCTTGTTTAAGACCATACAAAGATCTAACAATTTCAAACTTTAGTTTCTTGACCTTTAACCACAAACCCTTCAGGTTGATTCATGTACACTTCCTCCTCCAATTCACCATTAAGAAAAGCAGTTTTTACATCCATTTGGTGAATTACTAGACCATGAATCGCAGCTAATGCTATCAATAGTCTAATAGTAGCTATTCTAGCTACTGGAGCATAAGTATCAAAGTAATCGATACCATATCTTTGCCTAAAACCTTGGACCACTAACCGGGCCTTATGTTTTAGTATGGTTCCATCGATTTTCTTTTTCCTTACAAAAATCCATTTACAACCTAGGGGTTTGCAACCGGGAGGTAAATTAGCTAAAATCCAAGTGTGATTACCCATTATAGAATCCATTTCATCATTCACTGCCTCTTTCCAGAAAGCAGAATCATGAGACTTCATAGCCTCATCAAAGGACCTAGGATCCTCCTCCATATTGTAACAATATGAAATTTGAGTCGAAATTGACTCCCTTGACCCTTCAACTAAATATAGTTGAAAATCCGGTCCAAAAGATTTCTCTTTTCTAATTCGTTTACTTTTCCTAATTTCCGGTGTTGTAGTATCATGATCATTTGAAATGTCATCTACAACATTGGAACTAGTACTAGGTATCATGTCCTTTGGTCTTGGAATCGATGAGAATCTAGTCTCATCAAATATTGCATCCCTTGACTCTATCACGGAGTGAATAGAGACAAAGTCATTGGGCTCAATGACATAAAACCTATAGGCTTTGCTATGTACCGCATAGCCTATAAAAATGCAATCAATTCCTTTTTCACCTAAAGTTTTCCTTTTAGGTTCCGTCAATTTGACAATTGCCCTACAACCCCATACCTTAAGGTAATTGAGATTAGGCTTTTTATTACACCAAAGTTCATAAGGGGTAGTCTTATTCCTTTTATTAGGAACTCGATTTAAAATGTAACATGCAGTTAAAATTGCATCACCCCAAAAACCGTCATTAAGACCCGAATTAGAAAGCATGGTATTAACCATTTCTTTTAGGACCCTATTTTTCCTTTCCGCTATACCATTACTTTGAGGTGAGTATGGGGCGGTTGTTTCATGAATTACACCAATGGAACTAAAATAACTTGGATTATAATATTCACCACCCCTATCCGTTCGAAGTCTTTTAATCTTTTGATTAAGTTGGAGTTCCACTTCGATTTTAAAGGTCTTAAACTTTTCTAGTGCTTCATCTTTAGTAAATAATAAATATATGTAACAAAACCTTGAAAAATCATCAATAAAAGTTACAATATATTTTTATTTCCTAAAGAAGGTGAACTATGAAAGTCACACAAGTCACTATGCACCAATTCAAGCAATACCGTTTGTCTAGTCACACTAGGATAAGGATTTTTTGTAATTTTATTTAGCACAGCAAGTGTACACTTCTCTAACTTTAAATCGAAAGGAGGTATCAACCCCATTTTAGACATGTCATATAATCTACGATAATTCACATGACATAAACGATTGTGCCATAGAGAAGAAACATCAAGCATGTAAATAGAACTAGTACCAATTTTATTATCAATACTAAATTTAAACATTCCATTACAAAAGAAACCTTGTCCAACAAAAATACCACCCTTGGAAAGTACAAATTTATCCGACTCAAAAACAACTTTAAAACCATACTTATTCAAGAGACCTCCTGCACAAGATTCTTCCTAACTTCCGGTACATACACAACATCCCGGAGAGTTAAAGTCTTTCCCGAGGTTAACAACAATTCTACTTGGCCTATGCCTCTAGCCTTTACCGTAGAATCATTCCCCATATACAAGATTGGACCATCATCCAAATCTTTCAAAGACTTGAAGAAATCCTTGTTATTGCACACATGTCTAGAGGCTCCCGAATCTATCCACCAAGAATCATCAACCTGCACACACATAATTTCAGAAATCATAGCAACAAAATGCATTTCTTCAATTACATTAACATGTGCATTGTTACCTTGGTTTTGAACAACACTAGGTTGTGTGTTCTTTGTCTTCTTCTTGTTGTTAGAAGGACAATCCCTCTTAAGATGAGGACCATTGCATATCCAACAAGAGAGGGTCTTCCTCTTCTTGTTTGCAACATTGGTTTTGTTATGTTGTTGTTGTTTGTTGTTGGATTTCTTGGTCTTACTAGACCCACCAACCTCTACCAAATTAACGGTAGATTTAGGAATACTAGGAGTAGTATCCTTAACCCCATCTTGAGCCCGGATCCCCTCTTCAATACGAAGATGAGTTCCTAATTGCTCCATGGACATGTCTTCCTTTTTATGTTTTAAAAGATGTTTTGTATCTTTCCAAGAATTTGGTAATTTGTCAATGATTGAGGCAACCGCAATTGCCTCATCCATCACCATACCATGTGATCTTATTTGGTTCAAAATATGATGAACCTCATGGAATTGCTCCATAATAGGCCGATCATTAGTCATTTTAAAAGAATTAAAATTACTAACAAGGAATTTCTTACTTGAAGCATCTTCCGAAATGTACTTGGCCTCAAGAGCGTCCCAAAGTTCCTTTGCACTCTCCACATTTTGGTAGAGATCAAACAACGGGTCGGTGAGAGAGTTGAGAATATGACCACGACAAATGTAGTCATCATTCTCCCACTTTATCCTCTTCCTAGTAGTCTCAAGAGGCTCTTCCTCTCCATCTTCCGGGAGTGGTGGCATAGGAGTTGATAAACATACACCACATTCAAGGCGGTCAACAAGAAGTGCATCTTCTTTTGCCACCTCCGATAGCCCACCCCCTCAAACTTATCCAACTTTTGGAAGTTCATAGTCATGTCCTTGAGTGATTGAGCCATATCCGAAAAGAAAGAAAATTAAACTAATAGATTGTTAGATGTGTGATCAATGAGAGAACCGGATATCCACTCCAAGGCACGGAAACTACGCTTTCCTATTAGTTTAATTTCGCCCCTCTAGGATCACCGGGTTAACACGAAATAACTAATGAGATACAATGGAGAGAAACAATCCACTTAGATGATCTTCTAAGTGAATCAACAAGAACTTGTGTTTTGTGTTTGTGAAGAACAC
Organism: Beta vulgaris subsp. vulgaris; assembly: GCF_026745355.1. Taxonomy (NCBI): domain Eukaryota; kingdom Viridiplantae; phylum Streptophyta; class Magnoliopsida; order Caryophyllales; family Amaranthaceae; genus Beta; species Beta vulgaris. Next base: position 9,252,078 of record NC_079203.1, read on the forward strand.
TCAAGAGAAGATTGCAAGTTTTCTCTTAAGCTAAGCAAGAAGTATTTGAGAGAGTATAGAATGAAAATTCTGATTTTCTTCTCAACCCTTCACTCATAGGAATCCCAAGGTTTATATAGGAAGAATAAACCTTTCATTGACTAGAGTAGTTAATCCATAACCCCCATTTAATCACCCATCAAAGGCCTTTAATCAGCTGATTTAAGGACCTTAAAGGTCATTAAAATGAGGCCATAACATCACAACGGACATAAAACCGTCAAGGCATCTTTTCGCATTCCAAGGCAGAAGACACGTCGCGACTCGCGAAGAAGCTCGCGAGTCGCGAGGCGCTGGTCGCGACCCGCGACGCCTGTCGCGACTCGCGACGGGCCACTGGTCGCGACTCGCGACGGTTGTCGCGACTCGCGGCCAGTCTTCTGTCTCCTTTGTTTATCAATGCATTTTGCCACTTGATGCACTCTAGCCTTTTGCATACTAGACCTCCTCCTCTTCTAGTACATACCCTTATGAGTTTCAAACCCATTACCCTATAAATGTTCCAACAGGTATTTTAAAATTGCAAATACAGTATTAGCATGAGTATCAATTGTAACAGTTTTCAGTACCAAAAGTTTTTTTTTGGGGTTGGGTGTAAGTCTAATGGGGCTTTTCTTTCCTCTCTTTATTTCCGAATGTTGGGTGTGAATGTGTGATAGTGCCTTGAGTGGGCTAGTAGCCTAGTACTGCCTCCCTTGTATACATAGGGGCATAGGGCCAACGCCAACCTTTAATTAGTGTGCGTTTGGTGTGCGTGTCAAGCATATAGAAAACATTGTTTAGTCATCCATTTCTATTTATATTTCTAGTAAGACTTTTAACCAAAAATTACCCTTTAAATTTTTAATTACACATAATTTTTTGATTAGGAAATATAATTGATTCGAAAACCAATCTCTATTAGACTACTAGCATGTAGGGTACATTAACGCAAAGGCTGGATACAAGGCTAAACGGCATTGAAGTAAATGTCCCAATATATTGTTGGGATGAGAATTCGAATCCTAAAAAATGCCCTAAATTAAAGATGGTACTCCACTGAGCTACCACATCTTCCTCCTTTAATTACACACGATGCTTTCTCTTATTATTGCACATTATTAGTCGTTTTCTAATTTTGCGTACTTCTTAAATCTCAATCAGTTCAATGCACAACTACAACACTTAATTTTTTCCAATTTAGAGAGAAGGCCAAGTGGCGTTAGCTCTTAAACACATAGAATTATAATTAACCACTATCTTCTTAAAAAAGTTATGATTCATTTCTCATATTGCTAAAAGCGAAATCACCAACCAGTGCTTTTCCGCACACATTTCCATTACATTTCCTGTGAATATTAAATCGTAAATTTCAATGTATTCCTAAATTCTACAATACTGTACATTGTAATAAGGGTGAAGCTACAAAGCGCTCCCCCTTGGTCTCTGAGGTCAAGGGTTCGATCCTTACCTGTTGGAAATGTTTAGCGGAAGTAGTAGTGAACTTTTATGTTTAAGTGATGTTTTTGATTAAGGAGTGTTGTTTTTTGATGGTAAAGGGAGAGATTCTTTGTGAAAAATGGTAGGTTTTTTCATTAACTTTGTGATGTTGTTTTTCATACGTCCTCAATGCTTACACCATCACCTATTTATAGGTGTGGTAAGAAAACTTGTGCATCTTCTAGATTTTTCTAGGATTTTTACATCTAGATTTTTTTAGGACTTTTCTAGGATTTTCCCTAGGCTAGATATTATTATACATCATTCTAGAAAGATATCTAGATTTTTCTAACATAGATATTTTCATGGATATTTTCCTAGATTACTCTAGATATTATAATTACATGATCTTTCTACTACTATGGAGAATTTTGTAGATTAATATCTAATACTCCCCATTAATCTGAAAATTCTTGTACTCCGAGGTGTCTTCTGAATTGGATGAACTTCTCAGTTGGAATTGCTTTTGTGAATATGTCTGCAAGCTGCTCCCCCGTCTTGCAAAATTGTAGCTCGATCTCTTTCTTTTCGGCTAGTTCTCGAATGAAGTGATGTCGTAATTCGATATGCTTTGTTCGGGCATGAAAGACAGGATTCTTTGTCATGGCTATTGCAGACATGTTGTCGCAGTATATAGTTGTTGCTTCTTCTGATGTCTGTTGTAGATCATCGAGAATTCTTCTAAGCCATACTGCTTCACATGCTGCACTTGTTGCTGCTACGTATTCTGCTTCTGTTGATGATAGAGCTACTGTTGCTTGTTTCTTTGATGACCAAGAGATAGCCTTGGTTCCCAGCTGAAACACGTAGCCACTTGTACTCTTCCGATCGTTAATGCTTCCGGCCTAATCGCTGTCTGTATATCCTGTAAGCTTGTGATTCTCCTCTATCTCGTACATGATTCCATAACTTTTGGTTCCTTTGACATACTTGAAAATCCTTTTTGCTGCTGCTAAGTGAGATTTACTTGGCTCACTCATGAACCTGGATATTATGCTGACAGCATGTACTATGTCGGGCATAGTATGAGTGAGGTAGATGAGAGAGCGACCAAACTTCAATTCGATATTTTGACGCATCGACCTTCTCTTTGCCATCGTTCTTAGATAGCCTTTCATTAGGTGCCATTGGTGTAGCCAATGGCTTGCATTCACTCATGTTGAATTTCTTAAGTAGGTCGTCTGCATATTTATCCTATGAGAGAAATATTCTTCCTGGGCTTTGCTTGACTTGCATGCCAAGGAAGTACTTCATGGCTCTAAGGTCGGTCATCTCATACTCCGACATCATTGCTTTCTTGAATTCTTTGATAATTTTCGAACTAGTGCCTGTGTAGATTAGATCATCTATATAGAGGCACAATATGAGAAAATCTTGTGATCCTTGGGCCTTGATATATAGTGATGGCTCACTTGGGCTTTTTATAAACCCAGTTTGAAGTAGGTAGCCATCTATTTTGCTATTCCAGGCCCTGGGTGCTTGCTTAAGCCCATAAAGGGCTTTACGAAGGCGGTATACTTTGTCTTCTTTGCCTTCAATGAGATATCCTTGCGGTTGTTCAACTTATGCTTCTTCTTCAAGCTCCCATTTAGAAATGCTGACTTGACATCTAATTGAAAGACTGGTAATTAAGTTGAGCAGCAAGAGCAAGGACTGACCTGATAGTCTCCATGCGGACAACGGAGCATATGTCTCGTTAAAGTCAATCCCTGGTTGTTGGGAGTAACCTTTTGCGACGAGACGAGCCTTGTATTTATGGATGGACCCATCTTCGTTATACTTGACCTTGTAGACCCATTTGAGACCGATGACTTCTTTGTCTCCGGGTTTCTCAACAAGCTCCCATGTGTTGTTTTTCTCGATCATCTTGATTTCTTCATTCATGGCCTCGATCCATTTCTCTTCTCGTGATGCTTCTTGAAAGCTTTGTGGTTCGCTAGCGAAGAGAGCCATGATAGCTTGATTGCACTGGAAATCCTCCAAGTAGCTTGGGGGTCGTCGATCTCTTTGTGAACGTCGCACTACTGGAGTTGAGCTTTGAGAGCTTGATCCTGATGTTGGACTCACCGATCTTGAGGATGTTGTTGGAGATCTCGGTGATGATGGACTGGAGGATGACTGTGTTGCTGGATGATTTGGGCCTTCATCTTCTCTTGGGCTTGGTGGAAGAAAATCTCCTTCACGTGGCTGAGATTCATTCTCCATCCACGTCCATTGAGCTCCTTCATCGAATATGACATCTCTTGAGATTACTAGCTTCTTATTCGGGTTGATAGAACGATATCCTTTAGATTCGTCACTGTATCCAATGAAGATACATTTTTCTCCTTTTCCATCGAGTTTTTCCCGATTTTCTTTCGGGATGTGGCATATGCGATGCACCCGAAAACTTTAGGTGCTCACACTTTGGCTTTCTTTATGCCAAGCTTCATAGGGTTGTCATACCCATGACGACCTTGTGAGAGATCGATTGAGAATGTAGATAGCCGTATGTACGGGTTCGGCCCAAAAACATTTGGGCAAGTTTTTGCCTTGCATCATACTTCGGGCCATCTCAGCAATGGTCCGATTTTTTCTCTCCGCAACACCATTTTGCTAAGGTGTGCGTCTGACAGTTAATTCTCTTTTGATCCATGCTCCTTACAGAAGGTTAATTCTTTACTTGTAATTCTCCCCCACGATCTGTTCTAGAATTTTTATTGAATGTCCACTTTGTTTTTCGTGAGGGCTTTAAATTGCATGAAGTGGGAAAATGCTTCTGATTTTTGCTCCAAGATATAAACCCATCATGCGAGTGAAATCATCGACAAATAATAGAAATATCTTTTTCCGCCAAGAAGACGGATTTCTGTAGGGCCCCATATATCTGCATGAACAAGCTCTAATGGAGCTCTGGCCCTCCAGGATGAAGTAGGAATGGCAATCTATGCATTTTCCATATATACAGCCCTCACATATTTTTCTTTCATTAGTATAGGTGGAAGCCCATCACCATTTCTTTTTTTTTAATAGTTTTAAACTGTTAAAATTTAGATGCCCGAATCTTAAATGCCACAATGTGGACTCATCCACCATAGAACTTAGGGCAACATTATGCTCCAATTGCATTCTTAATGGAAATATTTTATTAGGAGCCATTTGAGTAGTAGTAATTAATTGCCCTTTTTTCTTATCAAATATGAGGCATTTATTAGCATCAAATTTCACCATATAGCCTCTTTGAATTAGTTGGCCTACACTTAATAAATTTTGTGCAAGCCCGGGGACATAGAATACATCAGAAATAAATTTAGACGAGCCGTTTTTTGTTCTAACGGCTATTGTCCCCTTGCCAGCAACCTCTTGGTTGCTTCCATCACCAAGAGTAATTTGTGTTTTTATGTTTTCGTCCAGACTGACAAATGAATTTTTATTGCCAGTCATGTGGTTTGAACAACCACTATCAATATACCATATATCATTTGACTCTTGGTGAGCATTTAGACATGTATAAAATAATTGATCTCTAGGCTCCTTATTTTCCGTAAAATTGGCCTCCTCCTTTTGCCGGAACCAACAATCTTTTTCAAAATGAGTTGCTTTTTGCATCTTTTACACTTATACCGGCAATCTTGTGTATTATGGCCATTTTTCTTACATAAATTGCAATAGGAGCCAGATTGATTATTTTCTCGAGTTCTTGATTTTTATACTTCCTCTCCCCTGCTACGGTTATATGAAGTACCTCCTTTACCGTAGCCATTCTACTTTTATTTTCTCCATTATTAGAGAATTTTAATTTTGCTTGAAAAGCTTGTTCTAGTGGTGCTCTATAAATCTCCATTCTATCTTCATGTGTAGAAGGGAGCCCATTAATTCAGTTAAACTTAAATTAGATAAATCTTTATTAGACTCTTCTATAGCAGCCACTATATGATCATAATTTTTGGGGAGACTTCTTAATATTTTCCGAACAACTTGGACATCTTCAATTTTATCTCCATTAGTTCGGATTTGATTTATAATATTTGTTACTCGACTAAAAAATTCTTGAAGTGTTTCAATTTCCACCATTAATAAATTATCAAAGTCTCTCCATAAAGATTGGAGTTTGAAGAGTATTACCTTTTCGGAGCCCCTATATTTTGTCTCCATGATACTCCAAGCCTCCTTGGCCGTTGTAGCAGCCATGATGGTAGGGAGAATAGTTTCATCTACTCCTCGATAGATCAAGGATAGGGCATAATTATCCCTTATCCGATTTTGTTTATATTGTTTGCGGAGTGCTTCATCCCAAGTAGCTTCTTCGATCAAATCATTTGGTTGTTCATAACCATTTTGTACTAACTCCCACAAATCTTGTGAGATAAATATGAATTTCATTTGGATAGACCATTGTTGGTATTTTTCTCCCTTAAATGTGGGTACCCAATTTACTTGGGGGTAGTTAAATGTGTTTCAGGAAGTCATTTTAATTTATGTGGTTTGATTTTGTTTTTAAAAAAATTGAATATGTCGGGTTTGAAGTTGAGGGATGAATGTATTTAATTGTTGAAGACTTTGGATTATAGTGGCTCTTGATACCAAATGTTGGAAATGTTTAGCGGAAGTAGTAGTGAACTTTTATGTTTAAGAGATGTTTTTGATTAAGGAGTTGTTTTTTGATGGTAAAGGGAGAGATTCTTTGTGGAAAATGGTAGGCTTTTTCATTAACTTTGTGATGTTGTTTTTCATACGTCCTCAATGCTTACACCATCACCTATTAATAGGTGTGGTAAGAAAACTTGTGCATCTTCTAGATTTTTCTAGAATTTTTACATCTAGATTTTTCTTAGGACTTTTCTAGGATTTTCCCTAGGCTAGATATTATTATACATCATTCTTGAAAGATATCTAGATTTTTCTAACATAGATATTTTCATGGATATTTTCCTAGATTACTCTAGATATTATAATTACATGATCTTTCTACTACTATGGAGAATTTTCTGGATTAATATCTAATATTACCCCCCAACATTATGTTGGGGTATTTCCTTAGCATGCTATGCATGCTTTACCAGCCAATGCGTTGGTGTTTCCTACAGGCTAGTAGCCTTGTAGGAGTTAGCCCTTGGGCTGACTTAATTTCCTAATAAAAAAAAACAAAGGGGCTGGCAGGGGTCTGGCCCCCGCTGCCTAACTTTACTATAGTATATTTTTTTTAGTGATCTCTATAGGTTTTTGAAATATATTTTATTAAATTAGCTATTATATAAGTGAAAGTATTGGGTCAGACCGTCTGACCCAATACTTTCCGTCGGACCTCCCCTCATTTCATGTCTCCACCCAACAACAAGAAGCGCCCATCACTTTGCCCATTTTTACGCCAAAGTGCAATCTTGTTATCTTCTCCCGCACTTGCAACCACCAAATCTGCACCAACAATAAAATCACAAACAACAACAATACGGTAGTTACTAAAATAAGACAAAAATCATCAAAAAAAAATCTCGAATAAATTACCTCTTTAGTACTCTTTTTATCACTGAAATGAAGAATACCGAAGTTGAAATCCGTCGCTGAAAATCTGAAGAAACTCACAAGATTCTTGCTACTGAAACTTCAATTTGCAGAAACAAACAATTGAAATTTACAGATAGAGAGAGAGAAAATAATTTAGAGAGAGCAAGGTAGAGAGATTAAATAGAAAAATTGGAAATTTTGTGGCTGAGACCAAAATAAAAGTTGAACACAAAGAAGAGAGAACACATGATTTTCTGTATAGGTAAGTTACTTTCATTTGGAGGTAACTTATTTTCGTTTGAAGGTAACTTACTTTCATTTGGAGGTAACTTACTTTCATTTGGAGGTAAGTTACTTTCATTTGGAGGTAAGTTACTTTCATTTAGAGGTAATTAAGTTACTTTCATTTAGAGGTAATTAAGTTACTTTCATTTAGAGGTAACTTACTTTCATTTAAACTGAAGTTTCTTTCATTTAGACCTAAGTTTCTTTCATTTAGACGTAACTTACTTTCATTTAGAGTCTAGTTTCTTTTATTTAGACCTAAGTTTCTTTCATTTAGACGTAACTTACTTTCATTTAGACTGAAGTTTCTTTCATTTAGACCTAAGTTTCTTTCATTTAGACGTAACTTTCTTTCATTTAGACGTAACTTAGTTTCATTTATACCGAAGTTTCTTTCATTTAGACCTAATTTTCTTTCATTTAGACGTAAGTTACTTTCATTTAGAGGTAACTTACATCCAACTGAAAAAAATTTAAAACCAACTAAACAAAAATTGAAACCAACTGAAAAAATCTGAAACCAACTAAAAAAAAATTAAAATCAACTGAAAGTCGTCCGACCAAAGATTATGGTCGGACGGTCTGACACAATACCATCTCATTATATAATATAGATACTCGTATTTCAATAATAAAGTGAGAATGATAAAGGTAAATTTATTTTATAAATTTGTTAAAAATTCTTGACCCGTTAACTTTTAATTCCTTACTTGGTCCCTAATTGTAATAAAGTTTTGGTGGTTGTCTTTAAAATCGCAATTCAAACACATAAAAACACTTTAATAGAAACTTTTGTGCATAGGGGAAAAAATTAGTACATGTGGAATTCTATAACCACACTTAAACAAATCATGAAAAATATTTTCTTACAACTGTGGCATCAGGTGGTGATACAATTCGCTCACCATTTAGCAAAAATAGATGAATTTTTGGAGATTTGTGAAAAATTATTTGATTGGGTGAGACCGATCAGTTGTATCATATCTAAATATCACCCAATTCGAATTAGTCTACTAATGGTCTATCTAATCTATACAAATATATTAAAAGGACTTCAGTATAGGATTTGATCCCTGAACCTCAAGTACATATACTTAAATTTAACCACTAGGCTAAATTGTATTTAGTATTATTATCATAAAATATTATATTAATAAATGAAATTTCTTCTTACCCGAGGCATAGACCCGGGCCTAATAACTAGTTTATACTTATTCTCCGTGTTAAAAAAATTTCATCGGCATTAACGTGAAACTGAAGACAAAGAAGTTTAACTAATAATGCCAGTTTTTTTGGCTCATTCTTGTAACAGGCATTATCGGCTAACTTTCCATAGTCGTCATAGGAAGATTGTCACTGAATCCTACTTGAGTTACATATTAGATGAGGGCAAAGCAATTGCAATTAGGAAAAGGCAAAGAAAGTTGTACACCAACGTAAAAGATAACAATGGCTCATATTTCAATAGATCTTCTTTATGGAGTCATGTTGAGTTCAAGCACCCTGCTACATTCAACACTTTAGGGATGGCAGAGAACAAGAAGAAAGCCATTGTTGATGACTTGTGTCGCTTCAGTAAAGCAAAGGACTACTACATGAAAATCGGAAAGCCTTGGAAGCGCGGTTATCTCTTATATGGACCTCCTGGCACTGGTAAATCAACCATGATTGTGGCCATTGCTAACTTGTTAGAGTATGATATTTATGACCTTGAGCTAACCTCAGTTAAAGACAATACTCAACTAAGGAGACTACTTATTGAGATCTCGAACAAGTCGATTATTGTGATCGAAGATATCGATTGTTCACTTGATCTTACAGGACAAAGATCATCTAAGAAGGAGAAGGACAAAGAGAAAGAAGAAGACAAGAAAGACGAGGTGAAAAAGAAGTTGAAAGAAGAAGGGGAAAACAAGAAAAGTGAAGTTACTCTTTCAGGGTTATTGAATTTTATTGATGGAATATGGTCTGCTTGTGGAGAAGAAAGGTTGATTATATTTACTACTAATCATATTGAAAAGCTTGATCCTGCACTTATTCGAAGAGGACGAATGGATATGCATATTGAGCTCTCACATTGTTGTTATGAATCATTCAAGTTACTTGCAAGAAATTATTTAGATATTGAATCACATCCTTTGTTTGAGAACATAAAGAGATTGTTAGAAGAGACTAAGATGAACCCTGCTGATGTTGCTGAGAATTTGATGCCAAAATCGCTTGAGTTGGATGTTGATACATGTTTAGAGAATTTGGTTACTGCTCTTGAGAAGGCGAAAATGGATGATCGATTGAAGGCAGAGAAGGAAGAAAAGGAAAAGGAAAAGGAAAAGGAGAAGGAGAAGGAGAAGGAAAAGGAGAAGGAGAAGGAGAAGCAGAAAGAAAATATAAAGGTAGAGGAAGAAGCGAAAGATGAAAAGGAGGTATATTCTAACGGAGATGTTGAGAGCAAGCAAAAGAAAGAAGAGGAAACTATCAACAAACCATGATTTTTCGAGTAATAGAGGATTAAAATAGTTAATATGTAACTTCTTGTGGCTTATTTTTATTGTGTCGTGTTCAGATTACAAATAAGAGAGTCCTAATATTGATTAGCATCACTTTGCGTACGAACAAGTGAACAACCATATATTACTAAAGTTTTTTGTGTTTCTTTTTTCCTTTCATTTATGTAATTAAATTGTAATGTGTCTCATTAACATTTTGGTGAAATACCATCTCGTGTAATTTACACTATTAGTAGAAGAAAGCTGGAGATCATAATATAGATATGGTCATTGTGTTTTGAAACATATTGGGGTCTAAATCATACTTTATTTTGCCTTTGCTATAAGATCGCAAATAAGCTTGATTCCCTAAAATTGTTAAGGTTTAAAATAGGGAAAAACACATCAATTGATCTCATTAAACCGTAGAAAAAATCAGGGCCGTTCCTGAACATTACTAGGCCCGGGGCGAGATTAAAAATTTGGGCCCCTAAGGCACGAAATTGAAAGATATATATAATATAAAAATACTAATGAAATTTTTTCATTAAATAATTAATCAAAAGATAAGTATTACAATCAAAAGTCAATCTTAAAAATAATATTTAACCATACAATTTATTATAAAAAACATTGTCTCCGTGCATTTTTGGATGCAAAATCATTGATGATAGTATCAACATCAATATTTTCCAACATATTCTTTTCAATACTTAACATTGCTAAACCATTTAATCTCTCTTGTGATATTGTTGATCTCAAATAACTTTTTAGTAACTTCAACTTTGAAAAACTTCTTTCTGCAGATGCTACTGTCACCGGCATCTTAGTAGGATTCGGTAAGCAATTGAAACATTTGGATAACAATCTGCATCTTTGACAAACTCAAGAATTTCAATTGCGGACATAAAAACATTCGGCAATGTCATTTGCAATACTTTCATTTCATAAAAAAAGTCATCTGCATCAACATCCGACAAATTATTATGAGAAAAAGCAGTGTTGAACTTATTGCAACTTTCTCTTAATTTTGCAATATCCAATGACTTTAACCTTACTGAATCAATTAAAAATCCAAAAAGATCTTCAAAAACTTTTAATTGTTCAAATCTATCTTTCAATGAAGCAATAGCCATATCTACAACCACCAAAAAATAATTGACTCTAAAAGACTCCTCGGGTGATTGCATTGCTTCATCTTGATTATTCTCATCAAATTGTCTTTTTCTGAAAACATGACGCTTAGTTGGAAGAATTGGCTCTATGTTCATATCAATTGCAAGACTTTTGGCACTATTCATGCTGTTTTCAAACCCCTCATTTCTGTAGTTTTCAAAATATGACATTACACCATCTAATTCATTAATTGTAGCATCAATGCACATTGCTTTAGATTGCAATTTCTTACTCACCAAATTAATTGCAAATAGAATATCATACCAAATAACCATCCCAAGTAAGAATTCAAAACTTTCAAGAGCATTAGCCAAACTTTCGGCTTCACTTTTAGTCTTAGCATCAGTACCAGCACATTCATATAATTGTAGCAAAGCTAATCTTATTTTTGGAGCATGAAATCTAATAGCTTTGATACTTTTAATTTGACTTTCCCATCGAGTATCAGATAAAGATTTAACAGTTTCAGAAACATTATCACACAAAATTTTCCACCTTTTGGTGGAACCGGCAAACAATGAATATATACGTTGCACAATCCCAAAAAAAGAAATTGCTTTAACACAGGAATGTGCCATATCACAAAGAGTAAGATTTAGACTATGACAAGCGCATGGCATATATAAAGCTCTAGGATTTATGTCAAGCAATCTCTTCTAGACACCTTGATGTTTTCCTTTCATATTAGAACCATTATCATATCCTTGCCCCCTCACATCATCAATATTAAGCTCAAGAGACCTTAATGCATCTACTAATTCATTAAAAAGCCCAAGTCCGGATGTATCATCCACCCTTAAGAATTCTAAAAAGTACTCCTCTATTTTTATTTTGTCACTCGACATATTAACACATCGTACTATCAGAGTCATTTGTTCTTGGTGACTTACATCAGGGGTACAATCAAGAATAATTGAGACATATTTTGCCTCTTTAATGAGTCTTATGATAGAAGTTCTAATACTATGGGCCAATAGAGAGATTAACTCATTTTGAATTTTATGACCAAGATAATGATAATGAACTTCTTCGTTCTGAATACGCCTAAGATGGTCTTGCATTGGCAAATCAAATTCAGCAATCATTTCAATTAATCCCAAAAAGTTGCCATTACTCTCCTCATAAATTTTCTCATTCGATCCTCGAAAAGCTAAATTATTTTTAGCAAGACATTTAACTACCGAAATTATTCTTACTAAGACTTGTCTCCATCGTTCTTTCTCCTTTGAAATTCCTTGTTGCAAGTCTTTATCAAGCGTTTGATTAGTCTTTAATCTTACTCTTAATTCAGTCCAAACATTCATGTTAGTCATATGATCAACACTATTCTCATGTTCTTTAAGTCTTTCACTCAAATGCTTCCAATCACTCAATCCATCAGTTGCTAGAGAGCTCGTTTTATTTTGCTTTGTGAATAATTTACAACAAAAACAATATACTTTATCCACGTGTTTAGAGTAGACCAACCATTTTCTATCACGACTCTCTCCATTACTCATTTTTCTAGAAAAATAAGCATATGAAAAATGCCTAGACTTACCATCTAAGGGAAATTTTAGATTTAGTTCTCTTATAGGTCCTTTCTCAACTAAAATATCTCTAGACTTGTTATCAAGAACACCCCAATTTCTAGGATCATAAATATCCAAAGGAGGAACAAAGTGTGTATCAACCCCAACATCTTCAACACTAGACTCATTTGGTACATGATTAGGATCACCCACATTAGGAATATCCTCATTATTCTGATTTGGGGCATTATCGTTTAAATTAGTAACATTTTCAGGATCCGTCAAGTTAATAGGATTACCGGGATCAATCTCATTTGTCACATTATCAACATTAGTAGCATTATCGGCATCATTCACATTAGCATCATTATCAAGATCATTCACATTAGTAGCATTATCAACTTCATTCACATTAGTAGCATAATCATTTGAATTTTCATTATTTTGACCCTGATTATCTAGATTTACCCGCTCCGAAGGTTCTCCTACTTTTTTCTTAAAGTATTTATTAAGAGCTCCCCTTTGTGACTCTTCTAACTCCTCTCTTTGTTTTCTTTTCTTTCTTTTTTCACTACCAGATAAATGTTTCGGCAACATTATATAGCAATTCAACTAATATATAAAAAAGAACAACAATACCTATGAAATTGGATGATCCTCTACATAAGTGTTTGTCTTCCAAGTCCACAGTATCTGCAAATAAATGAAATTATTTAGTTTAATTATTTTCTATCCTATAAAAATTGGCCAACCTTTCGAAAAGCTCAGTGCAAAAATTGGTCAAATTATGATACTTTATTACTAGTTTTACAAGATAGAGTTCCATAAATATTATATAAATATTACTAATAGGAAACAAAGCAGGGGCTTCAACTCCATTTTTTCATGTATTAATCTCATTTTCATGTATATAATGCTCCTTATATTCTCAATTCTCAAAGTTGGACCCTTTTTGTTTGCCGCAAAGTTCCTTATGATGATTATGTAATCTGTATGTACATATATATTGATGAAACTTGAAAGAAAAAGTTTTATTTTGATTTTGATTTCAAGTTTTGCTCTTTCCTGTTGTATGTTCATAAGTTCAACAAATTCTATGAAAAATAAAATACAAATATAAAAAGCTGGCCAGAAATAAATGATCAAATAATCAAATTACCATACGAAATTGAGAATTCAGATAAATTACCAAGTTCCCTAATCTTCAAAATTCAAATAAATCAAATTAACATACGAATTCAGAAATAAAATTGACAAATCGTCAAATTGATGAAGAAAAAATAGAGAATGAAATTACAATTTACAAACCTCATGAACTGTTGAAATCTGAATTGTTATTGTGAGTACTGCAAAGTCCAAATCACAAATCGTCGAAGTGCAATTACTAAATATGAGAAATTGAAAATTTAGAACAATGGGTTCTTTGTAATTGTGAGATATAGGGGAGTAAGAATGAACTATTTATTACCAAAATCTTCCTTCTTCCCGTTGGATTTTGGAGATTATAATTGGAGAATAATATATTTTCAGTTGATTTGCAAGAGATTTTAGGGAGAAATAATCGGGAAAAAAATATAGGAAAAATGGTTGAGTCTGCCATTTTTGGAGGATGGAAAGAAACTGAAAGGGCGTGATATGCGGGATAGCGGGAGGTTAGGGGAAAGTTACAGTTGTATTCTTCCTTCTCATTACTTTGTGCGTCTGTTTCTAAACTTTCTTTTTTTTTTTTTTTTTTTTTTTTACAAAAGCTAAGAGGCAAAACTGAAATCAAAATTTTTGGGCCCTGGGCGAGGGCCCCGCCTGCCCTGCCCCAGGGCCTGGCCTGGAAAAAATATATATATGACCTAATATTAGGAAATCATAATGAACTAGAATTCCTAACATCATTGCAAATAGGAATACATAATGAAGTACTGAACTAACTGAACTAAACTCCTTATTAACATGATATTCAAATACCCCCCAACCATTCACTGACTCTGGTTCTAAGAGAAAGGAACAAGTTCCTTCGGATGAATTTGGTTGGGTTAATGAAGTATGTCTCCCTGCTCAATATATGATTAAATTCTACAATCACCTTCACTAGAATTTAGATTCTAAAACAGATAAGACGATGGATTTGATGAAAGTCCTTAGTGATATGGTCATAGAACAACAAAAGAACATGGAGATAATTGCCCAAGCAATTAACAATTTGAAGCAGCAACTTGATGAACATCATGGAGAGGTGATGAATAAGTTGGAAGAAGTGGTTGAGGAATAAGTAGTAGAGGAATGCAACTCCCTTCCACTCCTAATATCTAGTTCTTATTTCTCTTTAAGGAACACGAACTCTTAGCTTTTGTTTCTTTTCTTTTTTTTTTTTTTTTTTTCTTTTGTACTTTAATGGAACAAGTGCTATAATATAATGACTTTTGCTAATTTTTTTGTGTTCGTGTGATTTGAATGCATAATTTCTTACTTGGAATGGCTAGTATTATGTGATTAATGAGCTAGTCTAACTTTTGAAATTCCTAAGTTAACCATTTTTTGGTGCTTGTTAATGGTTTCAAGGTCTTATAAATCTCAGTCTTCCCAAAATCACCAAGAGTTTTATCTTTTTGACAATGTCAAAGGGGGAAAAGATACTAGGAACAAACTAATAAGTTGAAAATTGAAAAAATGAAAACTGTAAATCCTTAATCTACCTTAATTAAATTATAAAGTATTATTTTCTCTTTTTATTCTCTTATTTTATATATTGTTTTCCTTAGAATTTAACTTTGTTGTCATCATCAAAAAGAGGGAAATTGTTTAACCCTAGTTTTGATGATGACAAAAGAACGAAGATGCAAAGGAAGTATTGGACTGACAAGTTGTTTAAGTGAATGAATTTCAAGGTATCGATGAAAAGAACAAAGAGAATACTAAGTCAAAGAAGCAATCAAGTTTTGATTTTGAAGACTAAGTGAAGATGTTCAAAGATTTGGTACTGGAGAAGCATTGAAGCAAGAAAACCAAAGCAAAGCTTTTTGTTTCTAGTTCCAAAACTGTGGCAATTTAAAATAAGAATGAGTGTTTATTCCTTTGTAAGGAACATACGAACTGGCGCTATCATAATAAGTTAAAGAAAGTAACTATTAAAAGGAACTAGACTTACTACAAATAGGTGCAAAAGTATCACCTATGAGAGACCTCCTTAATGACATAAGTGATTATTCAGCTAAAAACAGCTAATTTGTTAGAATAGTGGTCTGTTATAACATGATAAAGGAGACCTCTTTCTTAAAAAGGTGGTTTTTTTGAACCTTCTCAAGAATGTTCAATATTAAAGAAACCACTTATTCCTATCAAGGGGTGATTTAATTTTATATCTTTTTAAAAATACTTTTTCATCCATATATGCACAATGGCGGATATAACTAGTAGCACCAAACTTTTTAAAAAAAATATATCTTAACCAATTCACGCTCAATTCTCACATCTCTCAAAAACTCCCTTTTCTCTCATATCTCACTTCCTCTCCCTTTCTCTCTTATACAATTTGAGATACAGTCCCTTGAAATTCTCTCTCATACGGCCTCACCGGCGAACCTAAAGACGTTCGTGACTCGGCAATCGAACCTCCTGCTGGTTGCTTCGTGTCGGTGTTGTGAGTTGTGACTCAGATCTTCTACATGGCTCACTACCTCACCTACGGCCTACCTGCAGCAGCAGAATTGCGCGAAACTCGATGGACGACGGTGGGCGGTGGACGAACGACAGTGGACCTCCAAGACTCGTGACTAGGTACACCTCAATTTGCTCAAATTTCTTGATTTCTTGTTTTACTTTAGAGACTAGGGTTTCATCAATTTGATGAGAATTGGAAAATAAATTGCCATTTTACTTGTTATGAGTGTTTATATATCAGATTATATAATCTAGAATTGTTATAAATGTTAATTTTGTTGTTGTACTTTGATTTGGGTGTTATTGGTGTTTGAAAATTAAAATGGCATTATGTTTTGAATTGGGTGTTATACTTTTATGCTGATTTTGTTGATTATATTTTAGATTCCACCTTATGCTCATCCTACAGTGCGAGACAACTACGACGTCAAAGAATCGTTCCCTTCACCAGACAACAACAACAGCAAATGCGCATTTTTGAAGGTAGCTCTATACCCTTGTATCGTTCTGATCACTCTCATCTTCATTGTTATCTTCATTATTCTCATTGTCAAGTTTCATTTCATCTGTCATCTTCCCTTACACTACCTATCTTACAAGAAAAATTGCTAGCTTTAAAGTTAAAGGAATGTAGTTTAGAACATGGGTTTTCAATTTCACTTGTTTCTACTGAGTTTTCTGCTAGATCAATGGCTTTTTCTGCGAATTCTGGTGGTTTCCTTGATGGATTATTGATATCAGGTTGTAAATTAATCGAATTGGGTATATCCTGAAACTGGGTTTAGTAAAAAAGATGTTGAATTAAGGTTTGGAGGTCATTATAGGGGGGTTTCTGCAAATTCTGGTGATTTCCTTGATGGGTTATTGATACTGTTACATTAGGCCATTGACCCAAAAGACAACCGTGCGTCTACTGCTTTAGTGTGTATAGAAGTAATAAATGGCAGTCAAATGAGACATTGCGATGGTGTTCATGTTTGGGGTAATAGTATTGGAAGTGTTCAGTTCAAATTGAACTATTGAAAAGGTCCACGATAGGTGTTATTGGAGTTTTATATGTAATATTTTGGGAGTGCTTGATGTTACTGGATTAAATTTTGCCATAATACTATACTAAGTATCATTTTGAACTTAATTTCCTTTTGTCTTAGTTTAGATGAAGCATAATTTCTGGTATAAGCAAACAATTCACAAAGGAAGCATTAGAATTGACAAATATCTGCACTTGCGAACACAACCCTCAGTACAAGAACAGACAATGAAATAAGTCCAGGCTATTGGATGTGATTATGTGAACGTCTCAAATATTACATGTCGACAGAAGCTATAAGCTGTTATAATATCTTTAATTCTGCCATCTGCTGTTTAAAAAGAAAATCAAAACTAATGCTCTTATTGATTGAGAGTCGAATTCAAGACCTCTCGCTTACTAAACGGGTACCCTAACCAACTGTGCTACAAGAACGCTTTGCCTTGCTAGTCAATGGATTGAAACTTTTTTCAATGCTGATACTTAACAGTTTTTGCCTAATTCTGCATAGGCAGTTCTTTTTAGTTTTTCCTGTTTTTAGCTCGATCGTATCCATTACAGGTGGAGTCATGTTCGTGGTCTTCGAAATTCGGAGTTCCAAACTCCAGTCTCCAGTGACTTACCAGCTCATTCAGTATCTAGCATGAATTATATCTTTCTCCCTGGTGGTAAGAATGATGTCCTCTCTCAGTTTTTCGATTCGAGTCTTAGATTTTATTCATATGAATGTTTTTTCAATAATTGCCTTACCTGCCATTCAGCTCTTTGATACTCTATGCAGTCAAATGGGAACTTTTTAACAATTAGAAGTTTGATGAAATTGATTCAATATCTTATGATGAAGTTCAGACTGCAAGGAGCTTTGCTTGACAAGGCTGGTTTATTAACTTAGGTAGCTTGTTTGAAATGTGAATCTGGCAGCTTGCAGGTCCCTGTTTTGGCCTCTAGAAGACTGCATCTTTTTTACAATTGTGAACTTATCACTAATAAGGCGACAAGCAATTCCTGATAAGGTATCATTCTTAAGAACACTGATATTATATTTATGAATGTATTTGTTATGTGGCGATAAATTGTTTTGTTATAACATATTCAGCTTGTATGTTTATCTTTTTAATATTATATTTTGCAGTACTTTGGCGGAGTTACAACTGAATTTTCTCAAAATAAGCTTGATGAGCTCAGAGACTTGTGGATCAAATATGTGGATGAGTAAAACAAGTGGATGAAGAAGAATTGGAAGATAATGACCATTTTAATTAGGATGTGTGTATTTTCTTTTTGAGCGGGATTAGGGAGGTGCTTGTATTTTAGTGCACATGAATTGGAAGAAACGATAGGCCTAGGTGTTCTATTATTTTTTTATAACTTAGTTGAATTTTTGAAATCTTTTAAACATTATTTGTGATTTTGTAGTGAATGATATTAAATGAATGAAAAAGTATTCCAATTTTAAAGTCATTTGAATTATTTCAATACAAGGTCCTAAATGTTCTATATATATGTAAATTAGGAGCAAGTGAAACAGATTGGAGAAGCGCGCGTATAATAATATTAAAATATTTTTATTGTCGTTTTTTTTTTATATAAAAAAACAGGTTAAAGAAATCACCTTCTTCTTTCAGGTGGTGTTTTAATGAATGACTAAAAAGACCACCTACATATTAAAAATGATTTCTTTGTAAGATAAAAAAGACCACCTATATGTAAAATGTGGCGTCTTATCCTTTTTTTTTCCCTATTTAAATTCCTAAATAACCACTTATTTTAAGGAAGTGGTCTCTTTTATCAAATTAAGAAACCACCCACAATAAGTGGTTATTTATCCTGAGAGACCTACGAGCTGAAGACCACCTCCCATGTGGTCTCTAAATGAGATTTTAGGGGGTCTCTTTAGGCTTTATTGTAGTAGTACAACTATTTATGTTGTATATAGAGCAAAATTTAATATCAATACATTTGTCTTTAAATATATACTTGGCGCCGGGTAAAATGCAACTATCATGGAGTAAATGTGGAGGTAAGGGTGGATCCAGGTTCGAACCAGTACTACTTTGCATCTATAATCGAGTATGTGGATGGAGAGGGAATAAAAAGCGTGAAGTTGAAGCAACAAATTAGTGATTGGATCACCATGAAACAACAACTTCGACATAAAATCACAAATAGCTTCTATTGCAAACTACTTAAATTTATTCAATAAAACGAAAAACACAATAAATGCTACTACAAACTACTTATCATAAATAATCCAGACGTTAAGACTATTGTTCATTATTACGATCATATCGTTGCCAAATATGCTCAATTAAATCTGATTTAAGAGAGATATGGGTTGGCATATCGTGTATTGCAGCCATTCTAGTCAAGTATAGATCCATGTTAAAAGGACGTTTGTTGGCATATTCAAATGAGGCCTCGACACTAGTTGCCACACTTGCACCGCCCCTATTTCTAGGACAATCTTCAATGAATTCTCTAGTGTCAACATTTTGAATATATGATTCCCGCTCATCCTCACTTATAATATTAATTATCAATTATATCTTATAAGTTTTGAACAAATTAATCTCCCCCCCCCCCACACACACACACGCACGCGCGCTCACACACACTCACATAACACCTCCTCTATGTGAGAACACTTTTTTATGTGAGAACAAATCTGGAACTTTGGATCTAATCTAATCTAACCATCATAAATACACTTATGAGTAATGACATTTTGGTAATTTAGTTTAACCCTTACCCCCTTCTTCCCCCACCCCTTTCACGCTATTTTTTTTCTCTCTCTATCTTCTCTTTCTCTCTCATCTGTATCATCGTTCATGGAGTTTTAGTTCTTCAAAGTTTTAGTTCGATTATTTGCGGATTCCACATTATTTTTTCTAGAAATTGTGTTGGTTACTATGATACAACAAAGGGTCACTATGATATGTAGCAGATGATTGTGTTGGTTACTATGATACAACAGAAGGTCACTATGATATATAGCAGAGGGTTGTGTTGGTTACTATGATACAACAGATGGTCACTATGATATAGCAGAGGGTTGTGTTGGTTACTATCTATGATACAACAGAGGGTCAATATGATATAGCAGAGGGTCACCATGATATGAAAATAGTAACTATTATTTTTTCTTTACTAATTTCTTTGAACATGTGATAGATGGGTTATTATGATATAACACATGGTCACTATGATATTTTCTCATAGTTTTGCAAGCTTAGTTAATCAATGTCATTTTCTTGATTCTCTTGTTAATTTTCCAATTTTAGCTTTAATGGAAAAAAAAAAAAAAAAAAAAAAAAACAGCTCGAACACATATGACATATAGTGACCGTTATACATATATAGTCACCCTTCAGCTATAGTTTTTAATGTAATCGTAGAATGTTGTGATTTTCAAATAACAAGTTCAACGCGTGAGAGAGGGAGAAAGTTGCTTGATACAGTAGAGGGTCACTATGATATAGCAGAGGATCACCATGATATGGAAATAGTAAATATTATTTTAATTTCTTGACTAATTTCTTTAAACATGTGATAGATGGGTTATTATGATATAACACATGGTCACTATGATACTTTCTCATAGTTTTGGAGGCATATTTGCTCAATTTCGTTTTCTTGATTCTCTTGGTAACCTACGGATGAGATTCATTCTCACATAAACAAATGTTCTCACATGGGGACCTATTCTCACCGGATCCCAACCCTCTATGTATATATATATAATATAATATATATATATATATATTAATATATATATATATATATATATATTATATATATATATATATATATATATATATATATTCAACAAGTTCAAAAATAATACTACTAATTAACAATAATTATTGTAAAAATAATGTTTCTAATAAATATAAGTTCTCATCAAGTGCTAATAAATTTACGTGTTAAACATGATTAGTATTCTATATAAATAGCATTACATTATGACACGTACCTAAAGTTGAATTATTAATTTATCACAAATGCTTAATATTTAAAATTCCATCATATTTTTAAAAAATTCTTTACAAATTTCAACAAGTGCATAAGAAATTCACGTATTAAACATAATTAGAATTCTATTTAATAGAATTTGATTATTAAATATAACTAAAATTGAATGATAAATCTATCACAATGCTTAATATATAAAATTCAACAATTAATACTCTCTCCGTCCTCTATTAGTTTACCCGTATTTCTTTTATGGGTGTCCCTTATTAGTTTACCCTTCTTTTTTTTTTTTTTTGCTGTTTTTGGAATGGGACCATAAACTTTTCATAACACATACATTCAACTTTAATATAAAATAATAGTTTCTCTCTTTCTTTCTATAACCCACAATATTATTTCTCCTAAAACTCTATACAAAATAAAAGGATAAACTAATAGAGGACAAAGAGAGTAAAATATTATTTTAAAAATTCAGTTTTTCATAATAATTATTGTAAGAAGTTCAAAATTCAACTATATAAAATACAAAAATTGATAAATACAATTTTATACTCACCTCAATTGCCTTCAATAATAATTTCTTCAAGAATAAAAGCTTCCAAAGATAAATATTCAAGTGTGTATAATGTAGAGAAAAAAATAATTAATTTTGGAAGTCAGTAAAAATATAACAATATGGATGTTTATTTATAGATCTCAAAAAAATATGACTGTTGGTGATGAATTTGTTTTCTTATTCGTATTTTATGATCTTGGGGACATCGAAAGGAGGGGGACTGCATGAGGGTTGCGGGTGAGGGGCCTGCATGAGGGTTACGGGGGAGGGGCCTGCATGAGAGCCGTCCGTGGGGGAGGGGGATGGTGGGTTTGGCGTTTGGGGGGGGGGGGTTTGACGGGGCTTAGGTTGGGTGGAGGCTGGAGATAGTTAGGGCAACTTAGGGTTTTTAAGGTTAACTGAGTTTACTTAGTTAATAAAATTTACTTAGGAGTTTTTAGGGTTAATTAGGGTTATACTAACGGAATTAACCGTCGTTAGTCATTAAGGATATTCTAATCTATTTTTTAAAAAGTCGGCGATATATGTGAATTCGGGAAACAGTTGGGGTATCTGGTAAATAAAAAAATTATCAGAAATATTTGGTGAAAAAAACTGCATAATATATACTACCTCCATTTCCTAAAGATCTTCCTTGTTACTGTTATTACAGATACCAATGAGAATTAATTTGTGTGGGGAATGGGGTGGGTAAAGTAGGAGAGAGAAAGGGATTAAGATAAATAAACAAAAAAAAGAGGTTAAAGTAAGAGAGAGAAAAGGAGTAAAATTGAATTAGTAATGTAATGGTGGACCATATGATAGGGAGATGAGAGGGTAAAACGGGGAAAAAAATTCCAAATAAGGAATAAAGTAAAATAGGGAAGATCTTTTGAAAACACACTTAAATGGAAAGAGGGAAGATCTTTAGGAAACGGAGGTAGTATAGTGCTTACCTTCATGTTTGCGGGTCCCAAACTATTGCGCCTATTTTTATCAATTTATAGACTAAATTATCCTCAATTTTCACACAACTTTCCAAAATACTCATACTTTTGTTCAACAATGTGTGCCTTTATTTATTGATTTACTCCATTCCAATGAATATTTATTGCTTTTTGATTTTTTTAGGAAAAAGAAAATAAAGAAATATTTTCAAGACAAAATTACCAAGAAAGTACTTCATTAAATATTATTATTGGAAAGATAATCATGTGTCCCAACCTAATGGTCGAGAGTTCAATTCTCATTAACCCCATATTTAGGGTGTTTGTGTGGATTTATGCTTCTGGGTATAAATCTCCAGTTCCAGTGAGCCTGCTTGGGCTAGTAAATTACCAAATAAATAAAAAAAAATTATTGGAGCATCCTACTACTCCCTTAATCATCTTTACACAAAATCATGGATGTAATTGTTACACCCATAACTTGTGGTATAACAAGTCATCCGCCTCTGAAATAATTCCTCCGTTTAAAAATAGTTGCACCATTTCTAATTTTCATGCTTGCCGATGTATGATTTCAACCATTAATATCTTTAATTATCAATAAGTGAAAATTATAAAAAGTTTATATTAAAAAAATTTATATCGAAACAAATTTAACAAGATCCCATATGACTATGTTTTTCCTAAAATATAAATCATCAAAGACAATCTAAGTGTAAGATGTGAGTAGTGCACAAAATAAAAATGGTGCAACTATCTATATACTACTATAAAGCAATAAGGATTTGCTTATGTGTCAAGAGCAAATTGAATTGCTGATGTGTCAATCCTTTGTAAAATCTTTTACAATTTTTTAAAATCCTTTGTAGTTAATATATAATTCTCATTATATTATCGGTAGTTATACTATTATTAGAGCATATTAAGAGTCAATCCTCCTCATACTCGTTAATAATCAATCACTTATTCGCTATAATGGTTCCAATATTATAATCGTCCTAATATATTTAAGCATACTGATAAAATAGTTTACTTATAGTCAAATATATATACAATGTTAAGAGAATACCATAAATACTATATTTAGTAACTAGTAAGTACTTGTTAACATTAACTTATTGATGTTACTTTTTAATAAGTTATTATAGTTAGGTTTTATATGGGATAATGATTTAGGGATATAATTTATTAATATTAGTATTGTGCAACATATGAACCCTCGTTATAATCACGTAGGCCTCATATGAACCGTCGTTGTAAATCTATGAATGTATGATTATCATTTGTTTTAGTATTTTATTGTTATTGTTATTGTTAGTATTCCTCTTCGTGTTTGTATTACTATAATAATAAATCTTTTTATATGAAGTTTAATTTGGAATTGATCTTCTACTCGTTATTATTGTCGTTGGTTATAATATATAATATTAAAACATATGAAGAGTCGCTCTACTCCTTTACTCAATAGAGTGGTTTTACTTTTATGCACTTGATTAGTCGAAATAAGAGTTGACTAAAAGAATACACTAACATCACGATAATCAATATAGTGTTTTTATTGGTTTTTCGTTATTACCCATATATTAATCGCACACACTCATATGTATATATATGTTGATCTTGATTAATACTTTTATTAATACGATTCCTTTACATATATACTTCCTCCGTGTTTTTATTCTTGCTACATAGAGAAAGTGGGAGGTTTTTAAGAAAGGTAGAGAGAGAAAGTAGGGGACCACAACTTTTTGAATAAAAAAACATTTGTTAAGGAAAAGGTATGAGTATTTTAAAAGAGAAGGTGGGGGACCACCAATTTTTAATAGTATTTAAGATTTTATGGTGAAAATGAATCCATTTATGGTATGTAGCATCTATTATGGCATTTCCATTTAAGGGAAATGTAACATCTATAAAAAAACGGAGGAAGTATATACAAAGTTAAGAGAAGACCACAAATACTATACTAGTATTAAACTATATAGTATAACATAAAAACAATTAACTTAATAATCTTATAGCTTATAAAGATAAGGGAGTGTTATTATTGTTGTTAATCTTATACTAGTATTAAACTATATGGTTGTTAACAAGTTACTACTTGTTAACTATTTTACTTAACTTATGGTTGTTACATGTTCTTATTTGTATTACTATTGCTACTATTATTGTTATTATTTGTATTTTTACCCATTATCATTTTCGTTTTATGTTTATTTGTATTATTATTCTCATTACCATCATAACTATTTACAAACTTATATATAATCATAATGCTTATAATAATAATAAATCATTTATATAAAGTTTTGAATTGATCGTCTACTCGTTATTATTGCCGTTGGTTATAATATATAATATTAAAACATATGAAGAGTCGTTCTACTCTTTTACTCATTAAAGTTGTTTTACGCAGTTGGATTATTGAAATAAGAGTTGACTAAGAATACACTAAACATACGGTAATCAATAAGTGTTTTTATTGGTTTTTCGTTCTCATCCATATATTTATCGCACACACACATACGGTAATCAATATAGTGTTTTTATTGCTTTTTCGTTGTCATCCTTATATTTATCGCGCGCGCGCGCGCACACACACACACATATATATCCATGTTAATACTTTTATTAGTATGATTCGTTTACAAAATACATAACAAAATCGAGATGACCCGATTAAGAGTTGCCCAAAGTTGAATTGACGTTCAATAGCGAATGGACCCGATGTTTCACAATGATCGAGCTAAGGTCATTACTAATTCAACCCGATTACATTTGACTTAACTCAACCATACATGAAACCTAAATACGGCATGCGCGAATCCGACAAAAAAATGTAAACGGACGATCATACCCGGGAATGGATCGACTTGTAAATGAAACGCTCAGACCTGTCCGGCACCCGGCAATCCAATGATTCAATTGTGTTCGACTCAGTTGAACAAAACCTGATCAATCATGACCTGGAGCACTGACAATCAGAATCTTGACCTGATTCGCTGTGGGTATACCCAAAACCTGTAGATAACTGGGAACTTTAAAGCTTCAACTTGTCTTTTCTTGCTTTGGCTGTGTACTTGCCTAGGATAAAACTCGAATACACTTGTTTCCGAGTCTATATTACTCCCATGTTTGACTTGTTCTGATTGCACATATAACACAAACATGGGCCCTTTAGGCCTTAATTACTTAAATTATTCTCTATGTCTCTATTAGGACATCTTTATGGAAAACTAACTACTCCCTCACTTTTTGTTCCACTCACTTCTCATTTTCATCCATTTTTGAAAGTTCTATTAACTTTTCATTTCCATCCGTTTTTTAAAGTTCTACCCACTTCTCATTTTCATCTGTTTTTTAAAGTTCTACTCACTATGCTTTATTTCTCATTTGAAAAAAGATATATAATAATCAATAATTTAATGATCCTTGCCCACATATTCTCTCTTCCATGCTTTCTATTTCCCTTAAAGTATAATAAATTCAAAGTCTCTCTTCTCAATAAAAAAGTAAAGAAACTAAATCGACCCACTTTTTACTCTCTCTACTATTTGCCTTAAAAATTAGGAAAATGATATACATAGCCCTTAGGACTATGTATAAGGTGCTTAAAATGGAAATAAAATATTGAATCAAGCATTTATTACCTCAGTTGATGTGAAAATGTGTCTTGAATTCTTAAACTGTTTCCATTTAAAGAAATGTATTTAATGCTTATATGTAGCCCTAAGGGCTACATATAACGTTACCCTAAAAATTATGTCTATAATAATAGAGTAGAACATTAAAAAACGGAGGGAGTAATAACAAAAATTTGATCGATATTTTTTGTTCAAAAATCTCCAATTTTACATTTACAAAATGAAATGTTGTGGGCACAAATGTGTATCACATAATAAGTATTGACAAGATAATACAAAGTAACTCTTCAAAAGATTTGAAGTCCCTATTAGCTACTAAATACTATGAAACCCCTATCACCAAAAAAGTCTCAAGTTAATTAATGGACTAGATCTTTGTCACTAATTAACTAATATTCTCGATCTTTATACTTCCTCCGTTCTAAAATAAATAAAATGCTTCTTTTAAAAAACTCTCATTTGTTTTTCTTACTTTGATTTTATTTTTCTTGTCTCTCTTGTTTTCCTTACTTTGATTTAATTTTTCTTGTCTCTCAAAAAAGATTTCAAGTAAAAAGAATCAAAGAGAATGGAGTAAAGTTGGTTGTATAAATGTATGTAACTAATTATCTGTAACAATTTTGAAATCCCTAAATTCCTATAAGAAAAATTTCGTATAATTGAGACATGTAGGTCAAGTTGTAATGTGAACATGTTTTTAATAATATTTATATATTTTTTTCGATCGACAACCTACAATCAAGCAGATGCACATCCTAACACCCCCAATAAGGCAATTGTTGATTACTATAATATATCTTCTGGCCCATCTGCTTTCCAAAGGTCGAATTGCATCCATATAATTATTGGTTGTAGAGAATAATTTATCCCCAAAGTAGCACTTAATATAATCAACTAGTTGTTGCTTAAGGATTTAAAGAGAAAACAAGTTCAAATCTACGTTATATATATATATTGATGTTATAGCAGTCTTATAGTGTTACATTTGATAAAAATATAGCCCTAACAAGAAAAAGGTGAAATGAATCCAGGATCAATTACCTTCATACTAATATTTTAGACCACAAGTTGATCACACATTTTTGTATTTTCTGGAGGGGAGAATTTTGATCACCCATTCCATATCGTCAGGCATTTATATATTATTTACTCGTTTTTTTTCAAATTAAAAGTTATGTACTTGAACAATTAATTAAATTTCTCTAACTATAAACTTTCAAAAAAAAAAATAGCACTATCTTCTTTGCAATCACTTCTTGATATTATATACCTTTTAAAAAAAAATTAAATTAGCAGTTAAATTTAGTGAATATATTTACTACTTGATTGGTCAATTAGTGTTATACACGTATAATAGCAAGTTATTCTGTGGCAAAGACCAATACAAGTACCATAAATAGTAATGGAGGAAGAAAAAGTGTCGAGCATAACTTTGAGTTACCAACTTAATATAATCCACTCAGTGCACAAAAGAAGCATATATATAATATATATTTTTTGGTGGAGGATTTCTCATCGCATTCGGCGAGTGAATTAATCTCATGCGAGAGTTTACATTGGAGCTGAAATGGCGGCATCCTTTTCAGTTGGGATTTTTTCCATACCGAAGGCTCGAATGAGACCTTGGTTAAGGAGCGAGAGGCCTTAACAGTTGACGCCAACCCCAATTGGTATATATACAACTAGCTTTTTCTGAATGCTATGCGTGAAGTGACATTTTAGGTATAACTATTACTCGATATCAAAAGAAATAAAAATTAAAATTATGAAAGTACGTGTCTACGTTCACCTTCATTTGGTGAGTAAGAAGTATTTAAATACTTACAAATAGTATCTAAAAACATTTTAAAGTAACTATAAGTGATGAAAGTGCATATCCAATTAATGAAGAAACTGTTTTTTTTTGGAGTTTGTATTTGTGATTAATTTTGGATATGGCTGTTTTATTTTGTAATGAGAATGTCATATTTTTTTATTGTACATGGTATTAATTTTTGGTAAAGTTCTTGAATACGAAATTTGTTAGTAGCTTGGATCTAAATTTAAATTGATTTCATCTTTTTTTTTTTTTTGCAAGTTCATATATATGATTGACAATTATAGAGTTGATTGGGTTTAATAGAGATTTGGTTGAAATTTTTTGGTAAGTTTATGTGTATAATGATTTTATGTTGTGGAAAGATGAATATGTAAGCCCAAAAGGGACTTCATTGCTCCACCTTGACTTATATAATAAAGATATATATGATAAACAAAGGAATATGGTAATAAAATGTCTTAATACATGTCTTCTTCCTTCTTGCTCGAAGACATTTTCAATGCCTCATTCGTTAAGCGTTGTTGAGGAGTCGTCCTTACTCCTTTCTGTCACCTTCTTGAAATCTCTTGTATATATCTCCTTTGTAAAATTTTCTTGTTCTAGCCACAAGAATTAATGACACAAGTGCAGTAACAAATGTAGCAACCGCGATTATTATGTAGGCTAACTGGTAGCACTTAACTCCAATGCAGTGCAACTCTTCCCCTTCCTTCCGAGTGAGCCCCAATGCCTGGAGTTGTCTCATCCCCTCCCTATCATACAAGTGCCCTGCGACTCTCACATTAAATATATAAGACCCTAGTGGAGCTGCCAACGAGCCGTAATTATACAAAGTAGCATAGTGTTTTAGCCCAAAGAGCTCAGATATAATGGCATAGAGGTATGTCCACTCAGCACCAAAGCAAAATGCCATTATAACTGATGCTACATATAGGCCATAAGGCACGTTGAAGGCGATAAGAAGGTGAGAAATGCATGATAAAACAAGGACAATGGTGAGGCTGGCTGGTCTAGGCCACTTGTATTTGTGTAACAAGTGCTCTGAGATGAGTCCTCCCACCACACGCCCTAGGTATTGCCATATAGCAACTAAGGACACAAAGGTGCTAATGCTTTTCTTTGGATACCCTAATGATGTCCCAATTTGACCTAAATTGTCTATTGTGGCTAAGTTCCCTCCTATGCCACAAATTGTGGCAAGGAACAAAATTAGCATGTCAATACTAAAGCTCGCTTGTAATATGGAGTGATCTTCCCCCTTAGCCGGAGGGTGGAACACATCTTTAAAACAAGAGACTTCTACTTGTGCCTTTTCTTCTTCACGGCTTCCTTCATTATTAGTTTCCTTTGGTGTACCATGATTGTTGTTGACATGATTACTTCCTTCCACATCAGTTTGTTGATGATTTGTAGGAGATACATGATCATTAATTGGCATAATCTGAAGCTCAGAGAGGGTATTGGTTGGTGAATTACTCATTTTCTCAAACTTGGCATATAATTCTTCTCTGAAGACAAGGAAGATAGGGAGCACAAGGAGGATCATGATAACAACACAACTCCCACCATAAGCAGCTTTATTGAACGTGACTTGTTTTTGTACCAAGATCATCACCATGATGAATCCAGCGAGGGCCAGAGAGATATACATGATATGATTGAAGAAATTTTTCTCCCTCTGAATATGTCTCTGGCCAACAACCTTAAGGACTCGAACACTAAACGCAAAGAGCAACAAAGCAAGTGCAGGTAGCCAAGAGATGAGCAAGATGACTCCATTAGCATTAGTATCATTGCCATACAAGGCATGGTATAATTGAGCCATAATAGCCCCACCAATCCCAATATATGACTTTAAGATTCCTATTACGACGCCTCGATTTTCAGGGAAGTTCTTTACACATGGTACAACAGCCCCAGTGTTGGCAAACCCTAAGGAGTTAGCACCAATGGTGATATAGAGACACATGAGCCAAACAGGGGGACGAGAGATCTTGTGAGTGACTGAAAGCCAAATCATGAAGTAGCCAAAAAAGTTGATCATGGCACCAAGTGATAGGATTACCCAAGGTGGAGCCACCTCCATAAGGAGGCCTGCATGGACACTTATATAAGCACCAAGGTCTTTGAAAAAACTAAGAAGATTAAGGGTTGTTTGGTCATACCCAAGTGTTGACTTTATGTCACCTGAGTAGAGCCCAAAGATATATGAGGTACCAATAAAGGAAAGGATTATGATGGTAGCAAATGCCATGAAGAAACGCCCCTTTAGGAGCTCATGTATGAAGCTCATACGACTTGCACCACCACGTTCAAAATGAGCATCTATAGCCATTATCTATCTTTCTTTTTCTTTTTTTTGTTTTGCTTTTGTTTAGGGTTATGCTTTGTGTGTAGTTTATTTGGTAGATCAGCTTCATTTATACTTGGAAGTCCATACTATTTTTGGGCATACTTAATTGATAATTGCTGTCAAACTTCATCTTTGTGCACTTGTTTGCCTGCCTGTTGGAAATTGGAAAGTACTTTTATACCAAAGTTGAGTTTTTATATATTACTCCGAAATTGCTTCATTGTTCAAGTGGGTAGTCAATGCATAAAATATACACAAGTTGCTAAGTTGCATTCAACTAGCTTTTTGTATGACGTAATAATTGATTGTTTTAGTGAAATAAGATCAAATAAAAAGCATGTTAATTTTATAGAGAAAGATCTACTAAAATAATTTTGTATAGGAAAAGACGAAAAGGGTATGAAAGTTTTATTAAGTATGACTGTATGACCATATTACAAACTTTTTTTTTAAAAAAGTCTAACTTTCAATGTTGGACTTCTTGTTTCTCTCAGCTATACCCCAAAACAGATTTACTATTTATAAACCTCCTATTTTAGGGAATTCCAAAAAGTCAACTCTTGTAAAAAAAAAAAAACACAAATTTATTTACTCTGATTTGATAAAAAGATTCATAAATTTATATACTTCCTCCGTTCTGTTTTAAATGAAACGTTTGCTTTTTCACGCAACCCAACACGCTTCTTTAATCATTAATATCTTTAGTTGTGCACACGTAAAAAATATAAAAAAGTTATAATTTGATAGTATGCATCGAGACGAATCTAACAAGATCCCACTTGACTATGTTTTTCTTTATATAATGACGATAAATTGGAGTCAAAATTGATCAATGAATAGTGTCATTTTGCACAATGTTTCATTTAAAACAGAACGGAGAAAGTATACAAATTTGTATCCCGTATCTTAAATGGGTTCAAAATTGTTCTACAATATTTTTTTTTTTGTTGAAACAATTACTAAAAATACTACTCCCTCTGTCTCATAATATAGTGCCTATTTCATTTTTGGTGGGTCAAACTTTAAAATATTTGACCAAATATTCTCATTTGTATATATAAAAAAACATATTCACGTGGGATCTTGTTAGACACGTTTTAATGTGTAGTTTCATAATATCAACTTTTTATATTTTTTATTAATACAAAATTGAAGATATTAAAGTTCAAAGTTACGTCTTGGAGACTGTGTAAAAAAGAAACAAACACTATACTATGTGACGGAGTGAGTAATACTAAATATAATAATCATAATAATTTCCTAAAAACAATATAGTTAGTCGTAGATCACTTCATATGAGTTTGATGGAAAGATTATACTCCTTCCGTTTTTCCGTTTATTATTAATCAACACACTTTTCTCTTTGGTTTGTTTCTTTCTAATGTAAACACTGTTACTTTTTTTTATTTTTTCTCAACATGTCACGTCTACTTTCATCTTCTTTTCCACCCATATGGTCCTCTTTTTAATAAAATGATCCAGTTTAAAATTTATGTCTATCTTTTCAGTTTTTCTCGCCGATTTTTTGGAGTTTCTTTTTGATTCTCCTCCAAAGTGAAGTGAATAAATTAAAAAGAAACGAAAGGAGTATATGATTTCAACAACATTTTCAATATTAAATGCAAGAAATTTTTTATCTACTGTATGGCAAAACTTATATATGGTGAGTCGTTTCAAATATTTCCAATAAATAATACTATATTCTTTTCTTTTTAATTGTTACACTTTGACATTGTACACTATTTACAAATTTTACTTTGACCATCGTTTGTGATTTATATGTGAATGAAAATATAGTCACGTGGGATCTTGTTAGATTCGTATAAACATGTAATTTATTAATATGTACTTTTATAAATTTTACAAATGCAAAACTAAAGATATATGTACTCAAAGTTTTATATTAATATGAATAAAAAGTGAAGTGTAACAATTAAAAAGAAATGGGGATAGTAATTATTTAATCGTAAACATATAGGTCCTTGGTGTTTGAAAAAGTTTCAAGTGTCGAATGTCGAGTTCTTCGTGAATTGTTTTAGAGTGGCAGAACTAGGGGGTTGGGGTAGGCCATCGCTCTCCATATGATTTTAGATATCTATTATATTTTGTAAAAGTATACACCTGGCATGGGTCGGGTCGTACCTATTCACGGGCTCAGCCCATGGGCTTGGGAAAATGGCGGGCCGGGCCGGGCCAAGCTTAAAATTTTCAAATTTTGTCCACCGCCCGGCCCAGGTCCACGGGCCTGGCCCGTGTTTATGTTGTTTTATTGTATTTTTGATAGTTTTAGGCTAAAAAAAGAAAGGAAATGAGCGTTCGGCCCACGGGCCGGCCCACGCGGGCTCGTGCCGGTGCGGTCCTGAAATAAAATTTCTTGACCGTGACAGGCCTGCGACCCATGAACGGACAACGGGCCGGGCTTCAAGTTGGCTCGTGTCGGGCCAGGCCGGCCTGCGAGCTGGCCCGACCCATGCACACCTCTAAGATATACCATAGACCATAGTATATATATTTGGTATTGAATGTTAGTTTAGTCTTTGTGACTTGATTTATAGGGTTTAAACCTTATTGCCTGCTTTTTTTTTTAGTTTGCTTTTAAGGTTTCACGAAAGTACATATATGATATCTAAATCCGGTCTCTTAGTAAAATAATTGTGGCTTTGCCAAAGATAACTTATGTCGTTAGTGGTCATAAATATTAATAATTGTACATAATGCTCTTCACTGTAAATGTTAGGAATTACCATTTTAATTTCTTAAAATTTCTTACATTACCTTTTTTGGATATCATATATCTCTATGTCTCTCCTTATTGCATGGATCACCTTTTTCACGTACACACACTCTCATAGTATTTCTCCTCATCTTAATTATTCTGCCTTCTCCATTGTTGCAAATAAATCAGAATGGATGGAGTACATTACCAGAATCAGATCGAGTATCAGAGTTTCGACAACTGAAAAGTTCAAAGGAGGAGGCTACATTTTCCTAAAACCAACCAATTCGCAATAGGAGGAGTAACTCCTTAACTTATAAAGTTGTTAATTTCTCTTTCATATTCCAGGTTGGACAACACTTCACTCACATATAAAGGATTCATAGCATCTCAACATATAGATTGAAAAAGGTTAGCTATTAAGCTGATAATGTATAGTGAGAATGTATTTATATATTTATATCTATTATATAAGTAAAGGGGAAAAAAAGATGGTGTCTCCTTAGAAAAACTCTTATATACCCTTAATAAATTTAATTGTCATATATATTGAAAGTCTGATATACTCTTAATTAATTTAAATTGTCATATATATTAATTAATCTTTTTTTCTTCCTACTTACCATATATATTAAGCTAGTTAACAATAAAATTAAATATAAAAATTTAATTAAATATTAAATTAAGCAGAATGATTTCCTCTTCTTACATATGTGTAAAAAACTCTAACCAAAAATTAAATTGACAATATAACTTGATTGACACTATGAGAAGAAAAAAATAAAAACTTGAATTTCAGACTAATAAGTATAATGTTAATATTGTAAAACTTAAATGTTGATTATTATTCGGTAATCTCTATTATATAAATCAAGCTTTTCCACTTTATTAACATTCAATGCTTGAACCTGATACGCAAATCCTTCCACTTTATTTGAGCACAAGCTTTCTTCTACTTTATTTTTCCTTCTCTCAATACTCCCTCTATCATTCCCACTTTAATTTTTTGTACGCATATCCTAATGCAAGTTTTTGAACCTAAATATCTTTCATTATATATTATTTCATCCTTTTCTTTTAAATGACATAAACTAGAGTTATCAACTAAAATGAGAAGATGATGCACCAGAAAGATGAATATATGGCCGGGATAGCTCAGCTGGTAGTAAAAATTATAACGATTGAACATTAATGAAGTAATAATTGAAACGAATCAAACAAAACCCACATGACTATATTTTTTTAAAAAATTGAGAAAACATTGAGAAAATTCTCTCTAAGTATGAATAGTGTCAAGATTCCAAGTGATAAAGATAAATAAAAGAGAGAGGGAGTATTATATTTGAATAATGATGAACAAATAACTAAAAAATCAACGAAACATTGATTTAAGAATAACTTATTTAAAAAAGAATCAAAAATATATGTTCGAATCAAATTTTTTGTGACATTGATGAATAACAAATTGAAAAAAAAGGTTATTATGACAAGCATGCAAAAAATGCTAGTTTATGTTGAACGAAATGGTCGAACCATTTAAGATTGGGTAAATTGGAGTTGGGTTAGTTTTTTATCAGCTTATTTTTAGTATCAAGTTTACATTTACTGTAATCCCCCACAATTTTATGAATTTTATAAATATATTTTAAAGTATATTTGTATATATTTAAATCATTAATTTCTTAAAGTGTTGACTATTTTTAAAGACATAGGATTATTTAATGTTTTAAATAATTAAATATTTTATTTAGTCGTACTTTAAAAATTATTTTATATATAATTAATTGAGTGGAATTAAAAAATATTTTAAATATTGGGTTAGAAGAGCCCAAACTTTTATAATATTTCATATGACCATCTTTTATTAAAGTAACCTATCAAGCCCAATTTTCTTTTGGACCCTAGTGGAAACCTATAAATATCCTTCCATCTCACAAATTTTACCACTTAAACAAAGCCCTAAATTTCTTCTCCTCTTCTTTCTCTCTCTCTCACGTCACTCTCTCTTTCTCCCTCACTAGATTTTCTCTCCCTCCACCCGATTTCTTCCTCCCTCGGTTTTTCGGCCAACCACCGGCCACCTCAGCCGTCGCCTCATGCAGCCAGTAGCAGTCGTCGATGTGACTTGATTTATAGGGTTTAAACCTTATTGCCTGCTTTTTTTTTAGTTTGCTTTTAAGGTTTCATGAAAGTATATATAGGACCATGCTTTTTTAAAGGCCAAGTAAAAGAAGGACCTATATAAGGAAGTTCAACATAATCTAATGAAAACTTAAGCATATTCATAAACATTTCAAATTAGAAATAAACAACAGAAGAATGATCTCTAGCCTTTACCATATTTTCTTGCTCAACTGTGTAACACCCTCCAAATTTAAATAAGTGTAATGTCAAATAAATATAGTTTTAAGAAAATCCTTTATTCAAACATGGCGGATATTACCGCCCATTCACTCTCTAAGAGTAAACGAAAGGCAAACAAAAGATAAGTTAACCCAATTATCTTCAAATAGAAATATCATTACAACCAAAGTTAGATAAAATCTAAAATAGTAAATTCAAGATAGAAAAACTAAATAAGGTCGTCTAGGTGAATTATCTAAGCCTCCTCACACGAGATCCCATCACCAAGTCCAACCTGCAAAGTAATAGAAAGAAGACAACAAGAGAGACAATTCCCAAAAATAAGAAAAACTGAGTAATTCAACTCCATCCCATAAAAATAATAATTTTAAAATAATTTTTGATTTTAGAGATAGAATAAAGTGCTCCAACAAATTCAATATTAATGTTTGGATTTTCAAACGTTTGTATTACTAACTCCAGATACAAGTCACATAATCATAACATTTATTCACACAACTAAAAACAATAATTTTAAATTAAGAGAGGGAAAAGTGAACGCCAGTAGGCCGGGACTAATCCCTATTATCCGCCTACTTCAACAAGAGGTCGTCACCCCAATATAACCATGGCCAAAATCATAGAGTCCCTAGTGTGCACACCCCTTCTACTTGGATCACAACAAATAGAAGGAAGACAACAATTTCGTATCCAGGGCCGGCCCTGAGCTATGGCTAGAGGTGCGGCCGCCCAGGTCCCACGGCTGAAAGGGGCCCAAAATACTAATGTGAAACTTCGATCAGTTTAGTTACTGTGTCAAGGTAGAATATATAAATATTAAACCGTTAAACGTCATTAATGCAAGGAGTGAAAAGATTAATTGAAAGCTCCAATTTTCCATATGCAATTAATTTGAGATTATAGGCAAAATTTATACTTTAATTAGTTGTAATCTTACCGCAATTAATGTGAGACAATCGGGAAAAAAATTTAATAATAACCTTTTAGTACCTTGAAATCTTAAATTCATCTAACAATATGAGGCTTCATTTGATCGTTGAACTTCTTTAAACTTTCTCTTCTGTGATGTAAACAACAAAGAACTTCTCCAAACCACTTTTAATTCAAAATCCCTCTCAGCATACAACTACAGGCATTAAATCTATTCATATCAACCAAAACTTGGAATGATTTGAACAAATTCTCGTTTGCGGTTCTACTGTTGTCACTTCTAACTCCATTGAAGTAATGTTTATTAGATTATGATACTCTGAAATATGCTTTTGGTGTTCAATGGAGAATAAGGAAAGCTTTTTGTCTTAATTATGTCCCATTTTTACACTTAAGTTTTACCTTATAGGAAACGATCATATATACTTCAAGAACTAACTGTATAAAATCATGGGAATAATGCTAAGCACATGTCACACCCCATAGGACACGTTTTGTGGTTTTCTTGAGCCACATACTTTACATTAATTGTTTTTTTTGCTCCCAATAAGATACTTTGAGTTAATTGTTAGAAAAAACCTCCTACTAATAAATCCTACATAGTACAACTACATCATGAGACTTTCTTTTAGATAAAAAGAGTTAGGAGTTTCTCTCTCTAGAATTCTCCCGCCATGGCAAGAAATTCAAAGAGACAGAAGACAAAAAACGCTAACTCAAGTAAACCAAAAGGACCTAGCTCTGATGCTCAGGCAAAGAAGACGAAATCGATGGATGAGATTCTTGGTGTAGCAGCAATGGAGATTGAGCAGAAATCAGAAGAAGAGGAGATTCGTGAAATTCAGCAGAGCCAAAGAACGCACCGATTCTTCTCGGAATGGTTATCATCAATCCATTCTTCGCTGTGAATGGAAAAGCGAAGGTGGATTCAGCTGGAAGCAATGATCGAGGAGGATGAATTGTAGAGCCAATTCCAATCTTACAATTTGAGGAAGATAAGGTAAATTCTGCAACTCCTAAGCCTGATCAGAGTAGTAATCTGGATCCAATTATGATTAAAATTGATGATGTGGATGTGCAATTTGAGATTGAATTTTGGAATTATGCATTAGTTTGTTATGTAATTGGGGCAAATCCACCTCAACATGTCATGGAAGGATTTATTAGGAGGATTTGGAGGAATTGTGGAGTAGATAAGGTTGTGTTGTTAAAGAAAGGGGTGTATATTGTAAGATTCTTCTCTATGGAGAAGAGAGATAGTGTACTTGCAGGAGGTTGCCCTTTTTTTGACAGCATACCAATGATGATGAAAGTTTGGGATGCTAATATGGACATTGAGAAGGAGAATTTTGATGAATTACCTATTTGGATTCAATTGAAGGTGGAATTCAAATATTGGGGTGAACAATGCTTGAGGAAGCTAATTAGTAGGATAGGGAAGTATGTCAGAGTGGATAAGGCAATGGAGAAACGTGAAAAACTGCAGTATGCCAGAATATTGATTGAGGTCAAGGTGAATCAGGATTTTCCTGAACAGATATCCTTTGTGAATGAAGGTGGTATTGAGAAGGTTTGTGAGGTATACTATGAATGGAAGCCATCAGTTTGTACTATATGCCACTCTCTGGGGCATATTAGTGCTGAATGCCACAAAGCAGCTGTAAAGAAGGTTTGGAGGCCAAAAGATGCTGAGGTGATTATCCAGGAGAAGCATGTTGAGGGAACTGCTGATGGAAGGATCACACAGGGGCAAAGAAATGCTAGGCTACAAAACAGTCCAGAGAAGGGTGTTACAACAGGAAATTCATTTGCTACCTTAGCTGTTGAAGAAGAGGAGATTATGATTGGTGAGGTGGTGTGTGAAAGAAGGAAAATGGAGGGGGGGGGGAGGTCCTCCTAGATGGAAATGGATAGTTTGCTTTGTTGGAATGTTAGAGGGGTCAATAAACTTGATAAACAGAGGGATGTTAAGCATCTTCTGAATCAAAGACCTCCTGGCATAGTTAGTCTCATTGAGACTAAAGTGAAGGCAAGTAAGATGGGGAATCTATATTTGAATTTGTTTGCTGGCTGGTGTTTCTGCTCCAATTCTTCTTATCATCCAGGGGGAAGAATTGTGGTGGCTTGGAATCCATTAAGTTTCTCAATTAACATTGAAATGATGTCTGATCAATTGATTCATTGTAAAATTAGCACTGTGGGTACTCAGAAGGTTTTTTGCTGTTCTTTTGTATATGGTTTTAATAGTATGGCTCAGAGAAGGACACTATGGAAGGACATGGTGAAAATAGCTGAGAAAATGACAATTCCTTGGATAATAATGGGGGATTTCAACTGTATTCTGAATAGGGAGGAAAGGATAGGGGCTGCTGTGAGAGATGCTGAAATGGAGGACTTTAGGAGATGTGTTATGACTTGTAACTTGGAAGATATTAAGTCAACAGGGTGTTTTTACACATGGAAAAATAAACAAACTGAGCTGGAGAGGGTTTTCAGCAAACTGGATAGAGTAATGGGAAATAAAGAATGGTTGGAGACTTACCCTTCTGCTGAGGTGCACTTTATGCCTGAAGGCCTGTTTGATCATTCACCTATGATGGTCAAGGTTTACCCTGAGATTATTATGGGGAGGTGTCCTTTCAGATATTTCAAGATGTGGAGTAAGGACCCAAAATTCTTTGATGGTGTGAAGAAATCCTGGGAGAAGGAGGTGAATGGGACAAAGATGTATAGAGTGATGAAGAAGCTGAAAGTTGTCAAAGATTTCCTCAAGCAGCTTAATAGAGAGGGTTTCTCGAACATTCATATTGCAGATATTCAGGCAAAAGAGAAATTGAAGATGTGGCTACAGAGAATGCATGAGGGTGTTATATATGGGGGCAGCTAATGAAAAGAAGAAAGCTGCAGAAGCTTATAGGTCAATTCATGATAATTACCATTCTTTTTTGCAACAGAAGGCAAAATTGAGTTGGTTAAAAGGGGGAGATGAGAATACAAAGCTTTTTCATGGAGCAATAAGGGAGAGGAGATTAAGGAATACAGTATATGGTATAAGTGATGTAAATGGTACATGGGTAGATACTGGTGAGGGGGTGAAAGAGGCTTTTCTCAGCTATTATAAAACTCTGTTGGGTACTGCAAGAAATAGAAGAGGCCCTTTTTATGATGATGTAATTACTAAAGGAGCTGTTTTAAATGAGGACCAGCAAAGGAGGATGCTGAGGCCATTTTCAATGAATGAGGTTAAACTGATGATGTTTTCAATCCTTGATGATAAATCACCAGGTCCTGATGGATTTGGGGCTGGTTTCTATAAGGATAGTTGGTCTGTAATTGGTGAAGATGTTTCAAGGGCTATTCTGGATTTCTTTGAATCAGGGAGACTCCTTAGAGAAGTCAATGCAACTGTCCTTACATTAATTCCTAAGGTCAAATGTCCTGAGAATGTTACTGAGTTTAGACCAACAGCTTGTTGTAATGTCATCTACAAATGCATTACAAAGCTATTGTGTGTTAGAATAAAGGAAGTGCTTCCAGAGATCATTGCAGAAAATCAGGGAGCCTTCATTCAAGGCAGATTTATCTCTCACAATATTATGATTTGCCAAGATATAGTGAGAGATTATGGGAGGAAGAAGTCAAGTCCTGGTGTGATCATTAAAATGGATATGAAGAAGGCCTATGATTCCATAGATTGGTCCTTTTTGAAGACAATGTTAAAGGCCTTAAAATTCCCTGGTAAGTTCATTGAACTTATTATGATTTGTGTAGAAACTCCTAAATATTCTCTCTTGATTAATGGTAATCTACATGGATTTTTTGAAGGCAAGCGGGGGTTGAGACAAGGAGACCCTTTGTCTCCTCCACTCTTTGTAATCTGCATGGAGTATCTCACAAGATGTTTGAAGATAGCTGGTGAAAGTCCTTATTTTAAGTTTCATCCTAGATGTGGTGGTGTAAAATTGAATCACCTCTGCTTTGCAGATGATGTGATTATGTGTTGCAGAGGAGATTATCCTTCAGTGTATACTATGTTGCAAAGCTTTCAACACTTCTCTGAAGCTACAGGACTTGAAGTTAACAAGCACAAAACAGAAGTCTATACAACTGGCATGAAAGATGATGAAGTGTAGAGAATATTGGATGTTTCTGGGTACAGTAGGGGAAAACTTCCATTCAAGTACCTAGGGGTACCTATATGTTATAAG
The DNA here is from genome assembly GCF_026745355.1 of Beta vulgaris subsp. vulgaris. Classification (NCBI taxonomy): domain Eukaryota; kingdom Viridiplantae; phylum Streptophyta; class Magnoliopsida; order Caryophyllales; family Amaranthaceae; genus Beta; species Beta vulgaris. The sequence goes on from NC_079203.1 coordinate 9,292,707, forward strand.
AGAATCTCATCTAAAGAGTGCAACTTAGTGATTGAGAAAATGATGGGTAGAATAAGGACTTGGAGAAGTAGGAATCTTTCCTACCAGGGAAGACTGATGTTGATTAATTCTGTTCTGCTTGTTATCCATGTTTATTGGGCACAGGTGATGGTGCTGCCTAGGAAAATTCTTAATGAAATTGATCAAATGTGTAGAGCTTACTTATGGAGTGGTGACATATATAGTGGTAAAGCTGGGTATGTTGCTTGGACTAAGGTCTGCCTTCCTAAACAAGCTGGAGGGCTGGGGTTGAGGAATATTAGAATCTAGAATACAGCTGCAATGGGCAAATATGTTTGGGCAGTTGCAAGGAAGAAAGGCAGCTTATGATTGAAATGGGTGAATGAGGTCTATGTGCATAATGAAAACTGGTGGGAGTACAAAGCTCTAGGTAACAGTAGCTGGTATTGGAGTAAAGTTTGTGAGGTGAAGGACCAGCTGAAAGTAGTTCTGAGTGAATCCCAGATAGGAGGAATGGGTTCTTATTCTATTAAAGGAGTCTACCAGAAACTTTGTGGAGATATGGAGAGAGTAGAATGGGATAAAGTTGTGTGGAACATAATTTCAGTTCCCAAGCATAGATTCTTCATGTGGTTAACTATGAAATAAAGAATGCAGACTACAGAGAGATTGCATAGAATAGGTGTGAGCAATGATCCTCTTTGCTTAATATGTGGTATGGAGGCTGAAACTCAGGAGCATCTATTTTTCTCATGTAGCTATAGCATGAAGATTTTGGTGATCATAAGAAAATGGGTTACAAATGGAAGATGTAGGTACGACTGTCCCTGAGTTAATACCACTGATCAGAAGTAGCAGATGCACTCAACTACAGAAGAAGATAAAGTATGCTGTGATAGCAGTAATAGTATACCAGATATGGCAGGTGAGAAATGAGGCGCTGTGGGAACATAAGATTGTACATGTTGATAAATCTGTACATATGATACAGAGAACAGTTATTGATAGAATTTATTGTAGTCTGCCTAGGAGAATGTCTAGAACAGACAAAGAATGGGTGAGGCAGAGATGTATGGAAGTCTGTAGATAGCCTTTGACCTTTGTAAATGATGGTTTGAAATGAATTGAATCTTACTTATTGAGCAAAAAAAAAAATACAACTATATCATGATTTTCAACCCATAAAAATAGTTTAAAGTTGTTTTTATTTTTCATGAATCTCCAAAACTTCAAAATGATCTAGCTATGTTACAATGTACTCCATGAGAGTGAAGAAAATGAATTTTTTTTTATATAAAGAATATTATATGCATGGAATCCAAAATAAAATTTGTACAATTTAGAAAAAAAATCTGAAAATAATTGAGACATATATACTTTCAGAGATGAACTGAAAAGGAAAATAATGCAATAGTTTACTAACAAATTAAGGTAAGTGAATTTCTCTTTAAAAGGGTCCCTCGTATATTATTTCGCCCAGGGCTCATAAAATGTCAGGACCGACACTTTTCGTATCGTATATAATAATCAACCTATAGATAGTTATACCATCATATAGGGCAACTTGTTCAACACCCTTTCGGGCTTCATTACCCTCCTTAGTTTTTATTAAAAGGTCATAATAAACACAAGTTCTCAAGTTGATAACCATACAATTGCACACGTTCTCCTAACATAAAACATACTCTAGTCATAAAGGTTTGCTACAAGAATATTCACATACTATTACTTTAGTTTCAAAAGAAATCACATGAAAATAACATATTTATACTATTACCAAATTATAATAACATACTCCAATTTCATAGTATTATGAGAATCATACTTTTATAATAGTGATTACTAACTCAGAAATTGATAATATTAATCTATAAATTATTTGTTACATACATAACCACATAATCATATAATCACACAGATAGCCGTTTTGCAACGGGAAATAGGGTACGATGAACATCCAAATTACCTCGTGTAGCGTAGATACGAATAATAAAGTCACCCCTAGAAAGCTCCTTCTACAAAATCTCCGTCTACAATAGTAAGTAAATGAACTAAATCAGTTACCTATATTTAATACCCGACGTTATTAAAATTTGTTAAATTAAAGGGAATAGCTACTATACTCTAAAAGTTTAGAAGGATCAAGTACTAAAAGTAGTATAAGGGTTTATTAAAAAAAAAAACTACAAAAGAAAATGATAAATAATAATAAATGAATAAAAGAAACAAAAAATCTGCAAAAGAGACAAAAGAAACTTATCAACTTCTTAGTTGTCAAGTTTCACGTGATAAAACAAGAAGTGGGTTTGAAAAAGAAAAGGAAGACAATTAAGAATTACAAGTAGTAAAAGGAGAATAAAAATAAAAGAAAACAAAAAATAAAAAAAAAATACAATTACAACTTCATGAAACGTGGGTTTTTAAAAAGTGAATAAGGAAGTTGCAAAGAGAAAACAAAATAAAGAAAACCTCTCTGGTTCTACAGAACCATTTTCTTTTTAAAGAACCAAAACAAAGACCAGAGGAGAGAGAAAGAAGAAAGAAGGTAAAGATGAAGAAAGAGAGAAGACAGGAGGTGGTCGGCCGGCCACTCCCGCGGCGGTACGACAACCCCTTTTTTTTTCTTCTTCTCTGATTTTGTTTAACAGAACATGGTGTTCATAAATGGGTTTCTCACCTACGGAATTTTGAGCGAAAATTGTGCTTGAATGAGGTGTAGAAGTCTGGTATTTATAGTCTTAGAAGAGGGTGAGAGGAACAATTCAAGAAGGAAGGAAAGATTTGATTGAAACAAAGGAGGAAGGTTAGAATTGATTGAAAGAAAATTTTGGGTGATAATTGATTGAGCAATCAATTTGACAGATTTGCTTGGTAAAGCTGACGAATTTGTTTGGAAATAATCTCTCAGCAAGATGATTGCTTCAAAACAGAATTTCTTCTTTCTTTTTTTTTTTCTTAAATAGTATTATTATTTTCGAAATTTAGATTTCCAAAAATAATATATATATATATAAAAAAATAATAATTTAAGTATAGATATATATACAGTATAATAATATATGATTTTTTTTTTGAAATAATAATTATACTTTGATATGAATAAAATCATGAATTTTGTAATTTCGAGAAAATCATTATTTAGGAGTTTTAAGAATTTTGGGATATTACATTCACTCCTCCTAAAAAGCAAAGTTCGTCCTCGAACTTAAATCGCTAAGACTCTCTAAGCTAGAAGAACGCAAAGTTAGTATCACATTCTTCCCCTCATTAAAGAAGTTTCGTCCTCGAAACTCTATCATACCTGAGGAAAAAGTTCCGGATATCGGTTTCTCATGGCATCCTCAGCTTCCCAAGTGGCTTCCTCGATTTTCTGATTCGACCATAATACCTTAACTAACCTCACAACTTTGCGTCGAGTATTTCGCGTTTTGGTATCTAAGATCATAATGGGTCGGTTCTCAAAGCTAAGGTTTTGATCTAATTCGACAGTTTCTGGTTGAAGGATATGGGTTGGGTCATGAACATATCTGTGAAGTTGAGACACATGGAAAACATTATGGACATTGGCTAATTCCGTAGGTAATGCTAACCTATAGGCCACCTCTCCGATTCGCTCCAAAACTTCATAAGGGCCAATATATCGAGGGCTTAGCTTCCCTTTTCTCCCAAATCGCATTACACCTTTAGTTGGGGAGACCTTGAGTAAGGCTTTTTCTCCAATTTCGAACTCTAAGTCTTTCCTTTTTTATCTGCTACGATTTTTGGCGATCTTGAGCTGCTTTCATGTGTTCTTGAATGAGTTTCACCTTTTTGGTGTCTCTTCAATCATGTCGGGCCCCAAATTCAATGATCATCACATCACTCCAGCATATAGGGCTTCGCATTTTTGTCCATACAAAGCTTCGTAAGGTGCCATCTTTATACTTGAGTGATAACTATTATTATATGAGAATTCTATATACATCAAATGTTCATCCCATGATCCTCCAAAGTCCATCACACACGCCCGTAACATGTCTTCGAGTGTCTGAATAGTTCTTTCAGTTTGTCCATCAGTAGCTGGATGAAATGCTGTACTAAACTTGAGTATGGTTCCCACAGCTTCTTGAAGCTTCTGCCAGAATTTGGAAAGAATCGAGAATCCCATCAGAAACAATATCCTTGGGTACACCATGCAATCTTACTACCTCCTTGAAATAAGCATCTGCTAGTTGTTGCATTGACCATGTGTCCTTCATTGCCACAAATCTGCTGTTTTTGTCAAACGATCTACTATAACCCAAATGGCATTCTTTCCTGACTTAGTGTTTGGCAATCCCATAACAAAGTCCATAGAGATCGATTCCCATTTCCATCCTGGAACCGATAAAGGTTGTAGCTTTCCACCAGGTTTCATGTGCTGGATCTTAACCTTTTGGCAAGTTAAGCATTTGGCTACGAATTCCGCCACTTCTCGCTTCATTCTGGGCCACCAAAAGTGTTGTTTGAGGTCTTTATAAGTTTGTCTCCGCCAGGGTGTATAGAGTAATGGGAATTATGAGCCTCTTTCAAGATCTTGTCCTTTAGGGTTTCATCATTAGGACACACCATCTTCCCTTGTACTTTGCTATTCCTTTAGCATCCACCTCAAATTCAGGTGCTTGACCCTCCTCTTTCATCTTCCTCAACTTAATCAACCAATCATCGGTGCTCTGCTTTGCTTGAATTTCTTCGAAGAGATTAGGCTCGACAGTGACTGCATTTAATCTAGCTTCTACATAACCATGTTCAACCACTTCTAAGTTTAACTTATGAAGTCCTTGCATAACTCGTCGGCTAAGATCAATACATTCAATGTATGACTACTCTTCCTGCTTAGAGCATCTGCGACTTTGTTGGCTTTGCCTTCGTGGTAGACAATGTCCAGATCATAGTCATTGATGAGTTCAAGCCAACGCCTTTGTCTCATGTTAACTCCTTCTGAGTGTAGAGATATTTTAAACTCTTATGGTCTGTGTACATTGTGCACTTGACTCCATACAAATAATGTCTCCATATTTTGAGTGCAAACACAATTGCTCCTAACTCCAAATCATGAGTAGGGTAATTTTGTTCATAAGGTTTCAGTTGCCTTGATGTGTACGCTACGACTTTTCCATGTTGCATTAGCACACACCCTAACCCATGCTTTGAGGTGTCACTGTACACCTCGAAGCCTTCTGTTCCACAGGGTAAGGTCAACACTGATGCTGTTGTAAGTCGTTTCTTCAATTCTTGGAATGCTGACTCACATTGGTCGTCCCAATGAAATTTAGTGGTTTTCTTCATCAGGTTGGTTAGAGGTTGAGCAACCTTAGAGAAATCTCTAACGAATCTCCTATAGTACCCTGCAAGACCCAAGAAACTTCTAATTTCCGTAACACTTGTGGGTCTAGCCCAATCGGTCACTGCTTGTATCTTTGAGGGGTCAACAGCAACTCCGTCCTTTGAAATCACATGGCCTAAAAATGCGACCTTCTCTAACCAAAATTCACACTTTGAGAATTTGGCATACAATTTCTCTTGGCGAAGGATCTCCAAAATTATCCTTAAATGGGCCTCATGTTCTTCCTTATCTCTTGAGAAGACCAGAATGTCATCGATGAATATGACCACGCACTTATCTAAGTACTGCTTGAAGGTCCTATTCATGAGGTCCATGAATGCAGCAGGCGCATTAGTGAGTCCAAATGGCATAACTGTGAACTCATAATGGCCATACCTTGTTCGGAAGGCTGTTTTGGGTATATCCTCATTCGCGATTCTTAACTGATGATATCCAGAACGCAAGTCGATTTTTGAGAATACTGCAGCACCTTTTAACTGATCGAATAAATCCTCGATTCTAGGAAGTGGGTATCTGTTCTTGACAGTGACGTTGTTCAACTCCCTATAATCAATGCATAATCTTAGAGACCCATCCTTCTTCCTAACAAACAACACTCTCCCCAGGGTGAGACACTTGGTCTTATATATCCTTTCTCCAAGAGTTCTTCTAATTGCACTTTCAATTCTCTTGTTTCTGCTGGGGCCATTCGATATGGTGCTTTAGAAATAGGGCCTGTTCCAGGAACTACGTCGATTTTGAAATCAACTTCTCTCTCTGGTGGCATCCCTGGAATCTTCTGGAATACATCCGGGAATTCACAAACAACAGGAATTTGGGTATCTCCTCATCCTCCTTACTTATCTTTCATGTGACACAGGTACACTGTGTAGCCTTTCCTAAGTAAGTTTGAAGGTTCAAAGCTGAGATAATCTTGATTCCAGGTGTAAAGACAACCCCTTGGTAAGATATCCTATTCCCTTGGTCCTTTAAGAGACACTTTTGCTTATGACACTCAATCTTGGCCTTATATCTACTCAACCAGTCCATTCCTAAGATAACATCAAAGTCTTTCAGGGAAAACAAGATCAGATCAGCAGGTAGATCAGTTCCGCCTATGGTATAGGATGTCTTGAAAAAGGGTATTACATGGGATGTGGTCCCGGTGGACATGACAATGTTGGCTAGACACGACGATGAAGGTTCTAAGAAAACTTTTCCACAAAGGACTGAGAAATAAAAGAATGAGACGCTCCAGAGTCAAAGAGTAGGAAAGCAGGATTAGAGTTTACGAGAAAAGTACCGTCACGACGTTACTGTTGGTGTCTGCTTCAGTTCTGCTCATGACGTGAATTCTGCCATAAGTTGGACGTACACCATTTCCATTGATCTGGTTGTTGCTCTGGGTAGCATTTGGAGTGGCTTGATTACTTGGTGTTTGGAACTTGAGATTGGCAGGGCGATTAGGGTCTGGTATTGGTTTCGATTGGTATTCCCATTTTGTTGTTTCCCTTATTTTGCCCATTTTGGTCAGTTTCCTATTTGGACACTGATGGCCTTGTGTCCAGGTTCCCGCACTGGAAACACTTAATTCGTTCACCCTGACATGTGAAACCTGGGTGACTCTTATTGCACTTCTTACAGACAAACACCTTCTTATTATTGTCTCCTTGTCTCCTTTGACCTTGATTGTTGTTGTGAGAACTGTTATTGTTGGTATAACGACCTCCCTGATGGTTACCCCCGCTATTATTTCCTCCATAGCGAGCCTTTTTCTCATAACCTTGAGTTGAGAGTTCCCACTTTGGTCCTTCCTCTTGATTCGTCCCAACACTTCCTCTTCTCGTTTCAAAATTCTCTCCATGTTGCAAGCTTTACCATAAGCCTCCATAAAAGTGGGGGAGGTACTACCGCCTAGTCTCTTTTGAATTCTAAAACTAAGTCCATCCTCAAATTTCTGGGCTTTTGAGGCTTCATCAGGAACCATATTGGGGCAAAACCTAGCATATTCATGAAATTTCTGAGCATACTCTTCTACACTCATAGTAGATCCTTGATTGAATCTAGTGAACTCACTACATTTTTGCTCCTAATGTGCTCGGGAAAGAATCGGGCCCTCATAGCAGTCTTAAAAGTAGACCAATCAAAATTAGGTTGCATACGAATGGTAGGTCCTTGGTTTCCCACCAAAGATCAGCATCCTCTCGAAGGTAAAAGGTAGCATGGTCAACCTTTTGGTTGTCAGGGGTTCCATTAGAGGTGAATATCTTCTCGATATCGCGCAACCAGTTTTCTAACACAAGAGGATCTTCTCGACCAATGAAGGTTGGTGGTTTCAAATTGGCAATTTTCTTGGCCATGGTTGCTTGGGATTCCTCACCGACATGGTTGTTGAGTTGGTTTTGAAGAACAAGTCCAAAACTTTGGGATAATTGCTCGAGAGTTCGCAAACGAGCAGCAATTTTTCGGAGTCTCAGCATGTTTTTGTTTCGGAACGTGAACGAGTATAACGTTAAATGCATAAGTACCTAGAAAAGAGAAAACAATGGTGTGACCACCATTTATTATTGATGTAAAGTATAATAATGAGACATAAGTATTTAGTTTGAGCTAGAACACAACTTTAGAAAAAGTAAAATCTTTATTCAATCATTCAATCAACATAACATCTTGTCAACATAACATCTATTGGTTCTAAAAAAAATCTTATTGCACGTAATAAAATAAAAGAAAGAACAACTTAAAGGTCATCATCCTCCATAGGCTCTTCATCTTCCATCTCGGACTAAGGGTAGGTAGGGGTAGGGCTTCTATTAGCTTCTCCTTCATCAGAACTAGAGCCATTTCAATTGAGATTGTAATAGTATTCTTCCATAGCATCAATCATGACCCTTCGTAGATACTCAATAGTCAGAAACCATGATCCTTTATGCGTGTACCTCTCAACATTAGGTGTATAAACATAAACATCATTTTTTTTTGTATCGCTCCTAATGCGCTCGGGTAGGGTTGTCAATAAAACATATGCTTTCTTTTCAGGAGTGCAAAAGTCTGAATCTCCATATAAATCATTAAAATGGTAGCTTTCAATAGCCAAGTTCAAACGATGGACATAATCACAAACATCCTCCCCGTATCTCATGCGAATCAAGTAAGGTGAAGCAGAGAGAGGGCCAGTGAGTTTCCTCGCTATCCTTTTTCTTGCGGTTTGGTGAAGTCTTGCCATCTAAACATAAAGAAACATATATTAAGTACTTAAAAGTAGTACTTCAAAACATTAATAAAATAAAATAATCCCTTTTTCGAACCCACTCTCATAACTTAGTTCATTTAGTCCTAATTTTATTTATTTAATTTACTTAACCTATTTAGTTCATTTAACCCAATTATCCCTAGTTAATCTTAAACCTAAGCTCTTGATACCACTTTGTAACACCCTCCAAATTTAAATAAGTGTAATGTCAATTAAATATAGTTTTAAGAAAATTTTTATTCAAACTTGGAGGATATTACCCCGCCATTCACTCTCTAAGAGTAAACGAAAGGCAAACAAAAGATAAGTTAACCCAATTATCTTAAATAGAAATATCATTACAACCAAAGTTAGATAAAATCTAAAATAGTAAATTCAAGATAGAAAAACTAAATAAGGTCGTCTAGGTGAATTATCTAAGCCTCCTCACATGAGATCCCATCACCAAGTCCAACCTGCAAAGTAATAGAAAGAAGACAACAAGAGAGACAACTCCCAAAAATCAGAAAAACTGAGTAATTCGACTCCATCCCATAAAAATAATAATTTTAAAATAATTTTTGATTTTAGAAATAGAATAAAGTGCTCCAACAAATACAATATTAATGTTTGGATTTTCAAAGTTTGTATTACTAACTCCAGATACAAGTCACATAATCATAACCTTTATTCACACAACTAAAAACAATAATTTTAAATTAAGAGAGGGAAAAGTTAACGCCAGTAGGCCGGGACTAATCCTTATTATCCGCCTACTTCAACAAGAGGTCGTCACCCCAATATAACCATGGCCAAAATCATAGAGTCCCTAGAGTGCACACCCCTTCTACTTGGATCACAGCTTATAGAAGAAAGACAACAGTTTCGTATCGTATATAATAATCAACCTATAGATAGTTACACCATCATATAGGGCAACCTGTTTAACACCCTTTCGGGCTTCATTACCCTCCTTAGTTTTTATTAAAAGGTCATAATAAACACAAGTTCTCAAGTTGATAACCATACAATTCCACACGTTCTTTTAACATAAAACATACTCTAGTCGTAAAGGTTTGCTACAAGAATATTCACATACTAATACTTTAGTTTCAAAAGAAATCACATGATTATAACATATTCATACTATTAGCAAATTATAATAAGATACTCCAATTTCATAGTATTATGCGAATCATACTTTTATAATAGTGATTACTAACTCAGAAATTCATAATATTAGTCTATAAATTATTTGTTACATACATAATCACATAATCATATAATAATTACACAGATAGCCGTTTTGCAACGGAAAATAGGGTACGATGAACATCGAAATGACCTCGAGTAGCACATATACGAATAATAAAGTCACCCCCAGAAAGCTCCTTCTACCAAATCTCCGTCTACAATAGTAAGTAAATGAACTAAATCAGTTACCTATATATAATACCTGACGTAATTAAAATTTGTTAAATCAAAGGGAGTATCTACTATACTCTAAAAGTTTAGAAGGATCAAGTACTAAAAGTAGTATAAGGGTTTAGTAAAATAAAAAAACAACAAAAGAAAATGATATATAATAATAAATGAATAAAAGAAAAAAAAATCTGCAAAAAGAGACAAAAGAAACTTATCAACTTCTTAGTTGTCAAGTTTCATGTGATAAAACAAGAAATGGGATTGAAAAAGAAAAGGAAGACAATTTAGAATTATAAGTAGTAAAAGGAGAATAAAAATAAAAGAAAACAAAAAATAAAGAAAATACAATTACAACTTCATGAAACGTGGGTTTTTAAAAAGTGAACAAGGAAGTTGCAAAGAGAAAACAAAATAAAGAAAACCTCTTTGGTTCTACAGAACCAGTTTTCTTTTTGAAGAACCAAAACAAAGACCAGAGGAGAGAGAAAGAAGAAAGAAGGTAAAGATGAAGAAAGAGAGAAGACAGGAGGTGGTCGACCGGCCCGTCCCGTGGCGATACGACAACCCTTTTTTTTTCTTCTTCTCTGATTTTGTTTAACAGAACATGGTGTTCATAAATGGGTTCCTCACCTATTGAATTTTGAGCGAAAATTGTGCTTGAATGAGGTGTAGAAGTTCGGTATTTATAGTCTTAGAAGAGGGAGAGAGGAACAATTCAAGAAGGAAGGAAAGATTTGATTGAAACAAAGGAGGAAGGTTAGAATTGATTGAAAGAAAATTTTGGGTGATAATTGATTGAGCAATCAATTTGACAGATTTGCTTGGTAAAACTGACGAATTTGTTTTTGGAAATAAGCTCTCAGCAAGATGTTTGCTTCAAAACAGAATTTCTTCTTTTTGTTTTTTTTTCTTAAATAGTATTATTATTTTTGAAATTTAGATTTCCAAAAATAAAATACATAAAAAAAAATAATTCAAGTATAGATATATATACAGTATAGTAATATATGAATTTTTTTTTTGAAATAATAATTATAATTTGATATGAATAAAATCATGAATTTTGTAATTTGGAGAAAATCATTATTTAGGAGTTTTAAGAATTTCGGGATATTACAGTGTCGGCTTTTCTTGCCTATTAGCATTATCTGGGAACTCAGCTAACCACTTACTTTTAGGGTTTTTAAAAGGAAAATTTCTCAATAAATACCATACTTTGGACACTTTCTTAAAATAAATACCTAGGTTGTTTGAAATTTGATATAAATGTCAAGGTTGAATTTTTTTGGAATCACTGCCATTAACGGAATCTACCAAAAACGTTAGTTATGCTCTGTTAGTGGCACGTGAAATTACAATTTTGCCCTTGCTCCACCACCACCACCACTGTTCATACAACATGCAATAACCATGCTTTCCCCCTTTGTCACCACCACTTACACCACTTACCCGAAAACCGATCCACTCACAACCACCACCTCCCTCCACCCACTCAAAAATCATCTGACCCAACACCCTAACCAACTACGAAACCAACACCACCTCCATCCATCAAAAACTCGACCCACGCTACGATATTAACCAACTACAAAACCACCACACCTCGTTGGTGGTTAGGAGAGAGAAGGGGATCGCAAAGGGTAGTGTGTTTCGTGGGGTTTTGGTGGTAGTGGTGGAGGAGATTAATTGAAGGTAAGAAGGTAATTTCAAATCATGCCACTAACATAGCAAAACTAACGGTTTTTCGTAAACCTATGTAGTGATTCAAAAGAAATAGCATAAAGTGGGGTATTTGTATAAAATTTCAAACAACCTAGGTATTTATTTCAAAAAAGTGTTCAAAGTGTGGTATTTATTAACAAAATTTCCTTTTTTAAATGTCTAATTTCCACTTCTCTTTGAGAAGGAGACACCAAAGGACAATTATTAATCATATGATCACCACAACCACAAAAGGAACATCAAGAGGAAAAATCCTCATACCATATAACATAACCACACTTCACACCACCACCACGCAAAATTTCAGCATATTTCAGAAATATCAACTCTAATATAAGGACGAACAAAACACATTTTATGTCTTTATACAGACTTAGAATTCAATTTAATGAGAGAAGCCACATCAATAGCAGCAAGCATATTAGCAACATAATAAAAATTAAGTAATTCTGCATGGAACCTCGGGATTATAACCCAAAGATCAACCCATTTGATCTCTTGAATATAAGGATGAAAATGAGCTCTCTAAAGATAAAGAACAACTAATCACCTTGAACTTACCAAGGTCTTTCAGACCAAACAAGGAAAAGATCATCAGGGTTAGCAAACTTCATTAACACCCAATCATTACTCATTTCCAGATAACCTATTTACATCACCCTTACAGAACTTCCATTCAACTTTAGTACGAGAAATGATTGTCCTCAGGTTAATGGCATCAGCTAATTAACTGATAGAGTATAAATCTATTTCTGGGGCCTCAACCATAAGCTTAAACTTTTGGTTGAGTTGGTCCCTTGACATGGTATCAAGAGCCAGCGTGACAAAAAGGTCACGGGTTCAAATCTCATCCATCCCTCCTTTCTCAGTGGAATATTCACCTCAGGTATGAGGGAGGCCTGTGATGCATCCACACTTCAAGCCCAAAGGGCTCTTGCATGAGGGGGCGTGATAGAGTATAAATCTAAAAATTAACATGGTATCAGAGCCCGGGTTGTGGGTCTCTTCTAAAGTGGGCTTCTAATCAAGCAACTGGGAAAGGGTTTACCTCGACACGATGTCCAACCTCTAAGAGGATTATTTCTGATTACCTTTCCAGTTAGCTCTAAATTCTAAAGACACTCACAAGTGAGGGGGTGTGTTGAAACCCATGAAATGCCCACTTGTGAGTGTCCCACATTGGAGAAACAGGAGAGAATAAACCACTTTATAAGATGAGGAGTTACTCCTCCTATCACCAACTGGTTTTAGGATGGAACCTCCTAGCTTGTAAGTGGGCTAAACCCTCCTCCTCCTTATTGGGTTACTCAGGCACATTTTCATATAAATTGAAAAATTAACATTAACATCTTGCCTACAAGACATGACTTAGAAAGACATTCTATATCGTTCTTAACATGAGGCAATTCATCTAAAACTAAGACTTTTGGGGGGATATTATCTTTCTTAACTTAATGGAAGGTTACTAGAAGACACATCATCACGATAATTTGGAGGAATAGGGGAGGAATCAATATTTACAAAAGGGGGGAGATTATTTTCAGGAGAGTAAGAACTAATAGTAGGACATCCTTTTCTAGCATAACTTCAAGAATATCGTTTTTAAAGGACCTAAGGTTAGCCAATACTCCTAAACAATCTGTCCCACACCATAATAAGCAAAGGAGAATATTTGACTTAGTAGAGAGAGGATTAGAAAGAAGAATAGAAGATTTAATAATGTGATAAAAAATTAACTAACTTGTTGGTTTATATGTATATAAGAATTATTAGGGAAAATCCAATAGAATAAATAATTGAATTTTACGTGATCAAAGAGCTTTTCGTTTACATTATATGCATGAAATGAATTTAACACAATAAATCCAATTTGATAAACTAACTTCTAAGAACAACGAACACCATGCACCATGCAATAAGAAGAAATTACGAACCCAACGCCAAAAGAAGTTAATTGAGCATCGCACAGTTTGAGAAATGAATGAAGCTTCACATCTCACATCAGAGAAACCCTAACCCTGTTTTGAAGATTTGTAATTGAAACCCATAAATTCGAGCCACCTAATCTAAATAGATGGAGAATTAGCTATAACAATCTTGGTAGTAGCTATAATTAAATCTCTTGTAGGCTTATAGACCTAACATAAGAGGAAATCATTGTTCTCCACTTTAGTAACACAAACCTACTCCCACCAATAATAGGGGATAGATGATTAAATTTCCTAAGATTTGGATAAACAGGCTATAACAACGGTGATTATCAAAAATACTTTAACATTGAAGAAGACTTTTGAGATGAAATTCAACTTGGTTGGGCGCTAAATTGATTTGGGATTTTTTTTGAGGGCTTTCGAGGACTAGGTTACTATTGAGATATTTTTTTGGGTGTCTATGGGTTGGAATTTCTCTCTCATCTTTTTTCCTTGAAAGTTGTATTAACATACAATAAAAATATTTGATATATTATTATAATACTAACTTCAAAGATTCATTCTTATTACTTACTAGGTTTTGAAGCCCTGCGATGCACGGGTAGTGTTTTTATCTTGTAGAATTATATTCATATATCATTACATGTGATAGTAAATAAGATAAGTTGAATATTTTCTCAATTTTTTTATTTTGTTATATAAATTTTCTTTTTCATGATTTATTTGAGTCGTCTTAAGAAATAAAGTACTAATAATTGATATTGAAATTAACAAAACTGATTAGTTAAGATTATCAAATTCTTAGGTAATTTAGTAAATCTAAACTCTAATTTTCTTTAAAATCATTGTTGATCTATATTATTTATTCCACGCCCATACTTTTCACTATCTCCATTTATAAATAGAATATAGTCCTATACCTACTATAATTCATATTTCTTACTGTCCTACTCTTGTTACAAGTTATATTTTATTTTTTATGGTTGTATGTTTAAATTATTTATTACATACAACATCTAAAAATTTATATTATATTTTGTTGTACAACTATAAGATAAAAAGATCTAATATTTTAGAACTTATTTTGACACATCAACAACGGCATAATATTAAAGATAATCATATTTTAGATTATGTAAAAAGTTATACTCAACTTATATAGTATCATATTCTTAGGCTGTTTATTCAAATTGAAACCCTAATTTCTCATCATCCAAAGATCTAATATCTAATTTTATCGCTATAGAATTTTATTTTCTATAACTACGCATTATACTTCTATGTAGTTAAAACTATATATATTAAATTCATACTCTTTTTATAATATTTTTGTATTGTTATACTACCTCCGTTTCCTAAAGATCTTCCCTCTTTCCGTTTAAGTACGTTTCCAAAACATCTTCTCTCTTTTACTTTATTCCTTATTTGGAATTTTTTTCCCCTTTTTACCCTCTCATGTCTCTATCATATTGTCCATCATTACATTATTAATTCAATTTTACTCCTTTTCTCTCTCCTACTTTAACCTCTTTTTATTTGTTTATCTTAACCCCTTTCTCTCTCCTACTTTACCCACCCCACACCCTATACAAATTAATTCTCATTGGTATCTGTAGTAATAGTATCAAGGAAGATCTTTAGAAAACGGAGGTAGTATGATAGAAAGCACATGTTAAAAATAAAAAGTTAGTCAGAGGTTATCATTCATCAAAAGATCTATAATTTTTATAGGTTGTAAGCAATCTCCAATTATCTAAAAACTATAAGTTGTACCAAATGCTTAAATGTTATAATCACATATAGTATGCTATTTTTAAAGATATTTTTATAAGTATATATTTTCATAAAAATAAGAACATTATTCATCTTAATAAATATATTTTCATAGAATGTAAAACTATACTGTAAATGGATATGATTTTGAAGCATATTTTGAGCGTTCTCAAATGGTAAAACATTATAATATTCTAAATTACATAGCACAACGTATATAAAATTTACATAATATAATGATTTAGGTTGTTTATTCAAACCAAATTTATTTTTTTCTTATCCAAACCTCCTTATACGTATTTAAATCTATGTAGAACACTATTTTTATTAAAGATTATTAAAAGAAAAATTAATAACATGGCAATCCTATGTGATGCGTTTTATGCTCTCGTCCTGTGCTCTCGAAAAGTTCCTCCTTTGTATATATACTAGTATTGGGACCTTTCATATAGAAGATAATGTAGACTTTTGAAATTTTCACACACCCTATTTGATCATATTTTTTGTCCGACATACAACAACAAAAGTTATAACGCTATATGCTATTATTGCATTTTTTATATGTATATTGATAATATAAACTTTGTAAATATTTTATAAAATATTAAGTTAAAGATTTTAATGATTAAGTTTTTCAATGTCAAGCATGAAAGTTGTCCAACTATTTCGATATTTCATGTTATATTTCTTTTATTAGTTAGTTTTCTATACTTTATAATTTGAAAAGCGAATATTTCTCTTTTTTATTTTGATTGGTTAAATATATAATAATAAACTTACCCAACGATCCATTTTGGACTCATCAAGTAACCTAACAATCTATGAGAAAGAATGATTAGAAAGATTAAGATATGAAGATAAAAATTATTTGGAGTTGTACTTCTTTATTTTCCTTTTTTCTTCTCATTTGTAAGCTACATGTTGCCTAAAATGGAAAACAACATCGCTAAATAATACTCTTTATTTATCGAGTGAACTCTTGCCTAATATTATCAGGCCTTTTCTTTACTCATCTATTTGTTTGGATCGTTTTATTTCCCTTCATTTGATATGATTTATAAATCTAATAGTTGTAATACTTTTAGCATTGTTGCTTGCATTTTCATGTTATCTATGTATTAGGTGATTTGGTTTGTTTGGTGTAAGTTGATTTGAGTTTGATATGGGTTTTTTAAGTAATTGATTAAGTATTATTTTTATACATTAATGGTGAGAGAGGGGTAAACTCACAAAATTAATAAAGTCTAACATTTTAGTCCAATTAGAAAGATAAAATAGAAAATGAAAAGCAATTCTACCTATAGACAAAAGGTTCATATTTATCTTGCACATCCTATTGATTGGTTTATAGAAAAAACAAAGATAAAAAAAATAGAGAGGAGAGAGATAGAGAAAAAGAGGTGACCGAAAGGATAGAAGAGAGAGTGAAAATTGAGAAAGAAGAAAATAGCTCATGAATATGAGAAGAATCACAATTTAAAAAATTGAAACATCTCGTAGAAGTGAAATTCCTCATGTTATGTTTTATGTTTATGGTTAGATTTTTGTAGATTACTTCAATACGTTATTGTAATTTCTCATTATAAAAATTATAATCTTTTGAGATATGTATTAAAAGTTATAATCGATTTACTAACTTAAATATTTCATTATAAACCAAACTCTATTTATTCTTATTGTAAACTCTATATTTGTATTCTTATCAATAAAACTCTATTTCTTTTCGAAAACAATGACATCTCATCATTGTAAGCATGACAAATGGCTTCGAATAAGGACGATAAATGTCACGACCTCGTATGCTGACTTTTGGACTGTACTTTATATATTAGTTATATGATATAATTTTGATTTGAATTTATATTTAAATTAGACTACTCTAATTGCTCATAATATCCTGTCAAAAAATTGCTCATTATATAATTTCTTGTTAAAAACAAAAAAAATTCTGCTTGAGTTTTGGGTCAATTTTAATGAGGTCTGTATGGGCCTGATCTATGAACATTATAGCCTCTCAAATTCTCAACAATCACGTAAGTTTGCTTTTAAAACTAGCATAGCACATTAGCACGCAAGTTCAACATTAAATGGATGTAAAAAAAAAAAATTAAACCTGAAATCCTAGACGTCTCCTTTCCTCTCTCCCTTTCTAATTTTCTTTCCAGGGTTTTAAAGATTTTAGTCATGTTATTATCCTCTTCCTCCCTTTTCTTTATTTCAGTTCTTTCCTCTGTGAGAGTTTTTGTCCCCCTTTTTGGTGGTTGGTTCTAATCATTATATGAGTTTTCTTATTTTTATATTGTCAGTAATTTGGAAAATGGTCTGGATCCATGAGGCTTTAGGCTTTTTAAGCAACTCGTCACTGGATAAAATCAGATTGTGAAGGTGTCTATATGGAAAGAGACAAAGACATCGAAGTACACTGTTCGCGTCAAGCTCGAAGCGGTGAAGTTGGAGTTATGCTCGAGCATGTTTAAAATTAATTGGTTCCATTATAAAAATTGTTATAATTTGCTCAATCTGTATTTTTATATTTTAATTCTTATTATATATGCCGTTTGACTTATTGTTAATGATATTTATTCCGTAAAAAAACTAGCATTGCAAGCAGTTTACAAACTAATTTTCTCATGAATGGTGAAGCTCATGACGAAAATGAAGCTATCATTATTTCTCATGTGCAAGATAAAGACTCCACTAAAAACTATTACACATAAAAGACTTGTACCGATCTTATCCTTGGTCTAAAAAGTCCACCAATCTGGAAGCTTAGATATCAATTAATACAAGACTAAGAAATCAGAAGTAAATATGAGGTGTGAATAATATTAGAAAGATATAAGTGTCAGGAGATTACTAAATATAAGTTGTGCCATGAATTAGTTAACATTTAACGAGTCAGAATAATGATCTACATAATATCAAATTGCAAAGAACAAAATGAATATAAACAATTATTATTGATGATTGTTGATATATCTAAAAACGTTCCCTAACTAATAAATTTATGGGAGGGAATGAATATAATTGGTCAACTCATTTATTAAATAAGTGTTTGGCTTGTAATGGACCTTTAGGTGGAGGCATTGTGCGAAATCAATCTCGACAGCACCAAACCGCGCGCGACCCAAATTGTTTTTTCGCAGTTTTGGTTGATTTGCGGTTTCAAAATTTTGATTTGGTTTGTGATTTCAAGCAAACCGTAGTTTGTGATTTGGGTTGCGTTTGAATATTTGAAAATCGAAATTGCATTGTAAACCACAATTTTATATGATTTTGTTTTTTAAAAAAGGTTAGCTATTTTGGTTTAGGGTGTGGTCAGGTTTGCGTGCCTCTTTTTTTCTATGCTTTGTTTATTGTTTTTTTTTTTTTTGATAGAATGTTTATTGTTTGTTATGTCTTATAAACTTCGTTTGTCAATTGGAGCTAGTGAATTGTGAAGTATTTTTTATTTTATTTGGACTATTTGTATTTATTATCTAGGTTTATGGAAAAAACAAATATTAAAAAATAGAGACAAGACAAATAGAGCAAAAGAGGTGAATGAAAGGATAGAAGGGAGAGAGAAAATTGAGAAAGAAGAAAATAGGTCATGAATATGCCTAGAACCACAATTTCCAAAATTGAAACATCTCGTAAAAGTGAAATTCCCCGTGTTATGTTTTATGTTTATAGTTGGATCTTTATAGATTTCTTCAATACATTACTCTTAATTTCTCATGATAAAAATTATAATTTTTTTTTTGATATGGGTTAAAATTTATAATCGCTTTACTAACTTAAATATTTCATTATAAACTAAACTCTAGCTACTTTTTCTTATCCTAAACTCTATATATGTACTTTTTTTTGACCGAATATATGTATTTTTACCAATTTGAAACTCTATTTCTTTTCAAAAACAATGATGTGACACTTAATAAGCATGACAAATGACGTCTAATAAGGACGCTAAATGTCACGACCCATACGTTGGCTTTTGGACTGTACTTTATATACACTAGTGGAAAAAAACCCACCTGATATGGTCAAAACTGCCTTTCAGATGTGGTTTTGGTCTGCATCAGGTGGGGGCGCAATAGGTGACTAATCATGTATGTTGCGGTCCAAAACCGCACCAGAAAATGATATTCTGATGCGATTTAGAGCGAAAATCGCATCAAATTAGGTGATAATCTGATGCGGTTTTCCCTCTGAACCGCATCAGATTATGGTCTTGGTGCCAAGTTTCCTTCCTCCTTTGGGGACAAACTGATGCGGTTTTTCCTAGAACTGCATCAGTTTTTTAATATATAAATATAATATATATATATATGTATATATATATATATATACACATATGTATACATATATATACATATGTCTGTATATATATATATATATATATATATACATATGTATGTATATATATATCATATTTATATAAAGCTTGTATCTAAACCTGCCATAATTGGAAGACGTCTCACGTACGCGTCGTATAAAGTACTCAAAATGGGATTATATATATAATATTTTGAGAATGTACTACAAATAAAGTTTTAAATAAGTACTTGCAATCAAATATATATTTATATAGTGTAAGTAGCTAGTAACATATTCCTAACAAAGAAGCTCAAAGCCGCGACATAATCCTTACATGCAAATGTCGGTAAGGTAGCGTGCTAGCAAATCTCGAACCTCGTCTATCTTGGAGGTGGTGAAAGAATCCTCCATTGGCTTGCCCTTGATGCATACCTCATAAAAACAAACATAAGGGAACACACATAAGAAGTGCAGGAGGTTAATGAAACTTGAGCTAAGAAGGCAAAATTGGGCCCGAAATGGCCTTCACTTACCCAAATTGGATTTGAAAACATGAAAAATGATTTAACTGGACTCTAATGGTTGAATATGTTGTTATTATAGCTATATTTGTCCTAACATGTGACTAAATGCGGGAATTAAGAAAAATGAACATGAATGTCTAACATCGGCCCTAAATGACCTTCATTTACCCAACTTGGGTTTCAAAGCATGAGAAATGGTTTTTCTTGACTCTAATGGTTGTATATGTTGCTATTAGTACTATATATTTCCTAACATGTGACCTAATGCGGGAATTAAGGAAAATAGACAAGAAAATCTAATATCGGTCTAAATAACCTTCATTTACCCAACTTGGGTTTCAAGGCATGAGAAATGGTTTTTCTTGACGCTAATGATTATATATGTTGCTATTAGTACTATATATGTCCTAACATGGGACTAAATATGGGAATTAAGGAGAATGGACAAGAAAATCTAATTTCGGCCCGAAATGGCCTTCACTTCCCCAAATTGGATTTGAAAGCATGAAAAATGATTTAACTTGACTCTAATAGTTGAATATGTTGTTATTATAGCTATATATGTCCTAACATGTTACTAAATGCGGGAATTAAGGAAAAGGAATATGAATGTCTAACATCGGCTCTAAATGACCTTCATTTACCCAAATTGGGTTTCAAAGCATGAGAAATGGTTTTTCTTGACTCTAATGGTTATATATGTTGCTATTAGTAGTATATATGTCCTAACATGTGACTAAATGCTGGAATTAAGGAAAATAGACAAGAAAATCTGATATCGGCCCTAAATGACCTTCATTTACCCAAATTGGGTTTCAAAGCATGAGAAATGGTTTTTCTTGACTCTAATGTTTATATATGTTGCTATTAGTACTATATATGTCCTAACATGTAGCTAAATGTGGAAAAATATGTAAATTGAACTTGATAGGCGAAATTAGGTCCAAAAAGGCGAAAATGGGTTGTTATGTATAATACCTTCTCAATATCCCCGACTTCCTTGCAACTTGAGGCTATATCGAACATGAACCTCAACACATAGTAACCACACTCGGTTCCCCGGGTTGCTGAGCACACTAATTATAGAATTACATTAAATAATCATGTAAAAAATATACATGTTTGTTTTTTGTAAAAGAAAGAAGTAGAAAAATAATATGAATCACCTTCATTGTTTTCGAACTGAGAAACTTTTCTTGTTCTCCCAACCTTCTTCAAACAGTTGTTGTTATGTTAATTTCATGTGATAAGTGTACAAAGGAAGAAATTATTGAAACGTGTTATGCTAATAATAATAATAAGCATTTTAATTAAGTAACAACATAGTTATTTATGCATGATTTGAGGAGTAAGGATCGTGTTGGAACTTGATCTGTAGAATCAAATTGATATATTGTGTTGTTCGACGGAGATATCACAAGAAGCGACCAATGGACACTAAAATCACAAAATAAAGTTAGGAAGCAATCATGTGAGTACATACTTGTATTGTATAATAATTATTAAGTGCTAAAAATGGATACAAAGGTTAAGAACTATACTCTTCAAAACAAGGGAAAAATATGAACTTATGTTATGCACATTTAGCTGTTTGGAGACATAGCCAAATATACTCCTTAACCTCAGTTGTGTTTTGCAAACAATTTTCAGCTCGGAAGAAATCTGGACCTAACCACCCAAATTGATCGCGTCCACAAGGAAACTCTTGGAGTAATCTTCAATTCAAAGCACAACCA
Organism: Beta vulgaris subsp. vulgaris; assembly: GCF_026745355.1. Classification (NCBI taxonomy): domain Eukaryota; kingdom Viridiplantae; phylum Streptophyta; class Magnoliopsida; order Caryophyllales; family Amaranthaceae; genus Beta; species Beta vulgaris. The sequence goes on from NC_079203.1 coordinate 9,314,696, forward strand.
TATACATAACATAGATATATTATTAGATATTGCAAAGAAAGTTCATACATTTCATAAGTACAAATGATATACCTCATGAATGCTTGAATTAATGAAACATTCAACATCTCTCCGCAAAGGAACTCCTTCACATCATCCTTGGACACCCATGTCGATGCTTCCTCGTGGAAATTAAATTCCGTGGTACCCAACTTAACCTCCACAGGTAGGGATGGCAATGGGGCGGGTCTGGGTCGGGTCCACCTTGACCCAGACCCAGACCCATTTATTTTTTACAGATCCAGACCCGCCCCAGATCCGTTGGGTCTAGATTTTTCAGACCCAGACCCATATCCGTTGGGTCTAGCGGGTCCATGGGTCCTTACTGGGTCCTAAATGGGTCCTTTTTAGTTTTAAGTTTTCATCATATTTTTGAATATATGTAATTAAAAATTTTCGCCCTAATATATATATAGGTATAGGTTCTTGCATCCATGGTTAAAGCATTATCTAAATAAAATTTTAATAATTAACTCATAAAATATTAAAATGTTACAACTTATAAAGTTACATGTCTTAGTGGAGTTACAACACTAACGAGTTCACAAAATCACAACTCATAAAATTTTAGAGTTTAGGTAAAAAAAAAATCTAATATGTAAATGGGTCCGTGGGGCGGGTCTGGGTCTAGCATATGTGGACCCGGACCCAGACCCGACCCATGCTCTTTGGGATCCAGACCCATTGGGTCTAAAATTTCTGGACCCAGACCCTTATAAATGGGTCGGGTCCTAGCGGGTCTGGGTCGGGTCCAGGACCCATTGCCATCCCTATCCACAGGTGTGTCATCCGGCATATCACGCATATTTAAAAGGAGGGTTTTGTTGGCGACTTGAACCTTTGGAGACTTGCGTTTCTTTCCCCGAAATTGCCTTCTTTGGCTTGCTTGAACCCTCCTTTTCCTTCGCCTTTTCAAGAGGAGGTGAGCCCGCCTTGCTTTCCTTGGGCTTCTTTATTCTCTCCAAAACCTATTGATTGAAACGGAGAAACATTCAACTTACTTAGTTAATACTTAATAGATATGAATTAAATAAATCAATATGAATGAATACTTTACCTCATCTGAAAATCTCACCCATGCCGATGGCTACAACACATAACCACCGCGAGCGTCGTTCACGACATTTGTATCCGTGGACGGGTTAGGCAATGGGAGAGCAAAGTCTTCGTAACTAGGAGTGATGAAGACTATACTAACCGCCAACTGATCATTGTCCATCGACTGATGATAGACTATTGCTCGTTCACTTCGTGTTGTGCATTTCCTTCAGCCACCATAATCAAACCCTCATCTTTTACATCTAGTAAAGCTGGCAGGGTGTTTCTTCCTTCAAAATATATGAATTGAGGTTAGTTTATATAATTACTTAGTTTTTGAAGTTATAAGAAGAATAGTAGTTACCTCTAACTCAAGTATAGATGGTGCTGATTTTTGTGTGTTAGGATGGCTAGCTTTGTCCTCCAAAGGGCGATACAGTTTAGGTTGATGTGTCACCGGTAAACCATACTCTGAAAGGACTACGTTGAAACTTGCCGTGAGTTTCTCTGTCACCTTCTCTGTAATTTCCTCCGTAAGCTTCCCCCGAAGAGCTGGTGCCATAGCTTCCATAACATGTGGCGGAAACATTAGAGCGTGACTTTGTGTAGGTGGAATAATCTTTACTGTAGGCTTTTGTCACACTGAGACGAATACCATCAAAACCCCTCAAACGTCCATTGTGGTCCTTCTCCAAAGTCTCGTAAAGAGCTTCTTTATTTGCTTCGGGAGTAAACTCATCGCTAACCTCTTTTTGCTTGAGCCCCATCTACATAGATTATAGAAAAAGATCTCTTAGTTTCTAATATGACAAATTAAGGTGGGTTGTGCAAGGAAGGAGGGATTGTCCAAGCGAATATGAGCGAGTGTGGTATGGGGAGGGGGTTTGGCGGGGGAGGGAGGAGGGCAGCAGGGGGTGGCAAGGGAGGGGTCTGTGGTAGGGTGACAGCAAGGGGGAGGGGGTTTGTAGGGTGGCAGGTAGGGTGGGACAACAAGGGCAGGGGGTGGAAGGGGAGGGGTCTGTGGGAGGGTGGCAGCAAGGGGAGGGGGTGGGCAGGTCCGTGGAAGGGTGAGACAGCAAGAGGGAGGGGGGTCTGTGGAAGGGTGGAGCAAGGGAAAGGGTTTGTGGGAGGGTGGCGGCAACGGGAGGGGGTGGAGCAGGTCTGTGGGAGGGTGGGACATCAAGGGAGAGGGGGTCTGTGGGAGGTGGCAGCAAGGGGAGTGGGGTGGGGCAGGTTTGTGGGAGGGTGGGACAACAAGGGGAGGGGTGGCAGGGGGAGGGGGGGGGGCTATGGGGGGTGACAGGAAGGGGGGTGGCAGGGAAGGAGGAAAAAAAGGGGGGGGGGGAAACAGGGGGAGCAAGGAACAAAAAAAGTGGGAGAGCAAAAATAAAACCGGGGGAGCTAAAAAGTAACCGGGGAGCAAATAAAATTCGGGGGAGCAAAAAAAAACTGGGGGAACAATTTAAAAGGAGTGAAGGTACTTACAACGGCATTGGCTATCTTCAAAGTCCCCGGATCTGGAATGGTCATTTTATTTTCCGAATCACGCCTATGCATGGAGCACCACCAATTAGCGACACGATCAACTTTGATAGATGCGGCGTTGGAGGTAGAAGATGTCGTCGTAGAAGGGTGGAAGTTGTCGTCAATCCACATTTGTCTCGCCCTCGCATAAGTTTAGGAACCCATATGATGGTAGTGGTTCCTCTGTCTTGCACTCTGTGCATGTTTCTCACGCTTAGTCTATAAGATAATATAGTTAGTTTGAAAACACATCTAATCTAATTGTACTAAAAGTAAATATGCAAAATCTAATATAGCTTAAAGAATAATACTTACCACCATTTCCGACGTATTACTTTGGGCAAAAACTGCCTCCCAATCTTCTCATTTTATATGTGTACAATTCACAAAAGGCATGCTATCCGGTTGTCGTGAATCTTCATCTCGATCCCCTGCCCTTTTCAATTTTCCTCTTCTTTTCATTCCTCTTTCTCCGTTTCGTGATCCATCCACTAACTAGTTTGCTTTTGAAAGCTCTAAATCTTTCGGCCATCGCGGATAGGAAAAACGCCTTTTTAGCTTCATTAGGAGTAATATGGAACAAATTCTATAAAAACAAGAAATAAACATGTTATTAAAAGCTAAAATCGGCCTGAAATGATGTTTACTTATCCAAAATGGGTATCATCTTCCCAAAATGGATTTCTAAGTATATGAATGGCTTTTAGTTGATTCTAATGGTTGTATATTTTGTTATAAGAGCTAAATATGTCCTAACATGTTACTAAATGCGTGAAATTAAGTGCATGGAACATGAAAATCATTAATCGGCCCGAATTGGCTTTCATTTACCCAAAATGGGTTTCAAAGCTCTTGAAGTGACTTTTCTTGACTCCAATGGTTTTATATGTTGTGGTTATGGTTCAATATTTCCTAACATGTGGCTAAATACAAAAAAACAAAGTACATGGAACATGAAAAACATAAATCGGCCCAAAATGACCTTTACTTATCCAAAATGGCTTTCATTTACCCAAAATCGATTTCTAAGTATATGAATGACATATATGGTCAAATATGTTATTATTACAGCTATTCATGATCTAACATGGCCTAAATTCCAAAAAAAAAAAAGAATTTATGTTAAAAAGTAAAAGAGTTTCTGAAACAGTGAAATCTACTTTACGGATTAATCGAATATGGAACCAATCAATAAACGTCTTATATATTATGCAACTGCATCAATGCTCTAGTCCCTTTACCTGGATTCTGATTACACAACTCCTCCATATGCTCATCCAAGTAGGGATGGACTTTTACCATATGCTGCAATACAAATAAGTGTGCTTGTATGCGCATTTCAACAGGAGGTACGATCATTTTGGAGCCAAGTGCACGTTTACCCTTGAGTCTGCCCTCGTGTCGAGATGTAGGAAGTCCAATAGGATCAACATTGGTTAAGAACTCCGCCACAAAATTACCGACCTCTTCACTGATAATCCCCTGAATAATACTTCCTTCTGGTTGCGTTGGATTCCTTACTTAATCTTTCAAAGAGCCCATATGTCTCTCAAAGGGATAGCACCACCTCAAAAACACCGAACCTTATAGCTTAATCTCTCGAACTAGATGTACAACCAAATGGACCCTAATTTCGAAGAAAGCATGTGGGAAATACATCTCAAACTCGCACAAAGTCTCTAGCACGCCAGCATGGAGAGCATCAAGCTTCGACGATTTTAACGTTTTGCTACATATAGTATTGAAAAAAAAAAACATAACTCTGTTATGGTATTTCTCACGTGTTTTGGCAATATCCCTCGAATTGCAATCGGTAAGAATACTTGCATCATTACATGACAATCGTGAGACTTCATACTCGATAGCTTCAACTCACCGTCTAAGGTAGCAAATCTTTTCATGTTCGATGAGTACCCTGATGGAGCCTTAATGTTGTACAGAGACTTGCAAAAAATCCGTTTCTCAGCTCTAGATAGAGTGTAGCAAGCCGGAGGCAAATAGTTCCTATCATCAGCTATCAGCTTTTTCTTTCCTTTTTCTTCAATTCTTGCAGCCGACCCTTCTTCAATTTCGTCTTTTTTCCCTTTCCTTTTCCTTTGCCAGACACTTTCTCTTTTTTTTTAGTGTCCCTCTTTTGAGCCCATAGCTCTGGTCGAAGCCCTTCACTTTCCAGGTACAGTCGCACTCCTTTGCTATTCTTTGTCTTATGTGAAATATTCATAAGTGTCCCCAGAATGGCGTCACATACATTTTTCTCAATGTCTAGACAATTTCTAACCTCTAGATCCCTCCAATATGGAAGTTTCCACAAAATAGACTCCTGTTTCCAAAGTCCCTTATCACCATCACTCGCTCCTTTGCCGAATATTGTTTCAATTCCCTTGACCTGATCAAAAACCTCAATACCAGTCAATGGCCTACGAGCAACCACTTCCTCAACTATTCCATCGAATGCCTTCTTTTTATTACGATAAGGATGGTCGCGTCGAACGAACCTTCGGGTCCGCATATAAACTTCTTTGTGGCAAGTAGAAATGTATTTAGATTTTGTGTCGTCGATGCAAATCGGGCATGCTTTCTTCCCTTTATTCTTGTACCCGGATAAGTTCACATAAGCAGGAAAGTCATTAAGAGTGTATAAAAGCATGGCACGCAATGTGAATACCTCATCAGCATGTGCATCATGCACAGAAATTCCTTCATCCCACATATTTCTCAAATCATCAACAAGTCGTTGGAGGTAGACATCTATGTCGTTTCCAGGCTGTTTCGGCCCTGAAATAAGAATCGACAACATGATGTACTTGCGTTTTATGCACAACCAAGGAGGCAAGTTGTATATAACTAGAAGAACCAACCATGTACTATGTTGAGAACTGAGAGTGCCAAATGGATTTATCCCATCTGTACATAGGCCAAGCCTCAAATTTCTATCATCGACACCAAAGGTCTTATGCAGACGATTGATACCTTTCCCCTCAGGAGCATTAGCAGGATGTTTGAGAAAACGGGCCTTTTTCCTTCGTTTGGCATGCCACCTCAAGTTCTTAGCATCTTTCTTGATTGAAAACATGCGCTTGAATTATGGTATAATCGGAAGATACCACATCACCTTTGCTGGAGGCCCTTTCTCATCACCAACCCCTGCGTGCCTATAACTGATAAGAGGTTTTTAGTGTGTCATTAGGGCACTAAGAACCGCTTTCCAAACAATGTTTATAATCCTAACAAGCAATTACTAAGAGAATAGTAAGGGCAAGTCAAGGGTCGATCCACAGGGAAAATGGGATTGATTAAAGTCTATCAAGTTCAGACTACCTAATTGAAAGGTATTTGGGGGTTTGAAAGAAGTTTGGTAACAATTAAAACTACTATCAACTAGAACAAGCAAATATCAAGATTTTAAATATCAAATAAAAGACATTAGAGTTAAGGTTACTAGTATGAATAAGAATAGCCAATGAATGCAAGGTTTAGTTTCCCTCTAAATTACTTGAGTCCTCTCTCGAATGGTCCTCAAGAGTAATCACTTAATCAATCAACTAAATCCTCTCTCGAATGGTCTTTAGTTAATTGATAAGAGATTCAATAAGTTTGGAAAACCCCTAATGAAGGATCCCCTTAATTTCCATACCAATATCTTGCATAGAAATTAAGTTGATTCTTGGGGATGATAAAAGAGTTCAAAATTCGATAGAACATTTGAAATCAAAATACAAAGTAAATGTGATCAATATCTATCCTAAGGTTTCAAAACACCAAGATCAATGCATAAACTTCTCTAAACAATCACAATCACATCAACATATATTTAAAACCCTAATTCATACTTTCACCCTAACCTAGATTATGAAACTACTCACTAATCATGGAGTTAAAGCAATTAAACAATGAATCTATGACTATTTTAAGGCTAAACATGATTAAGTAATGATTAAACTAATGTAAATCGCAATTATGGAACAAAGAGAATAAAGATCTAGAATAATCCAAAGCAAGAACAAAGACGAAAGAATGAAATAAAAACTAAAACTTTGAATTGAATTGAATGAAAAGTACCTTGAATGTATTGGAAATCAAAACTATGATCAACAATCAAATCTCAATCAAACTAAAGTGTTTTCTCTCTAATACAAAACCCTAGAATATTGTGTAGAAACTAGAATGAAAGCGTAAGTCTTCGAAATAAAACAAAAACACGTTTAATGAAGCCACGAGCTCCATTTTCCGGAAACGACTGGTGCGGGGGCACCAAGATGAGATGCGGGCGCACCAAATAGAGGTGCGGGCGCACCTAACCCTTCTGCCTCAAACTAGACAGTTCAACTTAAAACGATCATAACTTCTTTGTTTTATATCCAAATCAAGCTTATGACCAGTCGTTGGAAAGATATCAAAACGAGCTTTCACCTCCAACTGGAATTACCTTCATCCGATTTATGGTTTGAAAGTTATGTCCATTTGAAGTTCTCCATTCAAGATTTCATTGTGCAATGTGCTCCTTTGTCAAGCGGACATGGGGAATGGTGCAAGCGCACCATTTATCAATGTGTGCTTTGTTTTCATTGCTACCTTTCCAACTTTACAAATCGTAGCCATCTTAGTAGTTTCACCTATATCAAGAACATGGCAAAACAAGGTGAAAGCAAATGTACTAGAAATTCGGTCAAAAATGACTAAAAATCTAGCAAAATATCACTATGATCAAGTGAATGAAATAGAAGGGGAAAGGGAGAATAAAGAGGGAAGAAAGGGGAGAAAGAGGATCAAAATGAGCTAAAAGGAGTCCATAAAGTACGTTTGAAACACACTTATCAAACTCCCCCAAGCTTAGCGTTTTGCTTGTCCTCAAGTAAACCAAGAGTGAGAATGAAGGAATGAAGAAGAAAAAGAGAATAAAAAGAAAAGGGAAACATGCAACACTATATGCTCTAAATGCAAGGCTACAAACATGACATGCAAGCTAAATGAGTTCATAGCAAGATTTAGGAGACCAACCAAACACAAGAGGGATGATGATTAGGAAGCACAAGAGTGACTCTAAGGGCTCAATCCACCGATCAACCGAGTCTTTTTGAAAGAAGGCTTTCCAAGAGTGATTTCTCACTCTTTTCCACTTCCAAGACCCAAGTTTGACTCCTCCCTAGGGATGCTCAACCATAATTGCTCGCCTCTACCACATTTTGATGACCATTATCATGACTTGCACAAAATCTCGCCCGCCACTACTAAATCGACCAAGTCCAATCTAGAAGTCAAAAGGGACTTTGTTAAGATTGTAATGGGGCTAGGTTAAGGGTGTGGATGATAGTTTAGGAATATGGTGCAAAAAGGGTAAGTGGAGTACAAACTAGGGGTAAATACTCCCCCAAGCTAGTCCTAACACCAATCTCAATTCAAGAACTCACACATAACCTTGATTTCCACTTTGACTCTTTCACCTTTTGAACTCTTTCACTTTTTGAATATTTTTCATTGTTCTCATCAAATTGCTCTTTCTTTCTTTTCTTTCAATAGAAATTCAAATGAAACACTAAGAGCTTTCTTTCTTTCTTTTATTTCTTTTGAAATTTTTTGTTAGCTTTTGCAAATACTTGCATATTAACTAACTTTCCAAGACTCAATATCAAAACAACTCAACTCAACACAAACTAGACATGCACTCCACTTTGGGGAAAGTTTGGCCATGACTTATTATGAGGGTTAAGCAATAATAGGATAGAAAGGCTCAGATGGGTTGAGAAGCGGATAATTATGCCGGTATATAAGCTTTTGGCTTTGTAGCTCCTATTTCTAGCAAAAAGAAACTCCCTAAATCATTCTTCTAAATGCTCGGTCTTATGCAATCTTGGGGAGCTAAAATGCAAGTCACAAGTTAGGCGATCAATGGTGAGGGTTGGGAATGAGTCTTACGAGGTTCTTGGCCCTCCTTCGGGATTCGTCGCACAAGGGGAAAGGCAATCCATTCATCCAACACGCCTAATTTCAAAGAGACTCTACAAAAAGTTATCGTTCTCAAGAGTCACTTAAAGTCACAACAGGGCTTCCAAAACCATCAAGTCTAATGTAGGGAAGGTCTTCCAATCAAGTTATGAACATTTTTAGCCACAAATCATGCATGCAACCAAGCTATCCTAAATGCAGGGAAAAAAAATATTTTTGTGTTTTTTTTATGCAAACCTAACATGCAAAAGCACTAAAAAGAAACTAAATGCAAAAGGGAGAAAAAAATGTTGAGATGGAGAGAACACATGCTAACTAACTTGGTCCATCTTGGCTTGAATTTGATCCATGGGGTCAATTTCAAACTTTCCGCTCTTCTTAGGTTAAGCACCTCTTCGTCTTCCACTCCATGAGTAATTCTTGATCACTTCCTCAATTGTGGACTCAAGTTGTTCTTGCGGGATCTTAGAAAGTTGACCTCCCGCTCCAGCATCAAGGTTGGCTCGTGATATCGGATCAAGACCATCATAGAAAAATCGCATGAGTAGATTCTTGTTGAACTCATGGTGTGGGCATGAACAGATAATCTCCTTGAACCGCTCCCAAGCTTCGGCAAGTGTCTCATCGTTCTCTTGCTCAAATGAGGATATCTTCCTCCTTATGTCCGCAGTCTTCCACTCCGGGAAGTATTTCTTCAAGAAGGCCATGGTGACTTCTTCCCAAGTAGTGAGGGAATTCGCAGGCAAGCTCTTGAGCTATGACTTTGCTTTTCCGGTAAGAGAGGACCGGAACAAATGCATCTTGATGTAGTCAGGAGAGACATCATTAGTTGTTATCATGGCACATACTCAAGAAACCTGTCGAGATGGTCTAGAGGATCTTCATCTGACCCCCCACAAAACTGCTCTGCTTTCACCATCCGAGTATACTGAGGGTGAATGCTGAAATTTGTAGTGGTGCTGGGGAGTTGAATTCCACCTTGAAGAACATAGGAACCCGGATTTCCGAAATCCCTAAACAGTTGTGGATTTGCTTCACCCATTTCTGATTCAACTTCACTTGATGTACTTGAGATTGGTGAAGAAGGCTCGGAACCCAAAGTCAAATTCTCCAAATTCTTCCGAAGCTTTCGCAAGGTACGGTCGATTTCAGGATCTAGAGGCAATGTGGGTGAACCGTGAGTTCTTCTTCTCATGTAACACAACAAAGCTAAGCAGAGGATTAGCAAATAACAACCACAGTCAAAAAGAAAATAAAAGAAAAATCAATTAAGCAAACTAAACTAAAATATACTTCAATCAATAGCACAGTCTCCCCGGCAACGGCGCCATTTTGATAAGAGGTTTTTAGCATGTCGTTAGGGCACTAAGAACCGCTTTCCAAACAATATTTATAATCCTAACAAGCAATTACTAAGAGAATAGTAAGGGTAAGTCAAGGGTCGATCCACAGGGAAAATGGGATTGATTAAAGTCTATCAAGTCCAGACTACCTAATTGAAAGGTATTTGGGGGTTTAAAAGAAGTTTGGTAACAATTAAGACTACTATCAACTAGAACAAGCAAATATCAAGAGTTTAAATATCAAATAAAAGACACTAGAGTTAAGGTTACTAGTATGAATAAGAATAGCCAATGATTGCTAATGCGATTGTGATGTACGGAGATGATTATGCAAGGTTTAGTTTCCTCTAAATTACTTGAGTCCTCTCTCGAATGGTCCTCAAGAGTAATCACTTAATCAATCAACTAAATCCTCTCTTGAATGGTCTTTAGTTAATTGACTAAGAGATTCAATAAGTTTGGAAAACCCCTAATTAAGGATCCCCTTAATTTCCATCCAATATCTTGACATAGAAATTAAGTTGATTCTTGGGGATGATAAAAGAGTTCAAAATTCGATAGAACATTTGAAATCAAAATAACAAAGCATAAATGTGATCAATATCTATCCTAAGGTTTCAAAACACCAAGATCAATGCATAAACTTCTCTAAACAATCACAATCACATCAACATATTAGTTAAAACCCTAATTCATACTTTCACCCTAACGCTAGATTATGAAACTACTCACTAATCATGGAGTTAAAGCAATTAAACAATGAATCTATGACTATTTTAAGGCTAAACATGATTAAGTAATGATTAAACTAATGTAAATCGCAATTACGGAACTAAGAGAATAAAGATCTAGAATAATCAAAAGCAAGAACAAAGACGAAAAGAATGAAATAAAAACTTAAACTTTGAATTGAAATAAATGAAAAGTACCTTGAATGTATTGGAAATCACAAACTATGATCAACAATTCTCAAATCTCAATCAAACTAAAGTGTTTTCTCTCTAATACAAAACCCTAGAATATTGTGTAGAAACTAGAATGAAAGCGTAAGTCTTCGAAATAAAACAAAAACTCGTTTAATGAAGCCACGAGCTCCATTTTCCGGAAACGACTGGTGCGGGCGCACCTAACCCTTCTGCCTCAAACTGGACAGTTCAACTTAAAACGATCATAACTTCTTCGTTTTATATCCAAATCAAGCTTATGACCAGTCGTTGGAAAGATATTAAAACGAGCTTTCACCTCCAACTGGAATTACCTTCATCCGATTTATGGTTTGAAAGTTATGTCCATTTGAAGTTCTCCGTTCAAGATTTCATTGTGCAATGTGCTCCTTTGTCAAGCGGACATGGGGAATGGTGCAAGCGCACCATTTATCAATGTGTGCTTTGTTTTCATTGCTACCTTTTCCAACTTTACAAATCGTAGCCATCTTAGTAGTTTCACCTATATCAAGAACATGGCAAAACAAGGTGAAAGCAAATGTACTAGAAATTCGGTCAAAAATGACTAAAAATCTAGCAAAATATCACTATGATCAAGTGAATGAAATAGAAGGGGAAAGGGAGAATAAAGAGGGAAGAAAGGGGAGAAAGAGGATCAAAATGAGCTAAAAGGAGTCCATAAAGTACGTTTGAAACACACTTATCAATAACGCGACTTCCCACATCGAGGACACTCATCCATCGGATATTCATTTTGATATAGCACATAATCGTTTGGACAAGCATGTATCCTCTGGTACTCCAAACTGAAGGGACACATCAGTTTCTTAGCATAGTAGTTCGACTTGGGTAGTTCATGTTCGTCCGACAACATATCACCAAATGCTTGCAACAAGGAAGTGAAAGCTGAGTCACTTATACCGGCTTTTGTCTTGATGTTCAAGAGTGTTATCACGGCATCAGCTTGGTGTACCTCGTACAACCGGGATACAACGAGTTTCGAGACGCCTCGGCCATGCAATAAAAAATACGAGGCTGTTTTCCAGCATGATCATCCACCCCCTCCATCTTCTCCTTGATATGGTCCCCATCATCATCATCATCATCATCCTCTACTTCAATATTCTCATATTCGTCTTCGAGGTTCTTGTCATTCTCAATGACATCAAACTCACCTCTTTCATGCACATCGTCAACAACGACATTCCCACCATCATATATACCCTCCTCACCATGCCAATCCCATACATGGTTATCTTGCCTAAACCCACAACGAAAGATATGCTCCCTCAGCGATCTAATGTTACTAACCATGCTCACATTGCCACAATCAACACAAGGACAATAAAACCCCTCAGTTCCCGTTGCAGCCTGATGACTAAATGCAGCATCACAAAATTCAAAGACCCCACCCACGAATTCACTCGTGTCACGACTACCATACTACCATGCACGATTCATTTCAATCAGACCTCTAACTAAATACAAGCACCAAGTACCTCATTTCAATAACGAACTTCATTACATGATTAGAGTTTATGAACGATATACAATTAATGAAATTAGGTATACTTTCCAAGGGTCCTTATAACTCCAACCTAACCCATCCTTAGATGTCTAATCTCACTAGTGAATGTATGTCTTATTTTCGATTCTACGGAAAATCCGGCAACATTTCCCTACAGTTCTCCAAGTACACAATGTAGATATATAGTTACTTATATCTACATATGTACACAGAGAACAAAAGTAGGAAAACGACGAGCCAAGATTTTCCTCTTCAGAATCGAAATAAAGACATACATTCACCACCTAAGTGAGATTAAACATCTAAGAACAGTCCCAAACCGGGGACTATTCAAGACTTACTCCTAATGAGTAAGTCTCGAACGGGTATCTAGGCATATGATATGATGATACATATATACATAGGTTTTTGAACAACAAAGCATTTTACATTTATTCTTAATTCAACGATACATATATACATATTTGCACATATAAACCAATTTACTAATATATAACATACAAATATCAAGGTTGTAAATAGGGAAATCGAACTCAAAAGTCCGTCACTAGCTAGCTTCAATAATCAACAACAAAGTTTAAAGTTCAAATTAGTATAAATTACCAAATTAAACATAACTAAACTAAACTAAACTAAACTAATAACCATATTCATCCTACAACAAAGACCTAGTTTTTTTAACCTATAAATCAAACTAACTACTTAAACTAAAATTAAATTAACTGAAATCAATCAAATTTAAATCCTTTAACTATTATACAACCTAATTTCACTAACAATCATTCATAAAATTACAATGAATTATAAATTTATGAGATTACAATAAAAGTTATATGAAAATTTAGTAACCTAGCTAGGAAAAGGTGGAGGAGGAATAATGTAGTTGTTTAGGAAGGGGAGAAGGAGGAGCCACAATGGGGAGCAGCAGTGGGCAGTGGTGGCGCGAACCTAGGGCAGCAGTGATGGCGCGCACAGTTGTTGGTGGAATCTTGAGGTGCACAGGTGGCCGCCGTTGGTGGTGGTGCGCAATAGTGAGGTGGTTGTCGGTGTAGTGTGGTGGTATGTCGAGCTGGGGCAGTGGTGTGGAGCTGGCGTTGGTGGTGGTGCACAACAAGAGTAAGTGCTGGGGTAGTAGTGTTTTGAGCGTTCACGAAATAAAAGTGGAAGGCGGGATGTTTTGGGGAGGGGTTTAGTAAGGCATTTTTGGATGTGGTCCAATGAACCGCATCAGGTTCATTAAAAACCGCATCCGACTGCGTTTGTCAAATTTAAATGACATATAAGGTTTTTTCCACTAGTGATATGATTTACATGATGATATAATTTTGATTAAAATTTAGATTTATTTTTTTTTGGTAAAATGTAAGTGTATTACCAAAAATAGCGCTAAAAGCTCCACCATTACAACCTAAGCTGCTACAGAATACTATTGCAGCAACAGATCACAATAACTACAACACAACCACCCTAATTACAGACAGCCAACTACCAAAACACAAGAACAGACCTCAGCTCAAGCCCATTACAAACACCAGACTAGCTTAGACAATTATTCACTAGTTGATGAAAAAAACATTTATCATCATCAGACCAGTTGAATTCCACAAAACTCTTAAACCTGCCACAAACATCAAGCTGAATTCTTTTGCTAGTAACATGAGGGTGAATAATAGCAGCATTTCAAAGAGCAAAATTCCTAGCTTTCCACAAATGATATACCATAGCAGCCACTGTAGTATAGCAAACCTTCCTCCTTTGCTTACTAGTAAACTTCCTACCCCATTTTCTCCATGTTGTGCTCAAACTCTCCTGCTGAGTAATACCCAGACCCAACCACACCAAGATATACCTACATACTTTATCACTGTATGGGCATTTAAAAAACAAATGCTGACAAGAATCTACCCCAGATTTACATAAAAGACAATCAGGATTCTCACACAAACTGGCTCTTGCTAAGGATACTCTTGTCCTAAGCTTACCTAAAGCAGCCAACCAAGACACAAAAGAGTCTTTAGGAATATTAGTTGTATTCCAAACCCAGTAATGCCAAGGAACTGTTGCTTAATTTCCTTACAACCATTTATAACCCTCTTTGACTGAGTAAGTTTGAGTACCATTAAGCCACAGGTTATTGGTATAGGCAGGTCTGAACACATTCTTGGCTTTATTTACAAAAATTTTGCCAAACCCAACTTGCACTGCTAGTAGCCTCATACTCCCACCAGTCTTGTTCCTCAAGATAGACACCATTGATCCATTTAATCCACAGGAGATCTTGCTTTTGAGTAATCTGCCAAACAAACTTTCCTATGGCAGCCATATTCCACTTTACACACTCCTTGACACCCAGGCCACCATTCTTTTAAGGCCTACAGACCCAATCCCAAGCTACAAGTGGGGGTTTTTGTAGTACAACCCTACCCTCCCACAGAAATGCTCTGCAGATTTGTGTGATCCTTCTCAGAATACATTTTGGCAGCAGAAAAATTTGAGCCAAATAGGAGTGCAAACTGAGAAGGACAACATTGACTAAAGTAGTTCTAGCAGCATAAGATAAATGCCTAGAACTCCAGCACATAATTCTGTGAATTATTTTGTCAATGAGCATGTCACAATCAGCCCTTGTCAATCTCTTAGATGTGATAGGGACACCTAAGTATCTAAAAGGGAAAACACCTTTCTTGAACCCAATAAGTTGTAAGATTCTGTGTTGATCTTCTTTAACATTACCAAAGTAATGGCAGTCTTCTCTTAGCTTGCCTCCAATCCAGACACATCAGCAAAAGCATTAAGTGTTCTCACCAGCAACACTGCAGATTGAACATTACCTTTGCTAAATAACATAAGATCATCAGCAAAGATAAGGTGATGTAGCCTTAATTCTGCACATCTTTGATGAAATCCAAATTCAGCTCTCTTGCTCATCCTTTTCATCAGCCTAGAAAAATACTCCATAGCCAACACAAAAATAAGAGGAGAAATAGGATCCCCTTGTCTGATTCCCCTCTTCCCTTGAAAAAACCACACAAACCACCCTTAATACTCAGAGAGTAGGAAGGGGTACTAATACACTCCATAACCCAATCAATACACATTTAAGGAAAATTCAAGCCAATCAAAACCTCTTTGATAAATTCCCAATTTAAAGAATCATAAGCTTTCTTTAAATCTACTTTGGGAGTGCATCTAGCAAGGAGATTTTTCCTTTTATAGCCTTTCAACATATCCTGACATATGAAAATGTTATGCAGAATAACTCTATTTTCAACAAAGGCACTTTGCACCTGATCAATCAAGGTAGGCAATACCTTCTTAAGTCTACTACAAAGCATTTTAGAAATGGCTTTATAGATGACATTATAGCAGGCAATTGGACGGAATTGGGAAACATCAGTAGGTTGCTCTACTTTAGGAATAAGGCAGAGGGTAGTAGCATTGATCTGCTTTAGTAGTTTACATGACTGGAAGAAATTCAGTATAGCCTCAATAACATCTCCACCACTACAAGGCCATGCTTCTTTAAAAAAACAACTAGAATATCCATCTGGACCCGAGGCTTTGTTATCTTCAATATCAAAGATAGCACGTTTCACATCTTCACCAGGAAAAGGAAGCATAAGATCACTTTGTTGTACCCCAGTGAGAACAGACCCTTACTCTATGATACTACTGCTAACATGAGCAGAAATTGGATGTGTAGTCCCAACAATTTCTTATAAAACATCAGAAACGCTTTTTCAATAACCCCATTTTGCTCCATCCAGACTCCATCTAAGTTCCTAATTCGAGAAACTTTATTCTGATTTCTTCTCTGTTAGAGAACAACTTAAATTTAGATTTAGATTAGACTACTATAATTATTTTCCTTAGATTTTAGTCATGTAATTATTTTCAATCATCAAAATTCGTCATTTTCCTTAGATTTTTCGAAAATTAGGCTATTTTCAATCATAAAACAACTTATAAAACATCAGAAACTCTATTTTTTCGGAAATTAGGCTATTTCCAATCATTTTCCTTAGATTTTAGTCATGTAATTATTTTCTTCATTGATTTTTTTTTCAGTTCTCTCCTCTGTGTGAGTTTTTGTCTTCCTTTTTGATAGTTGGTTCTCATCATTGTACGAGCTTTTATTTTATGGTGTCAATAATTTGGAAGATGGATTGGATCCATGAGGTTTAAGTTATTTCAGCAATTCGTCACTGGAAACAACTATATCATAGAATCAGATTGTAAAGGAGTATGCTTAACATTAATTGGTTCCTTGTGAAAATTGTTGCAATATGCTAAATCTGTTTTTTTCATATCTTAATTATCATTGTCTAAGCCTTTTGACTTATTATTAATGATACTTTTTTTCTTTCAATAACTTTTTTATAGAAATTGCGTAGTATAGGGTTTGGTCCCGAGACCTCAAGTACATATACTAAAGTCTTAACCAGTAGGCTAAGTTGTATTTAGTGTTATTATCATAAAGTATTATATTATTAAAAAAAAAAATTCTTACCCGGGGCATAGCGCGGATGTAAAATAGCTTAAACATGAAACCCCCAAACGTCTCCTCCCCCCGGCCCCTCTCCCTTTAATTTTCTTTGTAGGGTTTTAAATGCTTCTAGCCTCTTTGATCAAAATTAGTCTATTTTTTTCGGAAATTAGGCTATATCCAATCATTTTCCTTAGATTTTAGTCATGTAATTATTTTCTTTATTGATTTTTTTTTCAGTTCTCTCCTTTGTGTGAGTTTTTGTCTCCCTTTTTGATAGTTGGTTCTCATCAATGTATGAGCTTTTTTTTTTTTTTTATGGTGTCAATAATTTGGAAGATGGATTGGATCCCTGAGGTTTAAGTTATTTCAGCAATTCGTCACTGGAAACAACTATATCATAGAATCAGATTGTGAAGGAGTATGCTTAACATTAATTGGTTCCTTGTGAAAATTGTTGCAATATGCTAAATCTGTTTTTTTCATATCTTAATTATCATTGTCTAAGCCTTTTGACTTATTATTAATGATATTTTTTTTCTGTCAAAAAAAAAACTAATATTGCACCTGGACGCAGTTTACAAAATAATTACTTCATCATGAATGGGGGAGCTCATGACGAGAATGAAGTTATCATTATTTCTCATGTGCTAGATAAACACTCCCCTAAAAATTATTATACAAAATAGACTTGTATCGAATACCGATCTTATCCTTCGTCTAAAAAGTCCACCAATCTGGAAGCTTAAATATCATTAATAGAAGACTAAGAAATCAGAAATAAATATGAGGTGTGAATAATATTAGAAAGCAATAAGTGTCCGGAGATTACTATATATAAATTTTGTTGTGCCATGAATTAGTTAACATTTGACGAGTCAGAATAATGATATAGATAAATATCATTGCAACGAACAATATGAATATAAACAATTATTATTGATGATTGTTCATCTATCTAAAAAAGTTCCCTAACTAATAAATTTATGGGAGGAGAATGAATATAATTGGTCAACTCGTTCAATAAATAAAGGTTTGGCTTGTAATGGACCTTTAAGTGGAGGCATTGTGCGAATGCAATCTGGACCACACCAAATTGCATCTCAAATTGTTTTTTCGCGGTTTGGGGGAGGGGGGTGGTTTGCGGTTTTAAACTTGTGATTTGATTTGTGATTTCAAGTAAACCGCGGTTTGTGGTTTAGGTTGGGTTTGAATATTTGAAAACTGAAACCGCACTGTAAACCTCAATTTTATATGATTTTTTTTTAAAAAAAAAGGTTGTCTATTTTGGTTTAGGGTGTGGTGAGGCTGCGTTCCTTTTTTTTTTTGGTATGTTTTGTTTCTTGTTTGTTTTTTTTTTTTTTTTTAGATAGAATGTTTATTTTTTGTTATGTTTTATAAATGGTGTCGTTCAATTAAAGCTTGTGAATTGTGAAGTATTTTTTATTTTATTTGGAGTCTTTGTATTTATTATCTAATTTTAGAGAATTATGCTTTGGTTTATCAACAATTGTATACCATTTTTATAAAAAAAAAAACTCATATCGCTGAAGAAAATATGTTTAAATCGCAAACCGCATTGCACCAAACCGTTTTTGAATGGTCTGCTTTGGGTTGGTTTGAGCGCAAGTGCGGTGCGGTTTGGGTTGAAAAAATGTCAAACCGTATATTTGCGGTTTGGTTTGGGTTACATCCCAAAAGGCACCAATCCAATTCATGAGCACAACTTGGAGAATTTCTTCTTATGTGAGTTCATATGAAAATGCATACGTACATGACAAATGAGAATGAATTTTACGCGCTATAACTCTTATCAATAAGTGATGTAACTCTAATGAAAAAGTGATGTAACTTCAAAAAAAGAATATTAAAAAAACAAAGATAATAAAAACTTCCTATTTTGGGCTCAAATTTTTTTTGGGGATATAACTCTAATGAACAAGTGTTGTAACTCTAATCAAATCATGTGGTTGAGATTCATTCTCATTTCTCATGTAAGGAGCATTCTCATGTGATTATATATATATATATATTATATATATATATATATATAATATTATATATATATATATATATATATAATATATATATATTATATATATATATATATAGATAGAGAGAGAGAGAGAGAGAGAGAGCCAATAGAGGTAGGATCCACTGAAAACCAACATTAAGCTGAAAATTAAAACTGACCTTTTTGCTCATTTTAAGATACTTCTGCTCATTTTAGCAAACTTTCGCTCATTTTACGAAGTTTTTTGCTCATTTTATGAACTTTTGTTCATTTTATATTTTCGCTCATTTTAAGAAACTTTTGCTCATTTTACAAAAAAAATCTAATTTTTATGTTTTTTGCTCATTTCATATTTTTGCTCATTTTAAAAACTTTTTGCTTATTTCCATAAACTTTTTGCTCATTTTATGTTGCAGTTTTCAGTTTTCAGCATAAAGCGTGGTTTCACTTGATCCTATTACTATAACAAAATGAATACGTAAACAACGTCTTCAAATCGTTTAATGACAACAAAATCTAAAAGGGTTGTTGAGGTCTGTCATTTAAAAAAATTATTTCCCAGGCTATCAGAACTAACCGTATTAAAATGGAGTAGTCCGCTAACCCAATACTAATAAACTTCGGTCGTCCTTGAAACTAAACACCGAAAAATATAGTCCCCATATTAAGAAGAAATCCTGCTAAGATACAACTAGTTGTTGGGCTCGAGTAATAACTCGGATAATTTATTAAGATAAGATTGTGTATAGTCTTTAATTGACATAATTTCGCTCCAAACACAAGTTATAGTTTAACAATAATAATCATTTGAATATAAAGGAAGATGTCAAGGATTTGAAACCTCATATCTAATAAAAAAATACACCCAAAGATAGTGGGTATTTAAAATTAAGATTTGCAATATTTTCTGGACTTCAAGAAAAAAAATAGTAACATTGGATATTTGAGGGAAGTATTTTTTTTTTTGTTTAACCACAACGACTGTATATATTATCTCTCTAAAAGTCCACCTACATATAGTGGGTTTTGAAATATGAATTGAAAATTGACAGTTTGACACGCCATACCATAATATAATCTTAGATAATTGCAGAGAGTGGGACTGGAATAGTGTTTTGTCTGCCCCCTTGTCACCCCAAGATCCAACACTTTCTATGGGCTTGTATATATAATGGAATTGCTACTGAAACTAACCTTCATGCTAGAAAGATAACTAATAACCCAAACTACTCCTCCTGCCAAACAGTTCCTGAATCATGTATCCATGTTCTTAGAGATTGTGGGAGAGCAAAACAAACTTGGAGTAAATGTGACCTCCTCCAAAACTTCTTCTCTATTGAGTTCAAAACTTGGCTAAGCTCTAATATTAACTCTAATGTGATTATGAAAAATCAAAAAAACATTCCTTGGGCCACTTTATTCTCTTTCCTCTATTAGAGAATCTAGATTAGAAGGAACCTTTGGGTCATCAATAGTAAGGGTCTTAAACTAGATTACTTTTCACACTAGTCAGTCTTCCTTGCCACAGAGTATGCTTGCTCAAGACCTATCCTAAACCCCGGCAACCACCTCAATTCTCCTTGATTCATGAATTTACTATAACAGTGGATGCCTCCTTTTGTGCCACTAATCTACATGCAGGTATGGGAGTAATTTGTTGAAGTAAAATGGGGCAATGGATGGGATGTTTCTTTGGCAATTTGGTATGCAATGATGCCAACTTAGCAGAAATCCTTGCCATATATGAAAATCTTCTTTGGATAGAAGCAAATCAATTGAATGGAAGAAATGCATTGGCTTCTCGTACTCTTTGATAGCATTGGATTGTATAAATGGAAGTATGAGGATAAGACATCGTTATAACAATCATACTAATGTTTGCAGGCAAATATTACAAAGAGAGAGACATATCCAGCTGGAAAATGTGGCTCGGGACCAAGTGCGAGAGGTTGATATCTCAGCAACAACAAGTCGCAAAGAAAGTGGGGAGGTGGGGGTTTTTCGCCAATTTGGTATAGCCCCATGGGTGAAACTAGGCATTAGGGATGAGGATATTATGTTTGAACAGTTATTTTTATATTATAATGATGGGGTCACAAATCCCTATGCTAGTTACACTAACTAACCTTGATGACCTAATTTTTTGATACATCGTTCCACTTAACAAAAAAAAAAACTTATAGTTGCGTCTTCGAAATCCCGCGTAGAATTATTAAATTAACACCAAAAGAAAAGTATATTAGCCCATACGGAGTGGAGATGCCAATAAGTCGGGTCCAGATGTAGTGAAGCTTTACCTGCATTCGTTATCTACTTCTATTCGTTTCGTAATATCCATTTTATTCTTTCATAATCTATAATATATATTCGTCCATTCATCCTTCAGGATGAATCGAGTGACTAACGGGTGAAATTGATTTTTCAAATTATATCTTGTATCTTCTTTAGAAGTTAATTATTTTCATCACCAACCTCTTTAATTTGTTAATTGAACATAAGAAAAATGAAAAATAATTTTTTAGAAGTAATTTACACGATAAAGTTATTTCTTTCCATTGATTTTTCATGATTAATATAAAATTTAGTAATTAAAATACATAATATACAGAATGATGGTTAGGTGACAGATGGGATATCGCAACAGCTGAAGCAAACCCGGTACCTCACCTACTTCATCTTTACCAGTTTTGCATCCATTTGTTATGAGTTTTCATTTGTGTTAAATATCAGGTGGAGCAAATAATCAGATATTTATTTAAGATTAGGGGTATGCATCAGTTTAGAAAACTTTTTGGCGGAATATTCAAAAAATATAGAAAATCTTCACTTTTTACATGAATGGATGGAACCGATTGGACCTGTTGGAACGGAATCTGAATATTTTTTTTAGAAATCTTTTTATTTAGATTTATACAAATTTATAAATTAGATACATTAAAATCTAATAATTCTAACAACCATAATCTTTAGGTTAATAAAGTGTGGTTTTTTTTTTCCCGTGAACTTTTTTTTACTATAAAAAAAAAAAGAAATTCCGATCCATTGTTCCG
This sequence comes from Beta vulgaris subsp. vulgaris, assembly GCF_026745355.1. NCBI lineage: Eukaryota > Viridiplantae > Streptophyta > Magnoliopsida > Caryophyllales > Amaranthaceae > Beta > Beta vulgaris. Next base: position 9,336,605 of record NC_079203.1, read on the forward strand.
CAGACCGAAAATCCAGAATCCTTATTTACGGCAGACCGGGGACCAGATCGGAATCCTCTGTCCTATCCGGATCAGATTTCGGTCAGACCCTACCCTTTGCACACCCCTATTTAAGATTGGCATCCATTAGAACGAGTACTACATTATCATATTTAAGATTAGGGATGTGCAAATTCCGATCCAACACTATCCTTTATTAAGTATAAAGTTTGCACAACATGTGCATTAGATATTTACTTTATTTGAAAATATAGTTCTACTAGAATTGTTGTCCATGTCCTAAACTAGTTAAAGACTAAATAACAAATGAAGTTTTTATGTTAAAGAAAATGACTAAAATAATATTTTTTTTTTAATTCAGAAGTAATTGGATATTGTGATAGTTGATTAAAAATAGATATGATGGATAATATATATATGATTAGGATCCTATTATTGGAAGAATCCTATTAATATTAATACTATGTTGAGAAAAAAAATTATGAAATTTTCGATATCTTAATTGTCAAATATAATTGATATGTAGATATTAAACATGTCTATATAATTAATAGACAATTCCTACATAGATACCATCCATATCGAAAGAAAAAAAAACACCATTCAACGGGTTAGTCTAAAATGATCCAACTTCCAGAACATTAACCAAAAAAGAAGTTTATTAGCGTGTTAAGGGGATGAGAACAATATTTGGTAAAGGGGTTAAACCTTCGAAAGATGATGTTAACACTTTGAAAAAAGAGTATATATTATTGGAATGAGTTACCGGTTATACATTATCTCGATGTACTGCATATTGAAAAAAAATCTTTCTTATGCAATTATCGATACTTTGTTGAATATGTCATGGAAGACTAAGGATGGTCTTAAGGTTCGTAGAGATATAGAGAAATTGAAGATTCAGCCTAATTTATGGCCAATGGTTAGGGAAAAAACTAAGAAAGCAAATGAACAACAACGTATTTGCATCCAACTTATTATACATTGTCGAGGGAAGGAAAAACGGTTGTTATGTGAGTATTTATACAGTATAAAGGTTCCCACTGCATACTCATCTAACATGAGAAGACTTGTTTGTGTGACAGATCTGGTTGGGTTTAAGTCCCACGACTGTCATGTGATAAGTGTTTTTGCCGATTGCAATACACGACATTCTTCTGAAACACGTCAAGGCTTGCCATCACAAGGTTGTGTTCATTTTTCAATACCATATGCATCAAGGTACTTGATCTTGATAAATTGGACATTTTGAAAAATGAGTTGGTAGTCACACTTTGTCAATTTGAGATGTATTTTCCACCTTCTTGTTTGACATCATGGATCACTTATTCCTTCATTTGATAAGGGAGAGTAAATTCTATGGTCCTATGTTTTTAAGATGGGCATACCCTTTTGAAAGAAATATGGGTTCTTTGAAAAGAAAGTGAAGAATCTAGCAAGATCAAAGGCGACTATCAATCAAGGAACAATTGTCGAAGAGGTGGGAGGATATTTTGCTTCTCATTTCGCTAAGGCTGTGACTAACTGATGATAGATCTCCCAAAGCCCAGACACGAGGGTAGGTTAAAGGCAAGGGTGGGGTCGAAATGCCAAATATTTCGCCTTCATTGAGTGTGTTGAATAAAGCTCATTCTTTTCGCGTTGCACCATATTACTGAAGTTCCATACTTAGATATACATATGTGTAAATTGCGCCACAAAAAGCTGTCAAAAGGGGAGAGGGCGTTGTTGAATGAGCATAATAGGTCTTTCATTGATTGGTTCCATAATTATGTATGTAATGGGTGAATTGTCTTCAAACAACCATCATGTACCTGATATAATTAAGTGGTTGACATAAGGTCCACATGAAATTTTCGAATCTTATGAAGGGTATGATATCAATGGATACACATTTTATACTGAATGTTAAGACAAGACATCAAATATGTTACAAAATTGTGGGGTTTCTATGGTTGCATCATCTAGGGAGTATGCGAGTGTAAAGGATAAAATTCCAATTCATGCTACGGAATCATATTATGGGATCATTCAGGAAATATGAGAGCTCGACTATTGTGATCACTTCATTATGCATCTCTTTCAATGCAAGTGGTTGGACAATAGTAGTCGTGATTTGAGAACAAATGAGTGTTTTTTACTCTAGTTGATATGAGTCATCTGCGTGACACTGAAGAACCTTTTATCCTTGCATCACAAGCCAAAACACGTGTTTTATGTATTTAATCTTGTAGACAATCGTGGTTCATTATTTCTAATGGTAAAAGGGAAACTTTAGGAGTTAGTGATGTTAACGACGAACAAGAATATGATAAGTTTAATGATACCCCCCCCCCCTCTTCAATACCAAATGATGGTATGATTGATGTGCCTGATAATGAAAATAGTTCAAATATGCATGGATAACCAAGGAGGAATAACGGTTATTGAGCAACCCATTGAGCAAAATTAAAGGTACGAAATGTTTTATAATACGAGTAATTAATTTGAGTTATAAATTGATGAGTTTTTAATAGATATCGTTATTGTAATATGTTGAAACTTGTTTTCATTGTTCTATATTTGTTAATACTCTTTGTTACTTCTACATATATGCTACAAATCTGGTTAGTGACGGCACGAGCGATCACTCCAAGTACGATGACGCACCATTCAACCCTACACAAGAGGCTGACCACGGGGAGGATAGTAACCATGCTCAAGATGAGTTAGACCATTGGATTTATGATATGGAGGTGGAGGCTGATAGGAATGTTTTACTTGACAGTAATGTGGTACTGATCTATGTTAGCCACCCCTCTCAGTTTCATGCTTATTTTATTATTGTGAATATTGAATATGTATTTTATTTGTTCGTTCTCTAATTTGGTTTTGTTGTTTTGTTTCTTACATCGTCACACCAGTGCATATTGTGGTGCACCATCAAGGGGGAAAAAGTCAGCTAAGAGGACAAAGGCATCAAGCAGGAGAAAGAGAGGTCCCACGAGGAGGCTCAACAACACATCTCCTATGTACTTGCAGTTTTATGAGCTGGGGAGACCAAGATATAATTGATTTTAATATTGTTCTATTAATCATGCTTATAATTTAATTGTTTGGATTTCTAATTGTTTTTTTCTATTAGGCATGTGGCGATCCAAGTATGGTATTTGGATCGGCCTTCTTACGCACAAGCTTAACATCAATTGGAAATGGAAAATGTTTCTAAAAGGCCTGTTGGATCTGATATGAACATACACTATAGTAAGATATGCAGATGATTCTAAGTAGGGACTTTATATGCTCCCAAAATATATCCGCATTTATATAGTGACTAGTTTTCACGTGACGAAACTAATTGTAACTAATTGTAAACTGACAATCCTCATCGTTTACATAGGTACAATCCAACTCATATGAAACAAATCATTATATCAAGAATTATAAAATAATTATATTTCTAGATAAATATTGTTAATGAAATTGTTGATTTTATTTTAGACACTTTAAATATATCATAAAATAAATCTCATTTTAAAGTATTTTTTACGTTTTTCCAATGGTACCAAAATAATGCAAATTTATATGTGCTTCCGGGTGTATCTAGAATTATGTGCTCCTAAGCAGATTTATTTGAACATTTTTTTTGGTAAAAGGTTAGTAATTTCATTGAAGCATTTACCAAACAAAACACCAACACAGTTGCCTGCCTAATAATAGAGCAACCAATACACCAGACAACCTAAAAACAGTAGCTGCTACACAACTAGCCTACTGCATTCCTACCTATAGACACTGGACTAAATCAGTCGTCTTACTAGACTCTCAAGCCACACTTTCCAATCTTGGCTCCATTTCTCATTAATTAACTGCCTAACTCTATTACAGACATTATGCATAACAACATTAACAATTACATCAGGCCATGGAACGCTTTTCTCCCAGTAAGCACAATTCCTAGCATACCATATTTGATAGACAAGGGCAGCTAATGCGGCAAAACAAATGCTCCTCTTTTTCTTGGTTGTGAATTTTCTCTTGCATATCCTCCAGCATCTGTTAATATGATCCATAGGAGATGTTTGAATATCTAGCCACTTGCAAATCTTCACATAGCATTGTTGACTAAATATACATTTGAAGAAACTATGCTCAATTTTCTCCTCTTGTAGACCACACATCACACATAAGTTGTCTATAGCAATTCCAATTCGAGACAAGTGCTCTTTTGCTCTTAATTTGCCAAGAGCAGTCATCCATGCAATTACAGAATGCTTTGGCATATTATATCTATTCCACACCCAGCTTTTCTAGGGAACATTCTACTATTACCCTGTAGCCACTTGTATCCCTCCTTAGTTGAGTAAGTATTCTGCCATTGAGTAGTGAAACCTGTCTTCATTTGTTCTTTAATATTGCATATCCGCTTCCAGTCCCAACCTACATCCTTAGGTGGCTTATAGTCCCACCAACCTCTATTCCTTCAGGTACACATGATGAACCCATTTGACTCACATCATCTCGGGTCTGTTGACTAAAAACCATACATATTTCCCAAGAGCTGCTACATTCCAGTTTACACAATTTCTAATCCCAGGACCTCCTTGACTCTTGGTTTTGCATACCCACTTCCAAGCAACAATAGGAGGTTTAGTAAGATAAACCTTCCCCTTCCAAAGGAAAACTCTACAGATTTGTGTAATTCTATGCAACACACTTTTTGGAATTAACACCATTTGAGCCCAATATGAGTGAAGGCTCATTAGTACTGCATTCACAAGCACAATTTTTCCAGCATAACATAGATGTCTTAAGCTCTAACATCTAATCTTCACTAGCATTTTGTCAATTAGTATTTCACAATCATGCTTATTTATCTTTCTAGAGTTTAAAGGAATCCCTAAATATCTCACAGGGAGGACTCCTTTTCTAAAACTAGGTAAATCAATGATCTCCTGTTGTATCCCTTCATCAACATTACCAAAATATATTGCAGTTTTCTCATTATTAGCAACTAAACCATAAACTTGAAAATGATTTACTTGAGGTCTATTGCATGTGTAGTGAAACTAGAATTCCTCCTTGCCAACAATCTTCTTTAATAATCTTGACAAGTATTCCATGCCAATCACAAAAATGAGAGGGGATATGGGATCTCCTTGTCTAATCCCTGAAGCTCCCTTAAAGAAACCATGAATGCCCCCATTTACATACAAGGAATAGCTAGGGGATGTTACGCATTCCATCAACCAACTTATAAACTGCTCAGGGAATTCAAGACCAACCATCATATCATGAATGAAACCCCAATCAATAGAATCATGTATTCTGCTCAAATGAGCAATATATAAAATGTGTGTGCAAATATAAAATATGAAGAAAATAAAAAGAGAGCATCTAGTTCTAGGTGTTCTTTGGAGCACTATGGAGGCTTTGAAAATGTATTAATCTTTTAAAATTTTAAATTAAATGAAAACTTATAATCAATTTATTGTACTTCTTTCACTAATCACGCACTATAGTACTTTATTGTACTTATTTTCATTATAGTACTATAGGTTGTACGTAGTTTCTATGTGAAAGATAGAGACAAATACAACCAAAATATTATCCAACCTAGAAATTCATTATACAATAATAGAAACAAATACATTATACAAGTTATTTACCAAATAAACTATCAACAAAAAAAACATAATCCAGTAATTAAATACAAAAAAAAAAATGAAATTATATAATAAATCTAAAAAAACCGAAAATAAAACTAAAATAAAACTAAAACTGAAAATTATCAAATAAAACTAAAACTGAAAATAACAAAACAAAAAAAATAAACTCAGATTTGGAAATTGTTGATGTCGAATTTTTGATGAGTTGTTGATGATGAAATGACGGTGTTGACGAGCGACAGTGGTGACGAGGGGCGAGCGATGGAGACTAGCGTGGAGATCAAATTGACGAATTTTTGATGCATTTGATGATGAAAACGACGGTCGATTTCGATTTTGATATCTAAAAAAGAATCGATTTCATTCAACGTTTGATTCAAAGAAGTTGACGAATTTTTATGAGGGAGTTGATGAGAGGGGGTAGGCGCTGATGAGATAGAGGGGGACGCGTTTTAGGGTTAGATAGTGGAGAGGCGCTGAGTGCATGGGAGAGATAGAGAGAGGGGTGTTAGGGTTAGAGAGTGGAGATGTGAGTGGAGAGGCGTTTTAGGGTTAGGGGGGTAGGCGCTGATGACAGAGAGTGTGGAGGCATTTTTAGTGTTTGGGGTTATAAGGGAAACGGACTGGGCTTTGGTGAATTGGGCTGGAGTTTCATTTTTTATTTTAGAAAAAATAAAAAAAATCTGGTGCGGTCCTAACAACCGCATCAGATTTTATTTGTCAAATTTCCCTCTCATTTTTTTTTTTTTTTGTTGATTTTCGGATGTGGTTTTACAAAAACCGCACCAGATACTAAGTGACATATGAGGTTTTTTCCACTAGTGCAAGCATGAATTCAGGAGATCATGGAGCAGTAAAATTCCGGAAGAAAACGGTCGACTTCAACAGCTATAAAAGAAGAAGATTTGTTGAATAAGAAAAGCATATAACTTTCTAGCTCTAAAAGACAATTATTTTTCTGAAGTTATTCTGTATTATTCTTCTTCCACTATTCCTTGTAATATTATAGGTGTTTGGGTGAGAGAAAAAATTTAGAGAATATCCATGAGATAAAAGGAGAAAAAGAATGAGAGAAAAGAGAAGACTTAATCTAGTGAAGTCAAAGTGAGTGTCATCAGTTCAGGGGGAACTGAGTGACTGTGAACAAGTTCCTAGAGGAACAGAGAAGGTCCTTGGTAAGTTGTAAAGAGATATTCTTTTGGCCTATTTCATAAAAAAAAATTGCGATTAAAATCCCTTAAGGTCAAGGTTTTTCTTCCAATTAGGCGTAGGAAGTTTTGCTTGTAAAATTTCATGTGTGTTTTTTCACTTAAATATTAAAGTTATTTCTATTCCGCTTTATAAATTTGAAAATTCCCTCAACTACAATTTACCCCACTATTATAGTTGGCTTAGTGTTCATACTAGAACAGCAATTGGTATTAGAGTCTAGTACCTCCAAAAATCAGTTAACCCTGAGGAGCTAGTACCTGGCACCATGAACGCTACAGGTGAAAAACTTGATGAAGGATATTCTACTCAACGTCCTCCCATGTTCAATGGAAAGCAATATTCATACTGGAAAAATCGTGTGGAGAATTTCATAAAAGCATAAAACTATCAAGTATGGAGAGTAATTGAGATGAAGACTTCGAAGTTACTAAGAAAAAATGATAAAGGGGAGCTGATCCCAAAACCCCTAGAAAAATTTGATAAAGAAGATTTCGACAAAATGGAGATGAACAACTTAGCTAAAAATCTACTCCACTGTGGCCTTAATCCTCATGAACACAACATAATCATAAGGTACACGACTGCAAAGCAACTGTAGGAACTCCTTCAAGTTATGCATGAAGGAACAAACGAGGTGAAAAGATCAAAGATCGACATGCTCATGCATAAGTATGAATTGTTTCAAATGAAACAAAAAGAGCCTATTCAAGAAATGTTTACTCGCTTCTCTAACATCATAAATGAACTTGGGTCTCTTGGAAAATCATTACTCTAGTGGAACAAGATCGAAAGATTCTAAGGAGTCTTCCCCAAGATAAGAAGTGGATGGCTAAAATAACTGCTTTATTAGAAACCAAAGATTTGACTACATTCAATGTAGAGCAGTTGGCAGGTTCCTTGATGCCCATGAATTGCATCTAGGAACTCATGAACCAAATGCAATGATACCGAAGGCTCTGGCTCTTAAAATAGATGATCAAGAAGAGTCACAGACAGATGACGAAGAAGTTGCTATGATAGTATGAAGATTCAAGAATTTCTAAAATTTGGCTCCTTTGAAAACTATATCTTTCCTCAAGTCCATTCAAGAACTGAAAAGAGCTTTTGCTCTTCTTTGTGCTTTTCTAAAGCTATGAAAAAGCGAGTGATTTCTATACACATTTCAGGCATTGTAGGAAGTGAGTTGAGAGAACTCTTCCCACATTGCTTTCATTTGGGTATAATGCTCACTTACAAACTTGTTTTGCTGCTTAGTTTAATACAACTCTTTGTTGGCTTTGTATTTTCTGGATTCACTTATGAGTGAACCATTTTTCAAGCAGAATCCAAATTGGGTAAGCATTATCAACATAAAAAGTTGATTTTTTGATAGATTCAAAAATAGATCCTAAGCTCCATGAAGATTATCATATTGTTGCAAGTACCCCATACTTCATCTTTAATATTATCACTACTATGTTTCTTCATGTTGCCAATCACAAAGCCAAGCTTCCTCTTTGTTCCTAGAGCGCATAATCTCCATGGATTTGATATAAATTTTTGACAGGCGCATGCAGAAGGTTAATGGACCAATTTTGTAATGTATGAATTTTCATTTATTAGAATAATATGTTACGAACTTGGGCGAGATACATATGATTTGTGATATGCAAGGTTCCATAAGAGAACTCTTGCTTATGAATGTGGGAGAAAGTACATAATATGACTCCATACTCCTACGTACAATGCTAACACATTTATAGGAGTGGTATATCTTAATCTACAATATTCTACACTAATCTTATATGATCTAATAATATCTAATGCTAGATTATTCTAGATTCTTCATTCCTAGATTTTTCTATAAAATGCTTGAATTACAATAGATATTTGTTTAGATAACTCTAGAATTCATCTTGATCTTTACACTAGATTTTTCTAGATTACTATTTCTAACACTCCTCCTTAATTTTGAAAAATCTAAAATGCATACTTGAAATTCTCTTGTTCATCTCCCCCATTCTTGTATCTTCTTGATCTCCTTTCTAATTGTAATGCTCCAATTATGTGCACTTGTTTTGTGCTCTTGAATCCTTGTAAATGTCCCTTGATGTATGTTTACTCCTCCACTTTTATTTCTCTTGTGTTATACCATTGTGTTTGTTTGCTTGAATTATTGTTGATGAACTCCATGATCCTTATTACGTTGCTTTAATTTTTTGTCGGTATCTTGATTGTTGATTCGACACACAAGGTCTTCTTGCCTCAATTTGCATTTTGGGTCTTTGCCCATCCCATGCACTACCGTCGGGTCTATTGCCTGTATTTTGCTTTGGCCTTGTGTTAGGGTCTAATGCCCATAAAAACTCGGGTCTTTTGCCCGCCACGCGATCGTGTCTACTTCCTTGCCCCTGATGTATCTGGTTGACAATATTTTGTATATGTCACCCTGGTATGCATAGGGCTAGCGTATATTTGCCACCCATATGCTTGTAATGTTGTGGCTTTGTTGAGCCATCAACTTAATTTGGTTGGCATATTAGCCACCATGTGTATGTGCATGTGAAAAGTGGAATTTCATTTTTGAAAATGAAACATGGAGTAATTTTGAAATAGACATAATTTAGGAAGTATATAGTTACATAATGTGGATTTGGTGAAAACTTGGAGGAGACGGAATCTTCTGGCTCTGATACCATGATAGAAATTTTTGACAGGCGCATGCGGAAGGTTAATAGACCAATTTTGTAATTTATGAATTTTCATTGATTGGAATAATATGTTACACACTTGGGGAGATACATATGATATGTGATATGCAAGGTTCCATAAGAGAACTCTTGCTTATGAATGTGGGAGAAAGTACAAAATATGACTCCATACTCTATGATCTAATAATATCTAATGCTAGATTATTCTAGATTCTTCATTCCTAGATTTTTCTATAATATGCTTGAATTACAATAGATATTTGTTTAGATAACCCTAGAATTCATCTTGATCTTTACACTAGATTTTTCTAGATTACTATTTCTAACAGGATCTCTTCCATGAGCTGAAGCCGGAAGATCCTTGGAGTTTCTCTATTATTTGGAAGTTGTGAGCATCAACATGATGTACAAACAAAGAACTTTGAGAATTTATTATGGTGCCCATTATTAGGGGTGAAGTTTGGTGTACGGTCTAAATTTAGGTCTAATCAAATTCAATTGGAACAAAATTTGGATTTCAATTTTTCAATCCAAATCCAAACCTAACGGATTTTGAGTCCAAACCAACCAATCCGAAGTTTCAAACATCAGATTGGATCAAATTCAAAATTTTAAACTTTATTCTTTTGATGAGTTAAAGAACGAACATCAAAATAAAGTGTTTGATAATAAAAGTAATAACAAAATCTTATAAAAATTCAGTTTTTAACAACTAATAGTACATACAAACTCATAAATTTTGTCGAAAACACTTAAGCTGCCCAATCTCAAATATACATATATATAATATAGGACTTATTCACTATTTGGTTATTTTGGATATTGGATCCAATCATCCTCAATTCAAACCGGTCCGAGAATCCAAATTTAGAAAAAAAGAATCTCAATCCAAATTCAATTTGATCATCATAGTTCGAGCTCAATATAAATTACTAATTTGGTTTGGATTGGATATTGGTTTTTATTCGAATAATTTCATCTCTACCCATGATTATAGATCTAAAAACTATTTCACAAATGTGAGAACTTTATCAAGTGATGTTCTATGTAAGAAAAGAAAGTGAAAGAATAAATATTTAGGCGTTTCGTGAGCATGTAGCTCAGATACCATGAAAACTCATGTACACACATAAGCACTAATAAGAAAGAAAGCAAAGAGAAATTAAGCCAAGTTAGGTTTTTCTTCATTCACTTTGTGGTGTCCTTTTACAACACTACAATGCACTATATATATGGAAGAAACCCTACAACACATGGTCACAATTGTGCTAACAAATCCTCCTAAGGATTAGTATAAGAAAATTGTTGTACTCCCTTCAATCATTATTAGTTTACCTATTTTTTTAACAAAGTTTTAAGAGAAATATTGCTCTATGACATAGAAGGAAAGAGAAACTATTATTTTATGTTAAAGTTGAATTTATGTGTGATGAAAAGTTAATGGTCTCATTTCGACAATAAAAACAAAATAACTGGATAAATTAATAAGGGACATCTTAGAAAGAAATACAGATAAATAAATAAAAATCGGAGGTAGTAAATGATTAGAAGAAAAAGACAAATAGCACATGCACAACGTGCTTTTCATTTGACCTTATATCTAGTCCTTCTTTCAATAGGTACCAAACATAAAGCAATTAATAAGAAATTGACTATTAAATTAAATAATGTAAACGGAATTGGGGTTTTTTTTGAAAAATTTACTGTTTTGGGTTGCCGAGTTGTTGCAGTCGGCCTGACGTGGTGGCCTTGTGGTGGATGCTTCCAGTGGCTACCAAATAGGTAGTCGATGTGTAACTTTTATCCTCATATTTTTTTCATCCCAATTCAGAATTTTGTGCAAATTTGTCTTCTACCAAAGTGATTTTAAACTTGTAAGAGATTTAGTACGATCGGTCAATAATTACTCCTGCTCACTTTACATGTTTCACATGTGAACCATCCTAAATTCTCCGCAACAAAAGATCACAAAACCAAAACAAAACCCAGCAATATTTTTGAGGCTATTTTGCAACATCAAATTACAAGCTCTGAAGATTGAACTACACAACATGGGTGGAGCTAAAGACATTTTAGCTAACTTTGGTTCACTAATTGCAAGCCTAATGTTTTTCTGGGCAATTTTTCAACAATTTTTTCCTAATCATCTTCGTACTCATTTAGAAAAATACTCTCAAAGAATTATCACCTTGGTCTACCCTTACATCCAAATCACTTTCTATGAAACAACAGGAGAGGATTCATGCGAAGCGAGGCGTATAGGCAATCGAAAACTATCTAAGCTCCAATTCAAGTAAGCAAGCTAAAAAATTGAAAGCTGATATGCTGCAAAACAATCAATCTTTAGCACTTACCATGGATGAACATGAAGAGGTAGCTGATGAATATAAAAGAGTTAAAGTTTGGTGGGCATATGGTAAAAATGTTAGCAAAACACCAACAATATCATTTCGTCCTATTTCAGATGAGAAGAGGTTTTATAAGTTGACTTTTCATAAGAAAAATAGAGATCTCATAATTGGAGAATACCTTAATTATGTATTGAAAGAGGGTAGAGCAATCAAACTCAAGAACAGACAACGGAAGCTTTACACAAACAATGGAGCTCAATGGAGTCATGTTGTGTTTGAACATCCTTCGACATTCGAGACGTTGGCAATGGAGTCAAAGAAAAAGGAGGAAATTGTTGAAGATTTGATCACGTTTAGTAAAGGGCAAGAGTTTTATGCAAGGATTGGGAGGGCATGGAAGCGAGGGTACCTTCTGTATGGACCGCCAGGAACTGGGAAATCGACTATGATAGCAGCAATGGCGAACCTCTTGAAGTATGACATTTATGATCTTGAGTTGACTGCTGTGAAGGATAACACCGAATTGAGGAGGCTGCTCATCGAGACCTCGAGCAAGTCGATTATTGTTATCGAGGATATCGACTGCTCGAGGGATTTAACAGGACAACGGAAAAAGAAGCCAGATAAAAAGGAGGATAGTACTGCAGATGATGATCAGAAGAACGCAATAGATACATTAGCCAAAGAAGATCAGGAGGCCAGTCAGAGCAAGGTTACCCTGTCAGGGCTGTTAAATTTCATTGATGGGTTATGGTCAGCTTGTGGAGGCGAAAGACTGATCGTGTTCACGACTAATCATGTGGATAAACTCGATGCTGCATTGATTCGGAGGGGAAGAATGGATAAGCATGTTGAACTGTCATACTGTGGGTATGAAGCTTTCAAGATTTTAGCCAAGAATTACATGTATATAGATTCACATCCTCTGTTTCCAACGGTTGAGAAACTGCTGGGTGAGGTTAAGATGACTCCTGCTGATGTTGCAGAAAATTTGATGCCTAAAACATCTTCGGCGAATGCGACATCAAGTCTACAGGATCTTATCCATGCCTTAGAGCTAGTCAAGCAGGAAGCAGAACAAGCTGCAGGGAGCCGTTGAAGGTTGTCAAAATATTCACATAGTAGGAAACATAAAAATAAAGGCAGAGAGGCAATTCAAGATGCACAACAATAACTTGAAATTACAAGAACTAGCAGGACAGAGCTACTGTCAGTTGACAAGAAAGCCTGTTCTTATTCACAATAAGAAATCTGAATTGTATGATTGTCTTTTGTAATAATATGAAAATTAAGAAGACATTTTGACTGGCTTTGATGTTTTTGGTCAGATTAGTTTTATTCCTGTAGAAATCACATTATAGCATTTGGGGGTAAGTTCAATAATTTTAGGAAGCAAATGCAATTACTGGCACTATTCGTAAATCAGAACAATTCTTGTTTCAAGCCTGTTTAGCATAAATTTAAGTTGCTTAAATATCCTTCATTTCTGCCTAATATTCCAGTCATTCCACTTAATTCATAAGAATTGCTAGAAGAAAAAAAAAAGAACTGGTTCTGCATTCCAATTAAAGTGTATATGTGTAAAGCTGTAAGCCTAGCAAAAATTCGGATTTGGTGTTTTGAATGAATAAGATGCTGAAAGAAAAGTAGATTAAGAAATTTGAACCGGTGTTAAAGAAAATTCATCTTTGCATCTATATCTCTGACATACATAGCTCACGAACTATTCGAGATTGACTTGGTTAAAACGCAATAAGTTAGAATTGTGCTAACTGAAGCTTAACTAGGAAAATTGCATAAATTCGAAAAACAATTATCATGTAGTAGTAGTCAGAAGCAAAATGCCTAAATCCAATGTCTATGTACTTCTAGTGTGCTAACAAGATGACACAACTCGTGAATTACTCAGAGTGAACTCAACTTGGTCCAAATTCGATTAAGTGTTAGCAAGTTGTTGAGCTATCCCGACTCGAGTTCGGGTTGAATCATGTACACCACTTATCTAGGATAGCTTTATCGTTATGACTTATGAGTCCCATATTTTCTGATAATTAGGATTGCTGTCAAATTAACTGGAGGATTGATATAAGGACTAAGCCATCTGTAGAAATAACTCTATGTGTTTCTACGTCCATATCCCGGTTATTTGTAGGACAGTGTAATTTACGATCTAATTACAGAACTTTGGTTCGGAAATTATTCAATTTTTAAAGGCATAGATGTGACATGTGAGTATTTGAGCAGAGAGTTGTTTAGGGTTTTAGGCTATGAGCTGATTGAGTGATCATCTTTCCTTGTTTTTACATTGTTTTGGGTCGGTTCACCAAATGAAATGTGGGCTGAAATGTTATTTTCAAACGTGTGGAATTTTTTTTCCACATCTTAATTCTTAGGACGCTGGATTGCCAAATGGGTCTTCTAAAGGATCTTATTATATTTTTTTAATTATTTTTAGGAAAATGTAACATGAATAATCTGAAATTTCATCAGCCTTATACTAATTTCAACTTTTGATTATTTTAGAATAATCTTAACTTTAGGGGAAACCTTCTCAAATTAATAGGAACGGTTAATTTTCTATATATTATAAACCTAAAATGAATTATTATAGGTAAGAAAAGTGATAGTTTGACTTATTTTGAGAAGGTTCCTGTTGGCCAAGACTTTCCACTATTGGCGGCAAGTTGATTATTTTTTAAAATAGAAGATATGCGTTGGTGGTTATCAAGTGATAAGAATGCAACTTGTATCAAATACACACAAGTGGTTGGTTGCGAGAAATAAGGGAACAATTGAGAGTATCAAGCGCATGACCTATCTTGGTGGAACAGTGGCAACGGGTCTAGTAGATTTTTAGGGTTAAATATATAAGTAGCACTTGATGTATAAAAGGGGGGGACACACTGTATTCATTATTGATCATTCTTCTTTTTCCCTCATTGTTCTCCATTGTATTACTCATAAGCGTACTCACTTCTCTTGTACTGTGGAACTCGTATTGACGACGCCAACATTATAGTAGATTGGTGATCAAGAGAATCTGCCGCGGTTTTTCCCATCAGTTGGGTATTCCGCGTCAACAATTGTTTGTCGTCTTATTCTTTTATTTGCATTCATATTGATCACTGTTTATATCGTATTTATTTAAGTATATTGCTCGTATTGTTGGCTCCCCAATTCCTTTTGCGTATTTGGTACAAAATCGGCATAACAAATTTGGCCCCCATTGTGGGACCCTCAGCAAGATCTTTATACGTTTGCTAACGCTAACTCTTTCTCGACTAGTTCGTCTGTGCCTTTTCCTCTTTTCGTGTTTGTGATGGCAGGATAATGGGTAACTACTCAAGAAGTCATCGACGAACTCAACCACGTCAAGGCAGCTATGGCCACACTGAAGGAAAGCTACGTCGCGTCGTGCATGGAGAATCAAAGCCTGAAGTATGCTTAACTGTCCAAAGGAGCCAAACGGCGTAACGTCGGAGGTGTCCCCAAAATGCCTGATCTGGACAGAGAAGCGTTCGAGACTCCATTGAACCACAACAACGTCCATGCGAGCGGCTGAGATTCAAACGGAGATGATGACGGCAACAGCGACGATGGTATCCATCTCCAAGGAGGCCATGCTCAACCGCTGCCGCGAACGACCCTGTCCAACAGTGCCTTCAACAAGTAGAAAACATGATCACTAGAATTATTGGTGTCCCTCGCCCAGTGGAAAAAGTGACGCTAAACAACTATGTAGATTCACCTTTTGCTGATCCCATCGCCATGATTGAGGTGTCGAAGTGATTCACCGTCCCAACCATGAAGTTGTACAACGGTACCACAGATCCAAATGACCACGTTGCTCAATACAAACAACGTATGATCACCATCTCAATTCCTCGAAGCATGCGTGAAGCGTGTGTGCAAAGGCTTCAGATCGACATTGACCGGACCAGCTCTGCAGTGGTTTATCCACCTTGGCAACGACACTATCTCCTCCTTTGCTCAATTAATTAATACTTTTAACTTACAATTTTCTAGTAGTCGTAAAATGGAAAAACAAGCTAGTGATTTGCATAAAACTGTGCAAAAATATGATGAATCCTTGAAAGAATTTGTCAATAGGTTTAACAAGGAAAAATTGTCGATTCCAAACTATGACGTCAAGACAGCGATTGAAGACGTTCGAGGATGCCTAGGCTAAAGCCCTGGCCCAGATCCGACTGGAGGAAGACATGCAGTCAAGGAAAGCATTCAACAACGACGACAGTAGAAAGACGGTAACGACCAAACAAAGTTCACGGCGTCCAAAGCCTTATGATCGTCTGCAACAAGTCCATAGCGTCTGTCATTTTGGGACCCATCAACAACTGGAAGAGTGACCCCGCCTTGCCACCCAAGCTTACTGAATATGTTTCACTGTCAACGCGCCAGCTATCGTTAGCACCTTACATTCTTTAGGTAACACTGTCAAATGGTCGTTCATGAACGAGAAGGCAGCACCCCGTCGGGTCAAATCCAAGTGGTGTGCGTTCCACTGTATCTCATTGGTCGGGTTGGGTCAAATTTTATGCCCAAAGCCCGCTATTTCTGGCCAAAATAGCGGGCTTTTTGGGCCAAAATCAGTTTCGGCTTGCCCAAACCCCGTCCCGAAGTCAAAAAATTTGGGTCGTGCCCGAAGTCGAGCCAAAAAATTCTGCCCAAGACCGATTAAAAAAAATTCGGGTCGGGTACCTGGCCAGGCTCATTTAATTAGCTCTAAGGAAGGGTTGATACTTATAAGTTAGTTTTCGAGGAATGAACTAACACGTTAGTTAGATGAGGTGTCACCTCACGTACAAGTGTCCACTGGATTAAACTTGCATGAGAGAGAAGAGACCTGATAACACATATATCACCTTTAGAGCTTGAGATACTCAGCGTTATCCATGAATTAACCCTTGAACAACATACAACATAATTGGTCATACAATTTATTTTCCTTAAAACAAATCACATGTTTTTAAAATGATTGTGAACATATACATTGTTCAACCATCCTGGCCATCACCTTGGGATTCCAATGAACGCTCTAGAATGCCTATGAGTACGACATTTGACAGAAGGAGGCAATCCCTTGACAATCATACCCGATGTTCTATTACGTTCAAATAAATTTGAATCAATCAAGAAGGCCATAGAAACATCCAGTCCATTATGTTCAATTAAATTGAATCAGTCATAAGGCCATGGGCTCCCCTACCAGTTGGCACTGAGTACCATTAGCTCTACTTAAACTACCATAAAAGGTTATAAACTCTCACGGTCCATCAGGTTTGAACAAAGTAGATGTAATAGCTTTATATTATAAGCCATGGTTATTTTGATAAATAAGAGTTATTAACGTACTAATTAGTATGTAATTTGTTATGACTTTGATAAAATAACTTTTTTGTGAATAAGCTTCTTATGTGAGCTTTTGTGAGAAATGTGAATATTTTATATTATTATGTGTTGAGCTATGTGAATTATGAATTCATATAAGTCATTCGGAATCATATATAATATTAAAGCAAGAAAAAATTAGCCTATGTGGCAAGACCTCAACCTTCCTCTGTTCTCCTTCACCCTCAACTTTTCGACCTAATGCTTGCTTATGCCACGTGGCATTGCTAAAAATAATTTTAACAATAATCAATTAATTCCTCCGATTGTGTAACAATGAAGGAAATAATATCAACTACAATAACTAAAGGAATCAATCAAACAATTATCAATTAAGGAAACAAATCAAATATTATCTTTTTTTTTAAAACGAAAATCATATATTATCTTAGCGGTTATTCTTATTATTTTCACAAAAACCAGTTATGGAATTATTTTCAAGCTAAATACCAATTTAGAGGAGAGAGAAAATATACAATGAAAAAGATGAATTGATATAACAACTTTAAGTTTTTCACTAATACAAGATACTCAAAAAGTCAAAATATGAAATTTCAAATATAAAACAAATATTAGCTAAGTACAAGCCAATGGGTGCGTTGGTATAACAACTTTAAGTTTTTCATCACACCTATCAAACTTATATAATATAATTAATTTAAAAATTACCTAATTTCAAGCCAATGGGTACATTGGTCTAATAAGTTTTTTTTTTAATATTATTCACTTTTGGTAATGAATACCACACCATTATCATGAGATGCTAGCCCCTTCAAGAAAATATGCAAATGTAATAATAATAGTAATGCAAGTTTATTTTATTACCAAACAAGAAATAAAAAGATGATTTTGTTGAAAAAAATATAACACACCATGATTATGACTAGAGATTACATATAACAAAAACAATAACAACTCAAATATTCAATTTTTAGTCCCAAAGTGGTTTAGGTAAGCTAATATGATAATCATAAAAAAATCATATCCATGACCAATACATACTAAAAGTATTTTTTTTAAAAAAACAAAGTTAAAGTGAGAGAGGTAAAATAAGAGTTCATCTATATATATGTTCAAGAAATTGAATTAGGTAAAAAAAAATGAAAACCAATATATAAGCATCTGTCTACTTTAACTAATTTTGACATAACTATGATAATATAAGTTTGGAAATTTTAGATAAGATTAAACAAATTTAGATATAATAATTAAGTGTTTTTCAAACAACTTAAGGGAGAATTAAGAAAATGCCAGACAAGATAAGTTGTTTAAAGATAAAAATGGATATTCTTCTCACTACAAAGTTAAGGTCAAGAGTACATTAAAACATTAATCTATGGCAATTCTCTCTCCAATTTATTGGATATATATTAATATATTATTCTATTATTGCGACTAAGAAGGTTGACAACCTTAGGCTTAGGGACTAGGGTCACTCAAATATTTTCCCACATTCTTACATTCAAATGAAACAAACGATATAAGTACATACACTTATGAACTTACGCTTGATACTAATATCATTTTTAAAGAAAATTCACACACTTTGAATTTGGCCCATTCTATAAAAATTATAAAATAAAAGAGTAGGAGAGAGAGTGAAAACATGACACATGTGCTTAAATTATAAAATAAAGCTTTCTTTAATTTTTATAATAGTTTGCGAATTATTTTGCAAGTTTTATGAAATATCCCAAAAAGAAATATGTTGCGTGTATTAAGAAACTAAGAATAGTAATTATTTTTCTTAATATAATCCAATATTCTTTAACTAATTATTCTTGCAAAAAAAAAACTAATATAACTGTTCATAAATTTAACATCCTAAACTCAAATTATATATGAAAGTATGAGTGAATCATGAAGTAGTTGACATTATAGGATATCAATTATTTCTTATATGCATGATTAAATATAGTTTCCTTGCTAAAATAGATATTTCTCACTTATTCATCATTAAAGTTAAGCAGCGCCATGATTTTCTTATATAATTAATATTGTATAATACTCATTCAGTTAGATGAAATGGGGAATGATGTAAGATAAAATATATCATCAAAATTGTGGTCATTTTAGGAAACTACAAGTAAAATAATTATCTTACAATTTTATATAAAAGTAATGTTACAATTTTTAAACCATAAATCGTGTGGACGATATTAGACTGGAAAGAGAGATATCTAATGAGCATTGCGACACTAATTTAGAAGGTGAATCAACAAGATGAGTTAATTGTCAAGCTTATATGTAAAAAAAAGGGGATTTATAAGTATTCAAGTTTAATTGGTTTATAATAGAGTGAAACTGTTTTGAAAAAATCAAATAAAGTTATTGAATTGGAAAAGTTGTTAATTTATTTAACTTTGTTTTGGTTTTTTTTTTCTTTGATGTAGAAGATAATATTGAAATGTACATCTTATAAAGAACCTATAAAACACAATATATTATACAAGTAGTGCGTATTTATATTTGTTTACATTTTCTAAATTAGTCTTAATGAATATTAAAACTTTAGTTCGTTAATATATTCGAAAATTGGTTTTAGGAAGAAATTAATGAATAAGGGTTAATTGTGGACCATTGAAGTCACTTGAGGTAGTCTTTGGGAGGTGAAAAGTAAATTGAGAAACCCTATATACTCATTCCGTCAGATGGAATGGGAAATAAGGTATGATACAATATATCATCGAAATTGTGATCATTTCAAGTAGCAACGGGGAATAAGGTATTTAGGAAAAAAGTAGAGTGGGGAAACCCTGTATGATACTCATTCCACCAGATGAAATGGGGAATAAAGTATGATACAATATATCATCGAAATTGTGGTCATTTTAGGTAGCAACGTGGAATAAGGTATTTATACCCCGTATGGTACTCATTCCGTCAGATGGAACAAATTTCCTCTGAGGTTTCAAAAAAGGCAATTTTGTTGGTCGTGTGTCAAAAGTCAAGGACAATCCCTATCGCATGGTGGGTTTGTATCTCCTGACCAGTTCTCAGTCATGGCCAATTTTATGTAGCCATTTCTCAGTCATTGGTAAAAATTGCCTAATAGTACTCCTATATCAGAAAGATAATGGGAAGTCTAATACTTTAAGGCCATTTCGAGGAAAAAATGAAGATGTAATGTAGAGAGAGTTTCTGAGACGATTGACCCCCCACTGGTTACTGGGATGAAAACCAAGTTCGTGCAAATTTTCTCCCTGTTGAGGCGGTTGAGATCCTTAACCTTTACCATCTCAACCCTTAGATTATGATGGCTTTCTATGGGGCTACACCAAAATTGGTATGTTCTACTAAATAAGACCATCACTTTATTAATTTTTTTAAGAATTCCCATACAGTTGTTGGCGATTCTATTGTATCGGAAGTGTGGAAGAAAATCTGGAATTCCAATCTTACTCCTAAGGTGTTGTTGGCTTTACTTATGATGATATAATTGCTTCTAACTATATTATACTTCCTCCGTTCTTTTTCTACTGCAGCAATTGGGTTTTCACGCTTGCCAATGCTAATTTTTACTATTGATATCTTTATTTACTATTTAGTAAAATTATACACATTTGATATTTTGAAAGTATATATCAAGACGAATCTAACAATACCCCACATGACTATATTTGTCTTTACATAAAAATAACAATATATAGTGAAAGGGTATGATAGTGAATGAATAGTGTAAAAATCTCATTGTTATATTAGACTACAAACGGATGAAGTAGCTTCTTAAAACATTTTATTTTGCTCTAAAAAGAAGTCTTCCAAAACATATGAATATCATGTATCTGTTAAACAACTTTATAATTAATATAAATGTGTATTTCTCTTAAACACAAAGTTTTTGATCAAGTAGACGTAAATAATCGTTTATATGTTTTCAATGTAGCGGATATATAAACATTTTTATTGTATTAAAGTTCCCGTGCATTATGCACGGGTCCAAAACCTAGTTACGTTAAGAACGTGAATATCTAACCGGATTTTTAAGATTTTGGACAATTATATAAAATTTGAGATATCCAATAATTATAGATTAAGGGTCTGTTATCTCCGGCATAAAACAACTGAACTGAACTTAACTGAACTAAATCGAACTGAATTGAATTGAATTGAACTGAACTGCAATAATGAACTGAAATGAATAGTGATATGTGAGAGTAAAAGTTTTGTCCAGAGATGAACTGAACTGAATTGAACTGAATTGAATTGAACTAAACTGAACTTAAATGAACTGAATTAAAATATTTTTTTAATATATTGCTGCGGTCCTACGTGGAAACCGCAGCAATATTAGCTGTACAGGGCCCCACAAATTTTTATATTGGTAACTGTTATACAATATTGCTGCGGTTTTGGGTGGTTAACTGCAGCAATATTGTAATTTTTAATTTTTTTTTCTTTTTGCGTGTTATATTGCTGCGTATAGGTAAAACAGCAGCAATATCAGCGCAGCAAATAGCATTTATTCTACTAGTGAACTGAACTGAAAATAAGTTGGGGACAACAGACCCTAAGGAATAATTGTGCCTAGATATCTTATCAAGGTATGTAATATATTTTGGGGATATAGTTTAAGTAAAACAAAGTATTAAAACTTAGTTTTAAAAAAAAAAAGGTTTTTCACCAAATACCCCTAACAAATTTAAATATTCACAATATACCCTCAATGTTTCAAAAATTCACCATATACCCCTGAGTTTTCATTTTTGTGCACCATTTACCCTTTTTGTTAACGGCCGCTAACTTGACGTGAGTTCGAAACTTAATGCACCATATACCCTTTCTAGTAAACTTATTGCACCAAATACCTTTTCATGCACAACGGCTAATTTTTCAGATTTTAAAAACTAGCCGTTGGGTTTTAGCTTATAAATACTGTTGGTTTTTTTTACTGTTTAACATCCCCCTTTTTTAGCAATGAGTTCACATACTAAAAGCTCCTCCTCTTCTCATGAATTTCAATATGTTAAGGTCCCTAACTATTACTGTAGTTGTAATAGAAGATTTAGCATTCGAAGTTTTGAGACAACAACAAATCCAAGCAGGCTATACTTGTAACATCCCGTCCAACGCAAAGGATAGTAGAGACTAAAATAAAAGAAATAGTGCAAATAGCGGCAGCGGAAATACTAATAGACGGAGATGCTACTCTAAGGAGTAGAATATGAAACTATAATAAGTAAAATCCTTCAAAGACAATATTCAATCTCCAAAATCATATATATAAAAAGGGAAAATGAGGTCCCATACCCTCATTCCGACAAGTCTCAAAACATCATATGATTTCCAAAAAAGAAACCTCAAAATAGAGAATATCCAAACCAAGAGACAATTAAAAATCCGTAGCTCAAAAACATGCGACAAAACAAAAGGGATAGCTACTTAAGACCAACTAAGTAACTAGTCCTAATTCCTGCCTCAAAGTGCTCGTCCACTATGACTAGCACCACTTTCATGCTCACATGGTTATAACGCACAACCCCGGTCCAAACCGTGACGATCCTAAACAGCATAACCATCTGCATAATAAATCAACAACTTCTACAATCAGTGGGGAGTAACTAACAGTTCTCCCATCTCAAATAGAAACAGATAATGAACTTAAAAGTAGTTAGAAATATATATATATTTATACTTACCGAAATTATATTAGTAAAATATAATTTCACACTCAAATAATAATAATTAACGCGCGAAAATTTTGGGGTGTTACAATAATATAATTGTGATGATTGCAACAACTTCAAATGGTGCAAAGGGACATTTGAGCAGAATTAAGAATATATGAGCAGGGGAAGCAGACTTATGTTAGGACAGAATGGAGGAAGCTTATATGAAGAAGAAAACAGTGCAACAAGTAGACAGTTGAGAGAAGAAGTGAAGAAACTTAGGAAGAAACTTAAGCAACAACAAAAATTAATGACAATAACAATTAAAATAGGGCTAATCATGTTTGTGGTGTTTATATTTGTAATCTTCAAGTGAAGCACAAAGTTGTAATGGGTAGTTCAAAAAGATAACTCCTCCTTATTTTCTTTACAAAAGTAGTTTTGCCTCTAGTATTGTAATCCAATTCGCAAGTTAATGCACAAAAAATTCTAACATGTGTAATGTCAAATTCTAACATGTACAAAAGATAACCCCAAATGTTTGCATGTGTAATGAGTGCTATACAAAAAGTTATAATGTCAATTCTGACCCCAAAAAACTATGCTAAAGAACAGTAATCACTTCTTGGCTCTCTTAGTTGGTGCTTGACTGGTGTAAGCTCCATCTGCCTTTGAAGTTTTCTTGGCCCTCTTAGGTGGTGCTTGACTTGTAAAAGCTACATTTGCCTTTCTCTTGGTGCCACAAATCCTGGAGTTGTGGCCCACTTCCTTGCATTTTTTGTACCTATTTGAGACGTGCCTATTCCCTTTCTTAGCTTCATTAGGCACTCTCATTCTTTGCTTGGTAGGTCTGCCACGTGGTCTCTTGATATCGGGGGTGTAATGTGATGGAGGTTAAACTCAGGCCACTAAGTGGGGTCAGGCATAGGGTGGATATGATTCCCATATGTGAGCTTGTATGTTGTCCCCTTGAAAAATGGGGAAAAAAATTTAGCAGGCTTAAGCCTTTGATTGAATATCACCTTTATTAAAGCATGTTTACAAGGGATGCCTGAGCCTTACCATTTCCCACACCTACATTTAGAGGTTGTATGTGTAATAGGGAAGTTGATATTGTCATCCCAAACATCATACTCACCACCTCCACATATTGTGGCATAACAAAACCTTGATTCATCACTCCTTGTTTCCAAAATCCTCTTTGCATAGTCTGTGAGATTAGTTGGACCCATGTCCATGGCTTTATCAAACCTTGCTCTAGTCTTCTTGATGCACCATGTTCTTAATTATGAAATAAAACCAAAAGGACAAGCATATCATTAATTAAGTGCAAGATTTAAGAGCAAGAAAAGGCAAACAAATTAACCATTACCTTCAAGCAGGGTCAGTACAGGTAAGTTCTTGTAAGGCTTAGTGCAGGCATTGAAAGATTCCAAAAAATTTGTGTTGTTGTGACACTGTCAAAGAATACTCTGCTACATTGCTCTGCACACTTCTTCAAATACTCAACAACTTTGGAATCATACACTAATGGAAGAAACCTTATATGTCAGTTAGTAACAGATGCGGTTTTTATAAAACCGCACCCGAAAATGGACATTAAAAATGGGAGGGAAAGATTGGAAGACAATTTAATGCGGTCCTTTATGGACCGCATCAAATTTTAGAATCTGATGCAGATTTTTTTTAATCTAATCCGTTTCACTTGACCGGATCAGATTTTAGTTATTTTTAAATAAAAAAAATTTCGTGGCCCAATTTAGTACACTATCACGAATCCCAGCTAACATATCGCCGTCACTCTTTCTCGAAAACGAACAGCAGCGAATTGCCACAAGATATCGGAAACCGCCACGAATACCACGAACAGCAACGAACCGCCACGAATCGCCACAAGATATGGTCGTGCTCTCCCAGCCACGAAGTCAATTCGAGTATCCTCACACAATTGATTCGAGTATCCTCTCCCAGCCACGAACAATATCGTTGTCGCCGTCAGGTATTTTCTCTCTCCATAATTAATTTTGTACTTATGTCATGAATTTCGTAACGAATATGATTTTTGTAGAATGTTTTTTTCTTTTTCGTAATTGTTGTTGATTTCTTTTTGGAGTTGAACTCGTTTTCGAAATTGCGAGGTTGTAAATTTGGAAAAATATATATATCAGTATAGACTGGTTACTTTGAGCCAAATCACTTCAGCTTGAAAAGTATGAAACTCGTAAAAATCAATTCTAGCTCTATTTTATTGTTTCGGTTGAAACAATTAGATTTCTTAATTTTGTTTAGAGCAATTAGATCATCTGATATTGGTTGAAGCAATTAGATTTTCTGATTTGGGTGGTTGAAGCAATTAGATATTTTGAATTTGGTTAAAGCCCAGAATTTAAAAAAATAGTGAGAAAGTAAAAAAAAAAAAAAAAAAAAAAAAAAAAACAGAAGCTTACTTTAGCTCCCTTTCCTACTCTTTCAAGTAATTACTTCTTTTTTGTTTCTTTCAGAATTTGTTTTCCTTTTCTTTTGTAATCAAATTTTATCAAATCTAATGCTTTTTTGAATTGGATTTGTAAATAGAGTAAAACGATAGAGAAGAAGTCACATTGGATCATCTAGATCATCTGGCTTGAGAATTGATCATGTGGAGAGATGTTGCTAAGTCAAGCCTTTGGTTTGGTTTTGGGTGTCTTTGTTCCTAACCTTGTTGCTTTACAAAGGGAGTAAACTATACTTAAGTTTTGCTACTGTTAATCATTTTCACTTCTAGATTTGATTGGTAATATGGAAATTTGATGTAGTGTTTGGGACTCATGAATTCTAGTCTTTCTTGCATCGCTGCTGCCAATTGATTTTTTTTTTCTTGTATGGAACTTTATTGCTTCTTGAGTTCTTGCCAATATATAAAATTCCTACTGCATCATTTTGTTGCTTGCCTTTTTTTTTTTTGACAATGTTGTTGCTTGCCTTATTTGTGCATATTTTAGCTGTTGAGATGTAGCATTTTGGGGTTTTCGAGGTTCCAATTTCAAGTCAATTGCTGATTTATATTACTTGTTTTGGAATCATTCGGTTCATAGCCATATTCTTTGAATTAGATTTCTTGTTGTGGATTTATAAAACAATTAGTTGTTGGAACAATCGAGGTTTCGAGACGAATATGATTGATAGACAGTTCAGGAATTGGTATATTATATGCTTTGAGGAATGATTTTAGCTATTTTAGACCATTTACTGAGTCTCAGTACTTATTCTGTGCAACTGAAGCAACGAGCTGAAAGGAAAAGATTAGTTACTAAGGTTGAGTATGCAACTTCTTGCTTTTGATCAGATACTTGCTAGCAGGCGCAGTGATGATTTCTTTCGAGCTACAAATATTATTTGAACAAAGAGATTTCGAGTGGCAACAAGAGAACACCGAAACTCATACAAAAGCTCTATCTATATTTATATACATATACCCTTTAATGGCATATTAGTCCTTTTTAAATAATAACATTTATATAGCTGCCTGAAATATTTTAGCATTATCTTCTTTCTTTTTTTTTTTCCCTATTTTCATATCAGTATGCTTAGGTTTAATGTATAGTTAATAGTTACATGAAGTGATGTATTACAGGTTGTGCAATACATTGATGACATGTGAATACTATTTTATTTAAACTTTTTTAGTTTGGTTTGATTCTAGAGTTCCGTCTCACTTCATTGATGGAGTGATAGATAAGTGAACATTGGGTTATACCACATTATACTCTATCAATTCGGTTAGAGGGCCTTATGACCCTTATGGATTTTCTTAAGTAGGGGTGGACTTTCAGAGTTACAGTGGATATGGATGCATAAAAGGGTGAATTTAATAGCTTCTAAGGAAGACCAAAAGATGAAAGCCAATAGAGGTTTACTTAAGGTTTTCCCGATGTTTAAGAAAAGAGAATCAGTTAAGGAGTCTCATTACTTATTCAATGCAACTGAAGCAACGAGCTTGAAGGAAAAGATTAGCTACTAAGGTTGAGTATGGAACTCGTTGTTTTTGATCACATACTTTTTTTTTGAAAGAAAAGGGATTTCATTAATATTTCGCCAAACGACACTTACAAATCATTTCTGAAAAACATAAAATTCTAATAGAAATACATATCACCCTAGAAATGTAAACATCGCAGATTTGATTTAATTTTGCCTTAATAAAAAATCTTCATCTGAAGCAATGCAATCTGTGAGTTTGCTCTGGTTCGGCATACGATCTGCAGATGCGGAAATTTTAGGATGAATGTACTCCAATAGTCTTCCATAATTTTACAGAAGTTGTGAAACCCTAATTCTTCATGTTGAATCTCGAACTTCAACCAATGAGAATAATTTCTCATACCTAAAAACAAAAGAACCATACTCACAACTTCCATAGGGGCGAAGGAGATTTCCAAAACAGAAACTAAAAACCCCATAAAAGGGTTTGAGAAAATCTCATAAAGAGATACTAATTTATTAAACAAAACAAGAAAATGAACTAAAAACTGAAAATAAAAGGGAAAAAGGGGCTTATCATGGATGAAAATATCCATGGCAGCCCCCTAATTAATGAAGAAGGGGTAAGGGAGGCTAGGGTTTTAGAGAGAGAAAAGGAGAGGGGAGGCTAGGTTTTCCTTCTTTGTTAGGACTTGATCACATACTTGCTAGCAAGCGTGTTGATGTTTTTTTGGTGCTACAATTATTATTTGAACAAAGAGATTTCGGGTAGCAAAAGGCAACATCGAAACTCAAACGATCGAAAGCTCTTGTGACCTGTGGGTATATATATCCTTTAATGGCATTCTAGTCCTTTTTAAATAAAACTAACATTTATATAACTGCTGGAAATATTATAGTATTATGTTTCTTTTTGTATTTTATATTAGTATGCTTAAAGTCAATGTATAGTTAATAGTTACATAAAGTGATGTAAGCATTTGTTTAATAGGATAAGGTTACAGGTTGTGCAATACATTGATGACATAGGCGGTTGGCAAAGAATACGAGTGTCCCTCTATATACAATCCACAAGTATTGGTTTCTTCTAGGATGACATTAAAAGGAAAGCTATGGTAATAATAGTTGCTAACTTTTGATATCCCCTTGATAGAGCCATAAATCGAAGTAGTGGTATAGAGTTTTCTATGATATAATATGTGAGGGTATCCCAGCTGCGATGCTCATGGTAATCAATATTAGGGTGCGTTCTGTTCAACTTAAAAAATTAAGTTTCAGGTCGAATAAGTTCAGATAAGTAAAGATAAGTTGCAATAAGGTCTAATAAGGGCAATAAGTTTCAATCAAGTGCAATAGGTTCCAATCAGGTGCAATAAGTTCTAATCAGGTCTAATAAAGTCCAATAAGTTCCAGTCAGGTCTAATAAGGTCCAATAAGGTCCAAATAGTCAATGTTTAATAAACATTTGTTTTATTGTCCATTATTTTGTTATTCATAATTTCATATCACTATTAGCTGATTATGTTATTATTAGAATTTTAATCAAAGTACCACAATGATTATATAGTATTATACTTGTATTAGTGTCTATTATTTTATTATTTATTTGTATTATGTCTATTATTTTATTATTTATTTGCATTATGTCTATTATCTTATTATTCATATTACTTTTTTTTTGAGGGGATATTATTCATATTACTATTAGCTGATTATGTAATTATTAGAATTTTTTATTAAAGTACCACAATGTATAGTATTATACTTGTATTATTGTCTATTATTTGATTATTCATATTGCTATTAAATAATATTATAATCATGGTCAAATAATTAAGGTTAACAATAATAATTATAATTATAATTATAATATTTTGCAATTCGTCTTTAAATAACTAGAGATAACATGTTAAATATATAAATAGTAATTTTTTTTTGTTAAATTAATTATCATAAGAGATAATTAATAATAATTATTTTTTTAAAGGATGGATTTTATTAATTATTACTAATAATTTTTGAGGGGTAATATTTACGTTAGGGGTAATATTTATATTACTAATAGTCAATTTTTTTGTCTAATAAGGTCAAATAAGTTTCAATTAGGTCCAATAAGGTCTAATAAGTTTCAATCAGGGCCAATAAGGTCTAATAAGTTTCAATAAGGTCAATAAGTTCCAATAAGGTCTAATAAGTTTCAATCAGGTTCAATCAGGTCCAATAAGTTGAATCAAGTCCAATCAGGTTTAATAAGTTCCAATAAGTTCAGTTCAGGTTCAATAAGTTCAGTTCAGATAAGGTCCAATAAGTTCAGGGCCAATAAATTGAATAGAACGCACCCTTAGTGGAGGATGTTATGCATTTGACAACAGAAGATCGCCATCCGGAATCAGTTGAAGCATTTGTTACATTTGGGTGAGTTTTATGACTGGAATCTGCTCTATTGTGTATGTGCATGTATCTCACATTTGCTATGATATGAGGTTTGATTCTAGATTACTTCAAGTTAATCTAAACATTCCATAAAATCTTTTAGCTTCTGACATTTGGTTATTTCCTCCATAATCTGCAGACCTGATGCAAATACCAGTTTAATACCTACTGTCGGTCTTTCTATGCAAGGGGATAGCCATGTTACCGTTGATGATCCTATATATCATTGTGATTTCAACACAGGTGTCAAGCTAATTTCTACTTTGTAAGCTGTACACGAACTCAGTGATTGACTTATCTGCCACTACTTAAGTGCAATTTCCATCCTTCTAAATGCAGAGTGAGCGTGTATATTGTCTTGCTGTGGTCAAGAGTACAGAGCTCAACATTATTGGACGCAAGTCATCTGTTTACAGATAATATTTTCCATTTAGGTTGAGTGCATTTGGTGATTCTTGATAGTATGTCTTTCCAAGAGGAAGATTATGTCTTTTAAACCCTTTTAAGTATTCATTACAAAGATTAGTGACAGTATATATACAATCTTTCGCTTAAGTATTTTTGTTAATTTTGTTATTAATTATTGCAGAGAGTAGTGCAACACTCAAACATATGAGGAATTGAGTATAGGGCTGAGATTAGTGCAGCATCAAGTCATCAACCAACTCAGCTACCAACATTTTAGTAGCAAAGCAAAGTTCCGCTTCTTTTTGTTATCTGGAAGATTTGTTCTGTCTCGCAAAAATATAGTTAATATTCTCATGTATCTAATTATTTATGTTTATGCTTCAATTGAGCATAATATGCTTAATAAAATAATTATTGATATATATTATTGATTTTGTATTGATTAATAATGAAAAAATGCAAAAAAAAAAAATTTGGTTTTTTGGGTGGTCAACCGCTGCGGTTTTAACCCAAAACCGCAACAGTTAATAGATTAACTGATGCGGTTTTGGACCGCATCAGTAAATAAATGGGATCTGCTGTGATCCCACCTGATGCGGACCAAAATCGCATCAGATGGACTTTTTCCCACTAGTGGTACTTGCCTATCTTCTCCATAGCCTTAGTGTACACATAGTGGTTGTAAGCATCAGTTGCAGTCCAAAAACGATTGTGGAAGGTTATCTCAGTGAAGCCTTCATTCTTGCAGTTGCTATAGAGGTGTTGGCAACAAATTCTCCTTGTTTCCTATCTAGCAGTGCTGACTCAACACTCTGCAAATAAGAAAACAAGTTAAATCTTCCAACAAAATCAGTCAAACAATCTAATAAAATTAACACAATAAGTTAAGGATGTTACCCTCATCCTATATTATTGATGCAATCTAGTCAGTCCTCTTGCACCCTTCTTGTTGGAAAACCAATTTCAGATTGCTGAAGAAGTAGCTCCATGAAGTAATGCTTTCAATTGGCACGATAACATATGCAATGACAAAAATTTCATTGTTGCCATCCACGGTAACTGTTGTCAACATAATCCTTTTGCAGTTGTTGTAGAGGTGTTGGAAACAAATTCTCCTTGTTGCTTGAGAAAAAACATCTAGCAGTGCTGACTCAACACCCTGCAAATAAGAAAACAAGTTAAATCTTCCAACAAAACCAGTCAAACTATCTAATGAAATTAACACAATAAGTTAAGAATGTTACCCTCCACTATCACTGATGAAGGTCTAGTCAGTGCTCTTGCACCTTTCTTGCTGTAAAACCAATTTCAGATTGCTGAAGAAGTAGCTCCATGAAGCAATGCTCTCAGTTGGCACAATAACATAGGCAATGACAAAAATTTCATTGTTCCATCTATCTAACTGCTGTCAACAAAAATTTCAATTTTTTTTTTTGGTAAGAAAGTAATGATATTAAAGCCCAAAAAACATAACAACCTAAAGGAAGCTAGCTAGGGATTAACAACCCCGCAACCACAAAACAACTGGACACACCCAACAATTACAATCCTTCAATCCAGTGTTTGTCACTATCTTTAACTTTCATGCTCAAGATTTGTACAATTCTATGTTTGATCATATATTGAATGTCATTAACTGTTCTATCAACTGTCATAATCACTTGATCACAATAAGCTGAGTTGCGATTCTTCCAGAACATGTACACAGTAGCAGCAATGGCAGCCATAATCACCATCCTTTTGAATCTCGAGCCTCTATATCTGTCTTTGCACTAGAGGAAAAAAGCAGAAGGGCTGCGCAAGTAGGGCTGCGCATTTTCAAAAAGCGCATCCCTACAAATGAAGGGCTGCGCTTTTTAAAAAAAGCGCAGCCCTTTTTTATGAAGGGCTGCGCTTTTTATAAAAAGCGCAGCCCTAATTACAGAAGGGCTGCGCGTTTTTAAAACGCGCAGCCCTTCTGTACTGGAAGGGCTGCGCGTTTTTGAAACGCGCAGCCCTTCTCTAGGAAGGGCTGCGCCTTTTTGAAACTAGCGCAGCCCTACTATCAATTTTTTTTTTTCGATTTTCACTTTGCATGCGCGCCTTCACTTTCATTTTCCCACTTTCATTCTCTCTCTTCACTTCTTACTACCAAGTGCGATATTCCCACTTTCATTCTCTCTCTTCACTTCTTCGAGTGTTGCACCACCACCACCACCACCACTTTGCTGCCCTAATTCGAGCACCACCACCCCTTCGCGCACAACATTTCACGCACCACCACCCCTTTCGCGCACCACCACCCACTTCGCGCACCACATTTCGCGCAACACCACCCCCTTCGCGCACCACCACCCCCTTCGCGCTCCACATTTCGCGCACCACCACCCCCTTTGCGTACCACCCCTTGCGCACCACCCCTTTGCGCACCACCCTCTTCTCTTCTCTTTTATTTTCTTCTCTTCTCCACCATTTGAGTGGTTAATTAGGTATGGATTAATTTTGTTTTTAAGTTACTTTTGTTTTTGTTAATTGAATTAAATGGTTAATGTGCAATGTGGGTTTTGTCAATTGTAGGAAGAAGAGGCTAAGGAAGGCAAGTAAAGTTCCAAGTATCTCTTTTCTCTTCATTGCTCGTCGTTGGTGTTAAGAGGTAACTACTTTAACATGTAGACAAAGTTGATAATTTATTGAATGTATATGTATTTTTTATAATGTATATATTATTTGTTGATATGAGATTGTATGAAAACGCAATGTGATTTAGCTATATATATGAAAATATATAAGTAGTTGTTTGAATCATCATCATATATGCCTAGATACCCGTTCAAGACTTACTCATTAGGGGTAAGTCTTGAATAGTCCCCGGTTTGGGACTGTTCTTGGACGTTTGATCTCACTTAGGTGGTGAATGTGTGTCTTCTTTTCAATTCTGAGGAAAATCTTGGCTTATCGTTTCGCTACATTGTTCTCTGGGTACATATGTAGATAAGCAATTATCTACATTGTGTACTTGGAGAACTGTAGGGAAATGCTGCCGGATTTTCCTTAGAATTGGAAAGTTGGCATATATTCACTAGTGAGATTAGACGTCCAAGGATGGGTTAGGTTGGAGTGATAAGGACCTTTGACTGCATGCATACAATTGAACATGTGACTATCTTAGCTTGTTGTATACGTGTGTGATTTGAATATGTGAGTGTATGTGTACTTTAATAATGATTGATGCATTATAATGAATGTTGTGTTTAATTATTAGAGGTGGTCTTCTTGAATGAGATGGATCGTACTTGGATGTATGGTAGTCGTGAATCGATTGAGTTTGTGAATGCACTCGGAATTCTGTAGAAGTGCATTAGAATATCAAACATCCTCTGGAGCAGTCGACTTTTATTGTCCTTGTTTGGATTGTAGAAATGTGAGCAAGGTTAGTAGTATACATGTGGTTAGGGAGCATGTATTTCGCCGTGGGTTTAGGCCTCAATACCATGTATGGATTTGGCATGGTGAGCAGGGGAGGTATATGGGAAGCTCTGGATTAAAGAATGATGTATGTGAAGAAGAAAAAAGAAGGATGATGATGAGTTAGGGGATGAGAATTTGGATGATGAATTTGGAGATGATGATAGGGATCGGGTAGACGAGATGATACACGAGGTTGAAGATCAGTCGTGTAGACGACCTCGTATTTTTGAGTCTATGTCTAAGGCTGCTGAAAAGCCGTTGTATCCAGGTTGTACAAAGTACACCAAACTTTCTGCAGTGGTAACACTGTTCAACATTAAGTCGAACGCTGGTTGGACGGACTCTAGTTTCACATCGTTGTTGGAAGTTTTAGCTGAGATGCTCCCTGAAGGAAATGAACTGCCAAAGTCGTACTATTATGCGAAGAAGTTGATGTGTCCTTTGGGTTTAGAGTACGAGCGGATACATGCTTGTCCTAACGATTGTGTGCTCGATCGTAATGAGTATGAGCATTTACATGAGTGTCCACGTTGTGGATCGTCGAGGTACAAGCGTGAAGGAGCTGGAGGTAGTGAAGGACCACCAGCCAAGGTGTTGTGGTATCTACCCATAATACCTAGATTTAAGCGCATGTTCTCAATGAAAGGAGATGCGAAGAATTTGAGGTGGCATGCAGATCGTAGGAAGAAAGACGGTCTGCTCAAGCATCCGGCTGATTCGCCTGAGTGGAAAACTATCGACAGGGTGCATAAGTCATTTGGTAATGAGGATAGGAATCTGAGGCTTGGATTATGTACGGATGGCATGAACCCTTTTGGCAATCTCAGCTCGCAGCATAGCACATGGCCAGTAGTTTTAGTGGTTTATAACTTGCCTCCTTGGTTGTGCATGAAACGTAAGTACATGATGTTGTCGCTTCTTATATCGGGGCCCAAACAACCTGGAAATGACATAGATGTATACCTTCAGCCGCTTGTTGAAGATTTACAGAAGATGTGGAACGAAGGAGTGTTAGTATTTGATGCGTATGCTAATGAGATGTTCACTTTGCGTGCCATGCTTTTTTGTACTATGAACGATTATCCAGCTTATGGGAACTTATCTGGGTATAAGACTAAAGGAAAACAACCTTGCCCGATTTGTTTAGATGACATGAAATCTACACACCTTAAGGGCTGCAAACATGTGTATATGCGCACACGAAGAATGTTTGGATAGACCTACAGGATTATGGAAAAAACAGTCCATTTTTTGGAAACTCCCATATTGGAAAGATCTAAAGGTCAGACATTGTTTGGATGTCATGCACATAGAGAAGAATGTTTGTGAAGCTATTATCGCGACACTTATGAATATTTCGGGTAAGACAAAAGATGTTAAGGCGTCACGACTTTACTTGGAACAAGAGGGGATTCGACCAGAGTTGTGGGCTCAGAAAAGGGACGGAAGAAAGAAGAAAAGAGGGGAGGAAAGGGTTGATGATGATGAAACACAGAAAAGTAAAAAGGTGGAGGATTCTGAGAGGAATTATTTGCCACCAGCTTGCTACACGATGTCGCGTGCAGAGAAACGGATTTTTTGCGAGTCATTGTATGGCATTAAGGTCCCTACTGGCTACTCATCGAATATGAAGCGCTTTGTTACCTTAAATGGTGAGTTGAAGTTATCGAGTATGAAATCGCACGATTGTCATGTCATGATGCAAGTATTCTTACCGATTGCAATTCGTGGGATACTTCCAAAGCATGTGAGGCACACCATTACAGAACTGTGTTCATTTTTTCATTCAATCTGCAGCAAAGTCCTAGACCCGTCGACCCTCGATTCCTTGCAGACTAGAGTAGTTGAAACTCTATGCAAATTTGAGATGTATTTCCCCCCTGCATTCTTTGACATTATGGTCCATCTCATTGTCCATCTAGTTCGAGAAATTAAGCTGTGTAGTCCAGTGTTTTTGAGGTGGTGCTATCCTTTTGAGAGATATATGGGAACTTTGAAAGATAAAGTTCGTAATCCTGCACAACCAGAAGGTAGTATAATTCAAGGATTGTGGGTGAAGAGATCAGTAATTTTGTGGCTGAGTATTTTGCTAGTGTTGATCCTGTTGGACTTCGACATCCCGACACGAGGCAGACTTGAGGGCAAGGGTACAATTGGTTCAAAATTGATCACACCTTCCGTAGAAAAGCGTAAACAAGCTCACTTATTTGTATTGCATCACGTACCAGATGTCCATCCTTATTTAAGTGAACATATGGAGGAATTACGTGTTAGCAATCCTGGAAAAGGAGTGAGGGCATTGACGCAAATGCATAACAAGACTTTCATTGATTGGTTTCATAAACGAGTACTCAATGATTTGGATGAAAGTGTTTCTGAAACAGTCAAGTGGTTAGCATTTGGTCCTCGTGAAGCTGTACGCTCTTATGAGGGTTATGATATTAATGGGTATACTTTTTGGACTGAACGTCAAGATCTCAAGTCAAGATCGCAACAAAATAGTGGTGTTTCACTTGTGGCGTCGTCTACACAATATGCAAGCTCGAAAGATAAGTCGCCTGTACATGCTGAAAGCAACTACTATGGGCGAATACAAGAAATCTGGGAGCTGGACTACTATACATTTAATATTTGCCTCTTGTGTTGCACGTGGGTTGACAATAATCGCCGTTGTGTAAGAAACGATGATCCTTGCGGTTTCACCCTTGTTGACCTTAGTCGTTTACGTGAAACTGAGGAGCCATTTGTAATTGCATCACAAGTGAAGCAAGTATTTTTTGTAACTGATCCTGCTGATCATAAGTGGTCAATTGTTGTACCTGGTAAAAGGAGTATCCTCGGTATTGGTGATGTTGATAATGAGGAAGAATATGATGCATTTGAGGACCTCCCCCCTTTACCTATCCTGAAATTCGTGTGGAAGATGATGTAAATATGTCGGAGAATTATATGCGTGTAGATCACACGGAAGGGATACATGTACTTGAGGATCCTAAGAAAAGGCGGAAGCTCAATGAATCATGAGACATAAACTCAGGTGTGTGTAATTTCTCCAATTTTTAGGCTTCAATTTCTTGTTGGTTGCATTTTGGGAACGAAAAGGCCATTTCCGGCCTATTTTGGCCTATTTTGGCCTTTTCGCTCCCAAAATGTACTTATGAAGTGATTTAACCTCAAATTCTTTTTGAACATGATTATATGATGTATAATGTAACTAGTATGTAGATTTTTAGGCTTTAATTTCTTGTTGGTTGCATTTTGGGAACGAAAAGGCCATTTCCGGCCTATTTTGGCCTATTTTGGCCTTTTCGCTCCCAAAATGTACTTATGAAGTGATTTAACCTCAAATTCTTTTTGAACATGATTATATGATGTATAATGTAACTAGTATGTAGATTTTTAAGCTTTAATTTCTTGTTGGTTGCATTTTGGGAACGAAAAGGCCATTTCCGGCCTATTTTGGCCTATTTTGGCCTTTTCGCTCCCAAAATGTACTTATGAAGTGATTTAACCTCAAATTCTTTTTGAACATGATTATATGATGTATAATGTAACTAGTATGTAGATTTTTAGGCTTTAATTTCTTGTTGGTTGCATTTTGGGAACGAAAAGGCCATTTCCGGCCTATTTTGGCCTATTTTGGCCTTTTCGCTCCAAAATGTACTTATGAAGTGATTTAACCTCAAATTCTTTTTGAACATGATTATATGATGTATAATGTAACTAGTATGTAGATTTTTAATCTTTAATTTCTTGTTGGTTGCATTTTGGGAACGAAAAGGCCATTTCCGGCCTATTTTGGCCTATTTTGGCCTTTTCGCTCCCAAAATGTACTTATGAAGTGATTTAACCTCAAATTCTTTTTGAACATGATTATATGATGTATAATGTAACTAGTATGTAGATTTTTAGGCTTTAATTTCTTGTTGGTTGCATTTTGGGAACGAAAAGGCCATTTCCGGCCTATTTTGGCCTATTTTGGCCTTTTCGCTCCCAAAATGTACTTATGAAGTGATTTAACCTCAAATTCTTTTTAAACATGATTATATGATGTATAATGAAACTAGTATGTAGATTTTTAGGCTTTAATTTCTTGTTGGTTGCATTTTGGGAACGAAAAGGCCATTTCCGGCCTATTTCGGCCTATTTTGGCCTTTTCGCTCCCAAAATGTACTTATGAAGTGATTTAACCTCAAATTCTTTTTGAACATGATTATATGATGTATAATGTAACTAGTATGTAGAGTTTTAGGCTTTAATTTCTTGTTGGTTGCATTTTGGGAACGAAAAGGCCATTTCCGGCCTATTTTGGCCTTTTTCGCTCCCAAAATGTACTTATGAAGTGATTTAACCTCAAATTCTTTTTGAACATGATTATATGATGTATAATGTAACTAGTATGTAGATTTTTAAGCTTTAATTTCTTGTTCGTTGCATTTCGGGAACGAAAAGGCCATTTCCGGCCTATTTTGGCCTATTTTGGTCTTTTCGCTCCCAAAATGTACTTATGAAGTGATTTCACCTCAAATTCTTTTTGAACATGATTATATGTGTATAATGTAACTAGTATGTAGATTTTTAGGCTTTAATTTCTTGTTGGTTGCATTTCGGGAACGAAAAGGCCATTTCCGGCCTATTTCGGCCTATTTTGGCCTTTTCGCTACCCATGCCGCCCCCACCCCCCCCATGCCCACCCCCCCCCCCTTGCCCACCCTCCTCCCCACCATGCTGCCCCCCCTTCCCCCACCCTGCTGCACCCCCCTCCCCCACCTGCTGCACCCCTCTTCCCCCTGCAGACCCCCCCACCCCCTGCCCCCTTTCCCCCTGCAGACCCCCCCACACCCCCTGCCCCCCCCCCCCCTGCCCCCCACACCCCCCAGCCCCCCTTTCCCCCCTGCAGACCCCCCCCCACCCCCCTGCCCCCCCTTCCCCCCTGCAGACCCCCCACCACCCCCCTGCCCCCCCCCTTGCCCCTGCAGACCCCCACACCC
This sequence comes from Beta vulgaris subsp. vulgaris, assembly GCF_026745355.1. NCBI lineage: Eukaryota > Viridiplantae > Streptophyta > Magnoliopsida > Caryophyllales > Amaranthaceae > Beta > Beta vulgaris. The sequence continues at coordinate 9,374,763 of NC_079203.1, forward strand.
CCCGCCCCCCTTCCCCCTGCAGCCCCCACACCCCCTGCCCCCCCCCCCCTGTGCCCCCCCCCCTGCCCCCTTTCCCCCCTCTGCAGACCCCCCACCCCCCCTGCCCCCCTTCCCCCCCTGCAGACCCCCCCACCCCCTGCCCCCTCTTCCCCCCTGCAGACCCCCCACACCCCCCTGCCCCCCCTTCCCCCTGCTGCCCCCCACCCCCTGCCCCCCTTTCCCCCCGCAGACCCCCCTACACCCCCTGCCCCCTTCCCCCTGCGCCCCCCCTCTCCCCCTCCCCCCCCTCCCCCCCTTCCCCCCCCCTCTCCCCCCTGCACCCCCCACCCCCCTGCCCCCCCTTCCCCCCCTGCAGCCCCCTTCCCCCCCCCCCCACCGCCCACTTACCCCACTACTAGTTACATTTTTAATTTGCAATTTTTTTTTAATTAATTCGTATGTTTTTTTACCATTTCAGGGACATGGAGGATGTGCATACGGATACGAGTGCGGAACACACTACCGAGGATGAGTGTTTCGATCACAAAAAGGAACAACGGCAAATGGTTATGGCTCGCCGTGAAGAAAAGTCAATTGCAAGTAAGAACTTGCAGACGAAAAAGAGGAAAGGAAGGGGACCTACAAAGTCACTAGGGAAACCCACCCTAATGACTTTGGAGTACGATCATTGGGGCAACCTTGTGGAAAATGGCGTCAAAAGTATGCCATGCAAATTGGGATTTGCATGCATAAGCTCTCCATTCTCCACTCATGGAAAGAGGTCCCCGAGTCTTTGAAGAAGATGATTTGGGAAGATACTATGGTAAGATTCGCGTATAATTATTTAGAATTTTAACACTTTGGTTAAATATACTATGTAATATTGACTAATTTGTGAAATGCGTTCTTTGTAGAATCAATTCCATATTCCAAACGATGAAGCGAAGAAGAATTGTTTCTATCCGCAGTTGCCCAAAGGTTCCGAGACTTCAAGGCCAAGCTAGTGTCGGGGTGGATCACGAAGCGGAGAAAAGTCGGGGGAACAAAGAAGAAGAAAATCTACGACGGGGAAGCAACACCTTCTTCTGAGGCTTCACATGACACATCATTCGAGGATCCCTCCAAGCTTCCATATCAGATATGGAGGCATATCACAGCTGAGCAGTGGCATGCATTTGTTGCACAAAAAACAACTACCCCAGAAGTTGTTGTAAGAATTTTTTACTAGCTAAGATTTAATACTTCAGATCCAATATTATATAACACCATATCTAACCTTTGTTTATATTTGTGTGTTTCAGGCAATTCGTGAGAAAATAGCGCGAATGCAAAATCTAGGAAGCACTACCACCATCTGGGTGCTCATTCGTATGGTCAGGCGAGAGAATCGTGGATGTATGACCATTACCCCACGATTGCGTCGACCACGACGCAATCGGGCACTAGCTCTACGACGACAGTTGCACAGCGGCAACCAGATAGAGTGCTCGATTGGTGGTGTTCCATGCATGGGGTTGATGCAAAGGGACAGAGATCATACCTGATCCCGGAACAAAACAGATAGCTAATGCCATTGTAAGTACATATTATAAGTTATTGATAAGGTTTACATAATAATATAACTTCTGCGCTCACGAGTATTTCTCTCTTATCATTTATGCAGATTGGCTTGAAGGAAAAGGAGGCAGCTGGTGAGTTCACTCCTAGAGGACAAGTTGATGCCTTACACGAGACTCTAGGACGGGACCAGTATGGACGTGTGAGGGGCGTAGGAGGTGTCCGCCTCGGGGTGAGAAAGGTGTATGGTGATCAATACACCTCTACGTCCAGATCCACTACCTCCAGTGTCAATTCATCACCTTCCATAGATGTGGAGGCTATGAAAGCCGAACTTCGGGAGGAGCTCAGAGCGGAGATGACTCAGAATTTCAACGCCATTTTGGCGCAGATGGGCTTACCGACTTTTGGTGCTTTCACGCAGGGCAATGTTCCTATGCAGCCTGTTCCTACGCAGCCTGTTCCTACGCAGCCTCGTCCACAACCGGAGTTAACGGTAATTGTTTAATATCACAACACTATTGTTCTTAAATATGTTGTTTCATAGACTAACCTTGAATAGAGTTTTTTTTTAAAGGAAGAGACACCATGTGAGCTATGTAATCAAGGAGATGGTCATGGTAGATTCATTATCGTGGCTTATGGATCTGTACAGCCCCCTAGGGACCGGCCACTATTGCACAACCAGCCAGTAGCTGATATTCACTATGTGGTCAGCGTTGAAGACATTGTGCCGGTTTCGAAGCATTTCCTCTTCCGCTGCCGAATGCAGCAGTTGGTCTACAGTTATTGTCTGATTCCATTGGCAGTTATATTCTATGGCCGCGTGCATTGGTGCGGTTAGCATATCAGGTACAATCTCTAACATAAGTTATATACATAGTTTTCTTTTATAGTTCCTATATATGATTGTCAGTAATATCTTTTAATTTAACTAATTACTAGGGTTCGGGGAAGGCCGACAGGAAGGGAAAGAAGGTAGCTTCACCTCAGGGAGGCCGACGTGCCCAAGTGGGAACGAATTCTTCAGCAAAGTATCCACTCATTACGGATATGGAGGTGGTGCAACGCCTTACTAAACCGTGCTTCTGGCTACATGAGTGCATTAGGATGCAGCCGATGAGCAATGATTGAGATTAAGTTGTCGCACCACCAATTCCACTACATTGATGAGGAAACATCGACCTTCATTTTAAGGATGATATTAAAGAATTCTTACTTGGGGAAGAGTTGAATGTTTCCATGATACAAACATTCATGAGGTAATACTTTATTAATTAAGTAGTATTCAATCCAACTAATAATAACTTCCATAATAAGTAAGTTTTATTTTTATCAATATGAATTCTCAGGCTATTATACAATGATGTGAGGCGATCTAGTCAGCCAATCTTTGGTTGGTTATGTCCAAGCTTTGTACGAGATGACAGTTGCGTACAAAACGAAAAAGAGGTGAAAGTATATCTCAAGGATTCTTTGAACGCATGTTCTCGTCTTGGATATAAGATCGTTCTTCTTCCTTACATTGAATCGTATGCTTCTTAAACTGACTTTTTAATTAATTAAATTGACCTATTAGTTGTTCTACGATAACAATAACATTATTTTTATTGTTGTAGGAACCATTGGACACTCATTGCAATATGTGTGTCAAGTAACGAAGTCTACCACTTTGATTCTTTGCGTAAAGGAACAATACGGTCCTTACTAGTCAAATCATTGTTAAATAGGTAGCCTAATGAAACTATATATGCACACTTAGCTTATTAAATATTAAATGTACATCTAATCTTATAATAATGTGTATTGATGTAGTGTGATGAAGAAGATTACTTCATCTGGACTTCGACAAGGAAAAGCTCCTGTTTGGTATTTAGTCGAGGTAACATGTAATATTTTTTGCATCCTTTTATACAAACACATAATACACATATAACATGTCATTTATTGCATCTTTGGTGAATTTTAGTGTCCGGTACAAGAAGGTGGACTTGCGTGTGGGTATTACGTCATGAGGTTCATGCTCGATATCGTCAACTATTGCAAAGATGTTGTTGATCTTCGAAAGGTATGTAACTTTTAGGTTTCCAATTGTTGTTTGTTGTATTTCCGGCCTATTTTAGCCTTTTTGCTCCCAAAATGTAGTTATGATGTGATTTAACCTCAAATTCTCTTTGAACATGATTATATGAGGCATATTATAACTAGTATGTAGATTCTTAGGCTTTAATTTGTTGTTGGTTGCATTTCGGGAACGAAAAGGCCAATTCCGGCCTATTTTGGCTATTTTGGCCTTTTCGCTCCCAAAATGTAGTTATGAAGTGATTTAACCTCAAATTCTCTTTGAACATGATTATATGAGGCATATTATAACTAGTATGTAGATTCTTAGGCTTTAATTTCTTGTTGGTTGCATTTCGGGAACGAAAAGGCCATTTCCGGCCTATTTTGGCCTATTTTGGCCTTTTCGCTCCCAAAATGTATTTATGAAGTGATTTAACCTCAAATTCTCTTTGAACATGATTATATGAGGCATATATATAACTAGTATGTAGATTCTTAGGCTTTAATTTCTTGTTGGTTGCATTTCGGGAACGAAAAGGCCATTTCCGGCCTATTTTGGCCTATTTTGGCTTTTCGCTCCCAAAATGTATTATGAAGTGATTTAACCCAAATTCTCTTTGAACATGATTATATGAGGCATATTATAACTAGTATTAGATATTCTTAGGCTTTAATTTCTTGTTGGTGCATTTCGGGAACGAAAAGGCCATTTCCGGCCTATTTTGGCTATTTTGGCCTTTTCGCTCCCAAAATGTATTATGAAGTGATTTAACCCAAATTCTCTTTGAACATGATTATATGAGATATATTATAACTGTGTGTAGACTTTTAGGCTTGCATTTGATTTTGATTCCATTTCGGGAAGATATATGTCATTTTTAGAAGTACTAACTACGGTAAAATGATTGACTTTTTGTATATGTTTATTCCTTGGTTGTTTTGCAAGGTTTATGCTAGTTCCATACCACGTTTGAGGAACTTCACCAAAGAAGAAATTGACGAAGTTGGGATAAGTTGGCGTCCACATTACCGATGATTGCATAGGATGAGATTTTCGCTCCAACAATGTACTAGCTAGTTTCTATCACCTATGTACACTTTTTACATTATTTAATATATTTGAAGTTAATTATTACCTTTCTCCACTTGTCATATATTATCGTATTGCAATTTGCATTTTTTTCTTGTCCAAGAGAGGTTATGGGTGGGGTGGGGCTGGTGTGTGGGTGCAGGCTGTGCTGCTGGTATGTGCAGGCTGTGTGCAAGCAATAAAAAAAAATATATAAGTGAAGGGTGCGCTAGTTTAAATAGCGCAGCCTCTTCAGCAAGAAGGGCTGCGCTAGCCTTCACTAGCGCAGCCCTTCTTGCTAGAAGGGCTGCCTTCTAAAGCAAGAAGGGTGCCTTGTGAAGGAGGCGCAGCCCTTCTTCTAGAAGGGCTGCGCTTTTTTCAAAAAGGGCAGCCCTTCTTGCTAGAAGGGCTGCGCCTTTTTGAAAAAAGCGCAGCCCTTCGTCTGAAGGGCTGCGCTTTTCTAGCGCAGCCCTACTTGAATAATGAAGGGCTGCGATGGAAAGGGCTGCCCTCTAAAAGCGCAGCCCTACATACCATTTTCAGCGCAGCCCTACTGCTTTTTTCCACTAGTGTTGAGCCACCTGCACAGCTGCAGTAAGCTTCTTCCACCCCAGCTGACATTGAGCCAATTCATCACTCTAGTGATACATTGAGCACTAAACTCACACTCAAACATCAGGTGTTGTATAGTTTCAATATGTTGCTGGCATAGAGTGCAAGTGTCATCTGTACATATATTCATATTCTTAAGCCTTTGTCTTGTTTTCAGTCTTTCCTGAAGAGCAAGCCATAGAATCATTTTGTGCTTTGGTTGTGAGTATCTGCACCATACATACTTACTCCAATGGCTATGAGCCTCTACACCTTGCAGTGCCTTATATTATTTTTTACTGTTATACTTCCTGTCATGCATCCATTGTATGTTAAGAATGGTAGCATTCATTTCATTCTTAGCCAAGCACACATACTTCCACCCCCAACTAGCTTATTAGGTGCATTATAGGACTCCCACTGTGCTGAGCCAATATAAATGCCACTAACCCATTTCACCCCTAAGTTATCTTTTTTCTAAGTAACACACCAAGCTAATTTACATATAGCAGCAATATTCCATTTTAAAGTTTCCCTCAAATCCAGACCACCAGCTATCTTGGTTTTGCACAGCTTCTCCCATTCATTTTTGACACCACCGCCTATGCGTTGTGGATTAATGGTCGTCATTACGCGACCGGGACGTCGACTACCAGAAACTTAACCATCAGGTCCCTGGACTGGGACCCCTCACCGATTTTGACCGGTAACTTAATGATACCCTCCAGGACAACTGATGCCCTAGTAAACCCGTTTGCAGGGTACGAGATCGGTTTCAGGCATGATGTCCCTAGATCCATTTTCTCAAATTTGTCCATGTAGAGGATGTAGGCGTGCTGCCGCTATCCACCAGTATGCGATGAACCATCGTTGTTGAAATCTGTTGAGATACTGCCAAGGGATCATCATGAGTATAAATGATTCTCTTAGCATCCCTTGACGTAAATTCCACCGGCGGCATGCTTGGGGGTGCCGGCCATTGTCCGATATTATTGTAGTTTACATGGTGCCTAACCTATTTCAGGCTAGCCTTGGCATTGTGTATACTTCCTCCATGCGCCGATCCTCCTGAGATGACATGAATCTCATTGATCCGCTCTTTTATCGACTTTCCTCTATAGTCATCACCTTCTATTGAGGGGACTTTCGATCTATTCTTGCTTGGTACTGCTTGAAGTAGCCTCTGCGTACCAAGTCTTCGATGCCGTCTCTTAAATCTTTATAGTCGTCTGTGACGTGACCGTAATCCCTGTGAAAGTCACACCACTTCGACTTATCTCGGCCCTTGTAAAACATCTTCGTGGGCCTCTGCCACTTGTCATCTTTCTTGTGGATCTCGTAGACCTCCCCCCGGAACATTGTCAAAGGTGTACAATTGCAATAAAGGTCAGATTGCCCATCCTGACCCTTCTTTACCGAATTACTTTCCTCTTTTCTTCCGAAATTGTCCAGCTTCTTATCCTTCCGGTTTATCTTTCTCCTTTCCGTCTCCTTCCGTTCGTTTTGCGGCTGTTACCATGTTAAATTCTTCTCCGTAGATGAAGTCATTCACCTTCCCCAGGATTTCTATCAGGCTAGTCAGCTTTTTACAGCCTAGGTAACTTCTAAAGCCATTCTCTCTTAACCCCATCATCAGAGCTAAGACTGCTACCTTTTGTTGCAGGCTAGGAATAGTGACGACTTCTGAATTGAAGCGTCCTATGTGATCCATCAAGATCTCTGATTCTCCCTGCTTGATGGACATCAGCTCACCGGTAGTTTTCTCCCTGCGCTTCTTGCTGACGAAGTGTGTCACAAACATGGAATTGAGCTGGCGAAAGTCAAAAAAAGTTGTCGGCGGTATGCTTTCAAACCATGTCTGAGCTAGTCCAGACAATGTAGAAGGAAATACTTTACACCATACCAAGTCGGTATTAGTGTACAACAACATTTGTCCTTCGTAAGCCGAGATATGATCTTTAGGATCCGTCGTACCGTCATACTTACATGTCGGCATCTTGATTTTCTCCAAAGGCTCTTGGAGTATAGCCATTGAGAAAAGAGAATTACGAAGAGACACCGGTGTCCTTCGCGATAGTCGCTCTCTCTTCTGGGCTGAGTCAATTGATGGATCTCTGTGAAGTGATCCTCCTCTTCATCTCTTCCTCCAGTTGCTCCGTAGGGGTTCAGGAATTTTCACCTGATTCTGGTCATTCCGGCCTTGGTCACCCTAGCGGCTCGTTGCCAGAGAACGCATCTTTCTCACTGGGCTATGGGGCCTACTCAGGGGACGCTTGCCGGCATGACCGGTTAGTGTTGTCTGGCTCGCCATGGCTTAGAAGACCTCCGCTGCACTCCTAAGTTGTTCATGAGTAAACATGTGCTGGAGCGCTTCAAAGATACTTGGTTGAGGGGCCTCATTAACATTCTTCCCCTTCTCAGCAAGCGGCTTGGAAGATCCCACCACCGATTGCGGAGTTGAGAAATCCGGCAGTGCTTTTCCCAGTGGGACATAGTTATCATCTATTTCCGGCTTCCAAAAGTCTGCTTAGGATCCATGAGAGTGGTAAATTATGGCTTAAGACTTAAAGGTATTGGTCGCCCCTCCTTCTAGCGCCAATTGTTTCGGTATGGGATAAATATTGGGGAGTGAACCAATATCCTTCAGATGTATAAGTCGGTTTAGAGTCATGCAAAAAATAGAGCACGTTAGCTAACCTCAAGGGTTGATCCGAGGAACGCCCCTCCGATGCCTAAGTCAGTTTTGGGTAATAACCGGTATATCTCAAGTAGAGTATAATAATATATGTGTACGCGCCTTATGACTCAGATCAATGGGGTATTTATAGGAGCCAAAAATGTTCTTGTTAAGTTAGGACTCTGCTCTTATTGGTTGGATACAATTGTATCCTATTCAAATACTTATCCTCGGGTCCATAGGCACAGTAGATAGTAACTGGATCAGGCCCACGCCCATATGAGAATAGCCCAGGTTAGGAGTACCATCAAGGTATAGCTTGATAAAATCGGTATGACGTAGTCAACGGTCCTTTAGCAAATACATCGACCATGACGGTCTTTACCAGTTCTTGAGGACCGGTATAGAACTTAGTCAGCCCCCATACAAAATCATTAACAGATAAAGATCTATGTCAAAGTTCTGTCAAACGACTCTCCTTTTCTTTCTTTGCAATTTCCATCTAATTCTCTTTTCCTGCATGTTACCTCATTCATTACAAAATAAGAACAACAAAGGTAAAACACTTCTCCAAATATTAAAAATTTGATAGTATTGAAATTGGGTCTGACAACCTAATAAGGAGGTAATTCGATCTACTTAAAAGTCGAAAGGAGGTTTCATTCTAAAATAAATTGGTCATGGTAGAAGTAGCTAACGTAGGACAATACACATGTGTATAATAGGGGGGTTCAACACTCCCTCTCACATGTGAGTGTCCTTAGAATTAGAGCACATTGGTGAGGTACACAATATAGTCCTCATTGGAAATGAACGTCCAATGGAGACCCCTTATACAGTTGCTTGACAAATACCCTAAATGGACCAACAATCGGACCTCTAATACCATGATAATAGCGGTGGCAAACGGGTAACGCAGGTCGAGTCATTTCAAGTCGGGTCATATTCAGATCAACATGTATTCACGACAAGTCCGTTCGGGTACATATAGGTCCATCGTGGGTCCATGAAATTTGGGTCGTGCGGGTTTGATGATTCGGGCCAAGAACGTGTCGGTTCGAGTTGGTTTGGGTCCGATTAATTCGGGTATAGTCGGCGTTCTTTTCTAGCAAATAAATAGAACATGTAAATTAATGTTTGTGAAAAATGTTTTATTATTACTTTTGGGTCGAGTTGGGTCACTTTTGTCGAGTATATTTTGTTCGAATTATTTTGGGTTGTCATATTCTGGTGAACACACGGGTCTCGGGTTGGGTATTTCGGGTCCGATCAACGGGTACGTGGTATTTCATCGGCTATACATGATATATACATCATAAGGCCTGCACAAATAGGCCCATGACGGAAGAGAGAGACATCACACATAAGCCCATATGATGATATGAGGTTCCATCCTAAAATCAATTGACATTATTAATAGGAGTGGCTTCTCCATCTTATAATTTGCTACTTTCTCTCATCTTTTTCCAACATGAGAACTTACGTGTGCATTTGAGCAATTTTGTTATCTATGCTTCCAACAATTACAAAAGGAGGATTATTCAGCGCATTTAAGTAATTTTGTTATCTATGCTGAATTTATTCTCATAATCTCATCATTAACCAAATAAGATAATCTCAATATTTACGAATTACAACCTTTATGTTACCCTCTAATTCCCATAATATCATTATAATTTATAATAAGATAGTCAGTTACTTTTGGCTTCCATGAGTTCCATCCTTTGAAATTTATGAGTATATTGTTAAGCAGCAGCCGCAAAAGCGACAGCTACTATTAAATTGCCACTGGTCATAAATTTTATCCTCGGCCAAGTCAAATCAATGACTATAGGTAGACAAAGTCTCTCACTATCCCATTATCCCATCCCATATGCTTCGACTAATAGTCTAATATCCAAGAAAATAAAGCCAAGTGTGAAACTTAGACTTTTCTTTGGTCCAAATAATTTGAACATATGAGCTGTCATTTGAATACTTTCACAGTGAGACCATCATTATATACCATCATTTTCTAGTACTTTTAACGTGCAAATGATGAATAAAATAGGTTTCATTTGATTGCAGTTGTTATATATATTGAGTTCATCAGTGCATGAAAACAATACGATGCACCTTAAAAAGAACTACGAATACGATGTAAGAGAAGCTGATGCCTGCACTCGCAGGAGAGATGGCACTGGCGACAGGTTGATGTGCATTGCAGTTTACGTATGCCGCAACCTGCAACTAGTGTCATTCTCCTGTGAGTGGAGACCTGTGTTTATTGCTTCTTTATCGCTTTCCTTCGTTTACTCAAGGAGTCAAGGTTGTGCATATCGTTTGAGGTAAAGTTGATATATTCCCTTATTTTGACTCCAATTATTCTTTGTTACACCCTCCTCTTTTAATATAGAGTATGCATTCACTATTCAGTTATGTATATGGGCGCACATGCACATCCGTAATGTATTATGCAAAACAAGCCAAAATTGGTGTTACTTTTCGGAATGGAGATGGTAAAAGGGTTACAGGATCCTACCCAAACAAAAGGAGTTACAAGAAGGAATAAAGTTTGTGAAAAAAAAGAATGAAATCTATTTCAAAATATTCCAAAATAATTAAACAGTTGCTTATCTCCCCTTTTAAGAATATATTTTGGGTCTATGATATTACGCATATCTTAAGATTATTTTGAGAAAATGGGTAAAAATTGAAATTACTTGCGTCAATTTTTACGTAAATTCAAGAAAAAATAACAAATAGGACGAGTAGAAAACCATAAAGTTTTTAATATATTTTTAAGGAGATTTTATCTTTTGTGAGGCGCTAACCTAACATTATAATAAGATAATATTAGAAATTAGTTGTTAGGTATTCCGTGATCTAATTTTTTGGATTAATGGGTTGAACAAGCTAGCAAACTGGTTATATTAGCTATTTGTCTAAAAGTGTTAGATGATTTGTTTTTTCTTTTGATGATAATTTGTATGTTAAATCAAAGTGACAAATAAGAATGTGTATATTCGAATAATTTATTGGTTATTTTTTCAAAGCTTGGTAAATGGTGGTAAATTTGATCAATTTAAGCTCAATACAATCGTTTCATCACTAAATTCTTGAACATCTCTTCCAAAAACCTCCTATTTCTAGCTTTTTCGAAATATAGTCTTTTGTGCTCGATCCTCTCTTTTAGTTCTCTCTAAGCCATACTCTCCTATTAGAAGTTTGGCTTAGTTGATCTCTCCTTTTACCCAAATGCTCCAATTAGAAGTATGGTTTTGACTAATCTATGGGAATTGTTTGTTGGTTGTATTTTGTTTTCAACTATCGGTTTGTTGAGTTTGAATTGTGTACTTTTTACATTTTTTCAGTTAATAACTAGACAATATTAGAGTAATGCTTGATTTAGTTTGTTAATAAAAATATATCTAACTTCTAATTAAATTGTATAAAATCTAACTACTAGTTAATCAATGTCTAATAAGTAATATGTGCACTGCAATCATTTATTAGATTTGGATAAATATTAGGAAAATGAACTCATGTAGTTGGAAATTTCGCGAGGGAAATAAACCTTCCAGCTTCTAATTTTATACTAGTATTTAGGCTCGAACATTGCCCCGAATTGATACCATTTTCCGAACATGATATGTATTTTTTTTTTTCATTTCCATTAAAATATAATAAGGAAAACTCAACATTTAAAACGTAAAATTATAATAATGTGGATACGTAAAGCATGATTAAAAGGTTGTTGAGATGGTATTTGTGTCATATATAATATCAAGAGGTCTCGAGTTCAAGTCTTGTTGCAAGCTAATTTTACTTTTGTTAATTGACATGACATATGTACATATTAGACAATTCTGGTGGAATAGCAGAGGTACCACGTGGCATATATATATATTGTCACGCATGTCTTTTAGTATATTTGTATAGATAGTGTAGATTAGATCTACTCATTTACTCACGAAAATTAATTGAAGTATAATAGTATATATTTTATCTATTCTCTATCAAATGCAAGACTTAAGACTTTCATTATTTCTCTATCTCTCGCCTTATTACATACATGAATCTCCTTTTTCAACTCTTTGTATAATTGTATCTCTCTTCTTACATCAACTCACGTGTCTCTAGTGGTGTCAAAACAGGTTGTCAAACAGGTTCTGGGTATACCCATGGCGAACTAGGTCATACCCGGATAGGTCAGGATTCTGATTGTCAGTGTTCCAGGTCATGATTGGTCAGGTTTTGTTCAACTGGGTCGAACACATTTGAATCATTGGATTCCCGGGTGCCGAACAGGTCTGAGCGTTCCATTTACGAACCGATCCAATCCTGGATATGATCACCCGTTTATATGTTTTTTCCCGGTTTGCGTCGGTCGTATTTAAGTTTCATGTACGGTTGTGTTAAGTCAAATATACTCGGGTTGAATTAGTAGTGACCTTAGTTCGATCATTGTGAAACATCGGGTCCATTCGCTATTGAACGTCCATTCAACTTCGGATAACTCCTAATCGCGCCATCTTGATTTTGTTATGTATTTTGTAAACGAATCATATTAATAAAAGTAATAATTTAAGATCGACATATATATACATACGTGTGTGTGCGATAAATATATGGATGACAACGAAAAACCAATAAAAACATTATATTGATTACCGTGATGTTTAGTGTATTATCTTAGTCAACTCTTATTTCGAATAATCAACTGCGTAAAACCACTTTAATGAGTAAAGGACTAGAACGACTCTTCATATGTTTTAATATTATATACTATAACCAACGATAATAATAACGAGTAGACGATTAATTTCAAACTTTATATTAATGATCTATTACTATAAGCATTATGATTGATATATAAGTTTGTAAATAGCTATGATGGTAATGAGAATAATAATACTAATAAACATAAAGGGACAATGATAATAGATAAAAATACAAATAATAACAGTAATAGTAACAAGGCTAACAATAGCAATAGGAATACAAATAAGAACAGAATTACTAAAAATAACAATATAAATACTAATATGTTGAATCATTTTAATATAAGATTGATGTCAAAATAATTGTATAACCAATCTAATACTACATTGATTATAAATTAGTATAACGACTCTTAATATGTTATAATACTATAACAAATGACAATCATACATTCATGTGTTTACAATGACGGTTATGTGAGGCCTAAGTGATTACAACGAGGCCGGATTCATAAGTTGCACAACCATATAGTAATTTAACACTTAGACAGTTACTCGGTTATTCCCTTGTCCATAAGCATTATCATTTCTTAAATCTCATATCATTGACCAAAAAACAATACGAGTATAATGTGATCATAATTGGTGATAATGATGAAAAGTCGATCAACACAAGCTAATACGAGTATAACGTGACGGAAGCTAATGTAGGGGGTAATCACTAGGCTAAACTAAATTAGTACATAGATTAATGTATTGCATTTCGACTATATGCCAATGTATAGATAGTGTATAGATCAATGTATTACATTTCTAGCTAGTATACATTAGTATAAATACAAAGTAATACAAATGGATTAGTGTATAGATTAGTCAATGTAAGTGGGTAATCATTATGATAATCGTCCTCGAGTGTAATGTGTTTCATAAACAAAGAAATCTACTTGAATGATTCAAATTACATATTATACTAAACGAATGTGTCAATGGTAGTTGATAGGCTAATTAAGATAACAATACAATATTTGAGTTAATCGTCTTTATAAGAAATGCATTTTGAAATAAAAAACATTTACTTGAGCTATATGTCTTAACTTTGTATATAGTGACTATAAACAAACTATTTTATCAGTAGACTTAAATACTCTAGTACGATATAATAATATAGGAATCATTCTAACTAATACGCGATTGATTATTAATGAGTATAGACTCTTAATATGTTCTAATAGCATAACTAACAATAATAATAATAAGTATTATATTATTATTTGAAAAATGGGGTTATAAGGTATGAGATTTGAGGTTTAGGAATGTGAAATATGGAGATTAGTTGTTATAAATAATAATTTAGTAGGATTATTTGTTTTCTTAAGGCAAAATCCAAAATCATCTAATGGGCAAAATCTAAACCGTTAGATCATCATAATCAAGGGCACTCAAGAAAATAACACAAAGCACACGGATCATGAATATTAACCGTTGGATACATGTCATAAAACAAAATGAATCGTTAGATCGTCTCCTACCCTATTACCTTCTCCCATCTCTCCTCCAAACCTAAAAATCCTATTTCTCTATGTTCAGCCGCTGCTCTTTCATCTCCTCAAAAAAAAAAAAAAAAAGTCGCTGCTCCTTCCTTCCTTTCTCTGTCCTTGCCGGAATTCGGACGCCACCACCACGGCACCACCCTTCCTCCCTTTTTCGATGCTCTTTCTCTCTCATCTCTCTCATCATCCTCGCTGAATCGACGCTCTTCGCTCGTCGTCGTCGTTCGTTGTCGTCGTTGTTCGTTGTCGTCGGTCGTCGATCTTCGTTCGTAGTTCGTTGTCGTCAGTCGCACCAACACCCTCTCGTCTTCGCCGTCGTTAAGCTACGATTTTTCGAAGTCGAAGCTCCGGTCAAGTTAGGGTTTTGGATCTCTAATTTCATTATAATTCTTGAATGATTTTCGATTTTTATTTTTGTAGTTGTTTTTGTTAGATCTATCAAATGTATAATGCTGTGAATTTTTCCTTGAATTATTTTTGTAATTACTCATTTCAGTCATGTTTCTCTTTGATGAATTAGTTTATATATTCTTAATTTATTTCAATTTATGAACATTTTTTTGTTCCTTACTTTTAACTACATTCACTTGATTCAGATTGTTATAGTTTTATGATGAATCAATTTGGTATAATAGAGACATCAATTTTTTTTTTTTTTTGTTGTGAGTAATGTTTTTGTTAATGGTTGCTGTTGAATTTGAAGCATGGGAGATGTTCCTGATTCTTTGTCAACTTCATTCCTCTTCTCAGAATGTATTTAATGTAACGTATTCCATTGTTTCTCGAATGCTGAAGAATTGCAAACTTAGCTTAAGATTCTTATGGCTACTTTTTGCAATACTAGTATTAGAATGCCCATATTGCTCCCACCATTCTCCAGATATTAAGTAATGTTGTCTGTTAGATTAGCTTTTGTCATAATTTAAATGTCAAATTAAAACAAGAGAGTAATGTACATAAATAATTCAAAAATAAATGAAAATAAAAATATAAACCAATATATGATATTGAAAGCGTAACCCTCAAATAGTCAAATTAAATGTAATTTAATTTTTTATTTAATTAATTATTAAATGTAGGCAAATTTATAAATTAACATATTTAAATGATTTTGTAGATATAAAAAATAATTGAATTTTAATAATATCTTGTTGATTACGGTCGGGTTCGGGTTTGAAAGCAGGTCTGTCTGAACAGGTCAGGATATAATTTTGTCAGGTGCCGGTCAGGTCTGGGTAATCCCAGGTCAGGTTTTGGTCAGGTCTGGAGACTGACCCTCACAGGTCGAACCAGGTTCAAGTCAGGTCAGAATCAGGTTGACCCAGCGATCAGATCTGTTTCTGACACCACTACGTGTCTCCTCCATGTTGCATCTGAAAGAGACAAATGAAGTACATAAAAAATGGATAAAAAAATCGGTTTTTTCACCAAATACCCCCGACAAATTAAGAAATTCACCATATACCCTCAATGTTTCAGAAATGCACCGTATACCTTTGAGTTTTCGAAAACGTGCACCAGATACCCTTTTCCTAACTTCCGTTAAGTCACAATTAGCTTTATTTACGATTTTGCCATCATTAAACCCTAACCCTAATCTAACCTAACCCTAATCCTAATTCAACCCTAATCCTTACTCTAATCCTTCCCCAAAGCCCATACCCTAACCCTAACCCTAACTCTTCGGCAGCCCCACCCCAGCCCCTACCCTTCCCCCTCCCCCACCGCCGGCCTTCCCCAGCCCTTACCCTTCCCCCCCCTCCACCGCCGGCCTCCCCCACTGCCGGCCTTCCCCACTCCATGCGCCTCCGTCACCGCCGGCCTCCCCACCCCTTGCTTGTCTGTTCGCCGACCACCCCTCACCTTCCCTTTCGAACACCAATCCCCACCCTTCCTCTTCGAACAGCGCCCACCCCTCACCCTTCCTTTCGAACACCAAACCCCCACCCTCCCCTTCGAACACCGGAGAGACAAAGAGAAAAACGCGACGAAGGAGGGAAAGAAAAATGTGACTGTGACGCCAGCTCCGGCAAGCAGAGGAGAGAGAAAACTTCGTTGGAAATTCGTCGCGTTTAGTGTTCGAAAACAGAGGACAGAGGGAGGGGGAGAGGGAGGGGAGGGGTGGGGGTTTGGTGTTCGAAAATACTTCGCGGGTTGCGGGAGAGGGAGGGGGAGGGTGGGGTTGCGGCAGAGGGAGGGGGAGGGAGTGGGAGGTTGCGAAGGGAGGAGGGGGAGGGGATGGGAGTTGCGACGGAGGGAGAGGGAGGGGTTGGGGGCTGCAGCGGGGGGAAGGCTGGAGGTTGCGGCAGAGGGAGGGTGGGTGGGGGGATGGTGGAGGGATGGTGGAGGGGGAGGGGGCTGGGTTGGGCTGGGTTGGGCTTAAGATTAAGGGTTAGGGTTTAGATTTTAGGGTTAGTAATTAGATTAGGGTTAGGGATTAGGTTTAGATTTTAGGGTTAGGAGTTAATTGTGGCAAAAATGGTAACGACAGTTAAAAAAAGGTATTTGATGCACAAAAATGAAAAGTCAGGGGTATATAGTGAATTGTTGAAACATTGAGGGTATATTGTGAATTTATTGATTTGTCGGAGGTATTTGGTGAAATAACTGTAAAAAAATTATATGTACCTCGATCACTTCGTGCACTTTACACAAGGATCGATTAAGAAATATGAATATCAGTTTCATCATTATGACATGCATGGTGTAATAGTTGTGTGTATAATTTTACTTAACTTGTCTTTCACAGCGGTTTGTTGTATAATTTCAGTAATTTTGTACAATAGAAGTATAGAACATTTATCATTTATCCTAAAATATTAGTATGTCACTACACAACACTAAGCTTAAATTTTCCCTTTCTTTTTTCCATGAAAACAACTTTCTTCGTTTTTTTAGATATTTGCCACGTATAAATGTTATTCGTCCCTTCCATGTTAGAACTAGAAATTCACTTGTGTGTATAAGGTGTAGTGTACAACTTTTCTTACTACACACTCACAATGTGACTTTCTTTGTATTGATCCTAGGTAGATTATAGCTGGCTCAGTTTGTCTTTTGATATACTATGTTCCTAGCTAGATTTTCTTAATGGTCCTTAATTAATTCATTCCTTTGTACATGAGCAGGGATAGGAAGATCCGCCGTTTTGTGACACAATAAACAAACACCTATTGAAAGGAATATTGAACATCTGGTTCAAAGTTTGCCAACCAGGAAACTAAAAGATTGAGTCTTTTTTCGATATTCCTTTAATTTAATTATGTACTAAAAATATAAATTATCAACATCAAACGATTAAATTTGCTTGAAACGGCTCATGTTAATTACTCCCATGTTTCATATAAGTCCTGTGTTTTCTTTTTCCACGTTCACTTTATAACCAAGATTTTTAGGATATCTAAGTGACATAAATTGTTTTATTAGGTCATTCAAGTGATTTTTCTCTTGCTTGAGTATAGACCACCCAAATGAGAGAAAAAGCTTGTTGCACCACTTTGATCCAAGTATCATGTTTGGAAAATCAATAAGTTCATATTTCTATTTTGTTCGAATAACAATTTTCCGTGCTCCTAGATTTTCTAAACATGTTCTTTTTTTCTATTTTCGTTAGGAAAACTTAGAACTTGAATCAATTACATACATCTTTGTTGCTTTGCTGAAATTTTTTTTGTGTTTAATACAAACAAAACCATTGTACTCTAGCAAATTTGATTGCACTAAAATTTTGTTAGGTCACCTAAATGTTAAAATAGTATTGGTAGGCCATTTAAATTAAATAACTTTTATCTTGCTGGCTAGATTGTCCAACTATAATAATATAATTTGCTAGGCCACTCTGAAAAGAAATTGACAATCACTCACCTATAAGTGAATGATTTATAACTTTACACTTTTTTGGTAGTATTAATTTTATTGATATAAATTTCCTTTATGTCATGGATATAAGCCTCTTACTTTTATGAATTAGAAGTCAAAGCAGTATCATCTATTTTTATACGAATTTTTTCCTTAAATAATGCAAAAGTGGGTTTTAATTCCCAAAATATGCCCAAAAAAATTAAAATTCCCTGCGTACCGTCCACGTAGGACGGCACGCGAGAAAATTTTTTTTTTTTTTTTTTTTTTTTTTTTTTGTAAACCGCTACTCCGAGTAGCGGTTTTACCTAAGTTGAAAAAAAAAAATTTCTCGGCACTTATAAACCGCTACTGCAAGTAGCGGTTTTACTAAAAAAAAAAATTCGCGCGTGCCGTCCTACGTGGACGGTATGCAGGGAATTTTAGTTTTTTTGGGCATATTTTGGGAATTAAAACCCACTTTTGCATTATTTAAGGAAAAAATTCATTTTTATACTTATACTATCAATCATCATCACCTAATACATCATCGCATCATCATCCCTAATACCTCATCGCATCATCATCCCTAATACCTCATCGCATCATTATCACCTAATATCCGAAAGAATACATATCATCTTGAGCCAAAACTTTTTTTTTTTTTTTGGTGTTATAGGACTGACAATAGTTGAGCCAACTCGATAATTCGATTTGAAAATTTTGGATTTGGGTTGAGATTTTAACCTGAAATAGAAAATGGATCGACCCAACCCGACCTGAAAATATAATGGGTTAGGTTTGGGTTGACTTTTTGAACCTGAAAATATCCTGAATAAGTTGATTTGAAGTCGAATTACTTTCTAGTCGGGTCAACTTGAAATTAACTCAGACTTTCACAACTTATATCACTTATCTTTTGTTATTCTTATTTGTATTGGGCCAAGCCCATTTCTTGGATCACCTAAATTTCATTTCAGGTCAATAACCCATACTTTCATAACTTAGCATGTATGGTTGAATTTCATTTCAGGTCATTTTGGGTTGATTTCGGGTCAACCCGAAATCGGTAAGATCAGGATTGGGTTATGATTTTCGACCTGAAATTAGAATCAGGTCCGGTTTTGGGTTAGGGGTCAGTGACCTGAAATATAAATCAGGTGAACCTGAAATTGACCCAACCCGGCCTGATTGCCAGCTTAAGGTGTTATGTTCAATTACATAACTGTAAGTCAATATTGATTTTTTCTTACGTCAATTATTGTAATTGCACAAAAACATTACGCTTAATTAATTATATAAAAGTTTTTGTTGGGATGCAAAGATTCGGGACGAAATTTTTTGGGGCCTAATCCTAATTTAGACTAAGGGTATGTTCTCTTCGGCATAAAACAGCTGAACTGAACCGATTGGAGCTGAACTGAACTGCACTGAACTGAATTGAATTGAATTAAATTGAATGTAATAAATATATAAATAATATTTAAACAATAATAATATGAATATCAAATAATAATTATAATGATAAGTAATAATAATGAATAATAATAGTATTTTGGATATTTTTAAATGATAGTTATAAATAAATAATATTCTAATAATAATTAATAATAATAATTAATTATAATAATGATAGTTAATAATAATTATTTTATAGTATTTGTATTAATATATTAATACTTGATGTTGATATATAATAACAATAATATCTAAGACGTAAATTAATATTACTATTTTAATAATTAGATTTAATAATATAATAATATTTAGTAATAAAAATAATGATTGGGTTGGATCGCGAAAATTACATCATAAACCGTCTTGACGCGATTTGATTGGTTTATGGGCTAAAAACGTGGGTTCATGTGTGATTTGACGTAAACCATGTTCCTCCTAATAATAATAGTAATAATAATGAGTAAAGCTATAATAAATAAAATAATATATAGAAACATGAACAACAACAACTATAATAATAATAATAATAATAAATACTTAATAGTAATGATATAAAAATAAATAAATAAATAAATAAATAATAATAATAATAATAATAATAATAATAATAATAATAATAATAATAATAATAATAATAATAATAAGAGTAATTCATAAAATAAAGTATACCAACATAATAATAATATTTAACAAAATGTTTATAAAATAATGGAGCTGAACTGAACTGATTGGAGTTGAACTGAACTGAACTGATTGGAGCTGAACTGAACTGAAAATAAGTTGGGGAGAACAGGCCCTAAAAGTAATTTTCTGGCCTAAAAACATACACAAAGGCTTGGCGGATTTTTCTTTCCAAAATTTTTGTTGGGCCTAACTCCAAATTTGGAAGGGAAATTTTGTTCCAAACCCTAGTTTTTAACAGGCCAGATCAGGTTTTGTTCGCGGGCCAAGCTAGACATGATTACCTCTAGTTTAAATTTATTGTATAATTATCGTTCATACTCCCTCCGTTTTCTAAAGATCTTCCCACTTACTGTTCCTACAAATACCAAGAAAAATCAAGTTGTGTGGTGCATGGTGTGAGTAAAGTAGGAGAGAGAAAGAGGTTAAGATAAATAAACAAATAAAAGGGGGTTAGAGTAGGAGAGAGAAAGGGAGTAAAATTGAATTAATAATGTAATGGTGGACCATATGATAGTGACATGAGAGGGTAAATAGGGAAATTTGTTTTGCCAAATAAGGAATAAAGCAAAAGAGGGAAGATCTTTTGGAAACATCCTTAAACGGAAAGAGGGAAGATCTTTAGGAAACGGAGGGAGTATATACCTATGTCAATTGTATAATTGTGTGAGGATCCTTTCCTATCACAACAAAACCATTCGAGTCTTGGTTTCAAAGTCTGCGGAACAACAACTTCAAATTGACCCGTAGGACGATTTTATTTTAGGCCCGCACCGGCACGAGCCTACGTGGGCCGACTCAGGGGCCGAACGTTCCTTTCCTTTGTTTTTTGGACTAAAACTGTAAAAAAAAAAAACATAAATCACAGGTCAGGCCGGCGGACCCGTGGACAAAATTTGGAAATTTCAAGCCCGTCTCGGCCCGCCACTCACGGGCTCGGGCCCTGCTTGGCCCGCCATTTCCCAAGCCCGCAAGCCGAGCCCGTGAACAAGCCCAACCCGGCCCATGCAGGTCAATAACCTAAACTTTCATAACTTATTTCACTTATCTTTTCTTATTCAGTATTGGGCAAAGTACATTTCTTGGATCACCTAAATTTCATTTCAGGTTAATAATCCATACTTTCATAACTTAGCGTGTATCGTTGAATTTCATTTCAGGTCATTTTGGGTTGATTTTGGGTCAATCGGAAATCAGTAAGATCAGGTTTGGGTTATGATTTTCGACCTGAAATTAGAATTAGGTCGGATTTAGGCTAGGGGTAAGTGACCTAAAATATAAATCAGGTCAACCTGAAATCGACCCAACCCGACCTGATTGCCAGCCCTAGGGTATTATGTTCAATTACATAACTATAAGTCAATATTGATTTTTTCTTACGTCAATTATTTTAATTGCACAAAAACATTACACTTAATTAATTATATATCAGTTTTTGTTGGATGCAAAGATTCGGGACGAAATTTTTTGGGGCCTAATGCTAATTTAGACTAAAAGTAATTTTCTGGCCTAAAAATATGCACAAAGCCTTGGCGGATTTTTCTTTCCAAAATTTGTGTCCGGATTAACTCTAAATTTGGAAGGGAGTTTTTTTTCCCAAACCCTAGTTTTTAACAGGCCAGATCAGGTTTTGTTTGCGGGCCAAGCTAGACTTGATTACCTCTAGTTTAAAGTCATTGTATAATTGTCGTTCATAAATACCTATGTCAATTGTATATTGTGTGAGGATCCTTTCCAGTCACAACAAAAGCATTTGAGTCTTGTTTTCGATGTCTACGAAACAACAACTTCAAATTCACACGTAGGACGATATTATGTACTTCATGAATCATCAACCGGTATTATCTCGATTTCGGCAAATATATTCATTGACCTCCTACAAAGATTGTCTCCAACATTTTGTCGAACTCCTTCTTCCTACTCAGGGTGAAAGGACAGACTACTGAACTGAAGATCAAGATGAAGGCGAACAAACAAGAGGAGGGAGGGTACCAAATGTCAGAAATAACGTTGACTCCATGGTGATGGACCCTAAATACCTTAAACAAGAGCAAGTTAAAGAAAGGTGAAATCACTGGAAAAAAAGGAGATTGGAGGGCATCTACATCAAGGCCAAGCCATTCCTGGTATGATGAACATTATAATGTGGAACACTAGGGGCATCTCGCGTCCAAGTTTCAAAAGCAACATTCTTAGCATCAGTTATTAACATAAACCCGCTCTACTCCTCCTCACAGAAACTACAACCTCTAATTTGAATACACAATCCATAGTCTCTTCCTTGCCCTATGACGAGTGGAATTACTCGGAGCCATGTGGTTTTTCGGGTGCACTTTTGTTGTTATGGGATTCTTCCAAGATGAACTTCACACCCATTGAAAAGGATATCCATACCTTGCATGGTGTCATTCAAGTATTGTCTCCTAGTTTCTCCTTTATTATGTCAGGCATATATGCAAGTACAAAGTTTAGATGTAGGAAAGTAACTTCACTAGTGGAAAAAAGCCAATCCGATTCGTTCAAAATCGGCCTTACCGCTGCGATTTTGGTCCGCATCGGATGGCCTAGCAGAGGTTAGGAAGGATCAACCGATCCAGTCCGAAACGGATCAGTTGTCACTAACTGATGCAGTTTTCTTGCAAAACTGCATCATTTTTGGGACTCCTGAAATAAATAAAAAGCCCACAGAGCCACAAGAAGGGGATGAATCAAAACCAACACTCAACCATACGAACTGATTATACAAACTAAATTACAAAAATTTCAGGCAAACTAAATTAAAGAATAGCTAATATTATATAAATTGATTGAAGACGAAAAAATTGGAAGCAAAATATTATATGAAATGATTATACAAACTAATTAAACTAAAAACTAACACTCAAGCGAAAATATGAAACCAACACTAGAGCTATACATAATAACGAAATTAAAATGAAAATTAAATTACTCAACTATACATAAAATTAAAAAAATCTTGAACAATAACGAAAAATGAACCCTATATCTATGTTTCCATTAAAATTGAAATTGAAAAATTAAAAAAAACCAAAATAAATCGAACAAAATAACAAATCTAAACCCTAAATTACATGCGAAATTCAATCATCATGGCTTCGTCATTCGTCTTCATCATCTTGGCTTCGTCATTCATCATCTTCGTCTCTTCCTCATTCGTCGTTATCTCTTCGCATCGCCGTGCGAAGGTAGTGAAAGCGGTGGTGGTTCGCTGAATATTGAGGCGACAGGGGTGGTTCGTTGAATGTTAACGCGGCAAAGAAAGGACGGCGGTAGTTTAGGGTTGGAATGTTGATACAATGAAGAAAGGACAGTGGTGGTCCGTTGTTGGAACAAGGAGAAAGGAGAAGGGATTAGGGAGAAAAGAGAAGAGAAGGGGCTAGAGTGTTTAGGGTTTGGGGGGTGTATTGGAGCGCAGGAGGAGAGGGGGATTGGAGTGTTTAGGGTTTGGGGGATTAGGGAGATGAGAAAGGAGAGGAGAGGAGAGTTTGAGCGTTCTATCCACCAAACATGCTGGGCTGAGGAATTAGCGTGCTGGGCCGAGCAATTAGAGAGCTTGGCTGTAACAGCCCGAATTCTCCCGACCAGCTTAGAGAGGATTAAGCACAGCGAAAGAGACTCTGGTCGAGATAACCCGAACTATTACCATCACACTCACCGAACTACATCGGAGAGTGTGGAGCTCAATTTCCAATTCTATTCAAATTGATTAACTATTGCAACTATGCTCTGATTCTCAGACTTTATTCTCATAAATTTCTACAGAAAATCCGGCAGAGTTTCCTTTGAAAATAGGATAACGCTAAAGCGAGAAATATTATGAACCTGTAACAATTTCAATTTATAAAATATTTCCAAATCCCAAAGCTCAACAACCTCAACGCTTTCGCGGAGCAACAACAAACAGAGAATCAGGAGCACTAGCTATCGGTTCTTAAATAAAGAAAATACATTATAGAAAATAAACGATTTAACTATTACAAGTGGAGCGTCCTCACTTCAATAACAAATATAATACTGCACCATCTCGTATCCGCTTCAGCTTGCAAAAGAATAACTCACGGCTTCAACCTGAAACATTTAAGATACTGCCACCCACCAAGTGACAGGCCACAGAAATGACAAAACAACATATACACATCAGCAAAGCTGAGTACTAAACCCGTAAATAAGCTTAACACATGCTTTGGTGGCTTTTACTTGAAAACAACTTTCACGCAATCCACATAAGTTCAACAATCATACCAATCATAGCGTGCTTAGCAGCAATATTCTTATTGAACATACATATTACATTTCCAATTCCACGTTTCATATTATATCATCAATCACATGGTAACAAACACGATAAGGTGAATCTCAACACTGACATGTTTCTATATTCTTATCTAGTCGACTTTTCAACTTACCATGATTCCACAATAGGAGTTTGAGGTCACCAACTTTGATATAAACTATATACTTTATTTCCTTTAATCGATTTCTTATCTGAATCCAAACTTGTGCTTTCATACTCTATTAATCAATCCTTAAACTGTCCTACACAACCTTTATGAGGCAACAAATAACATAATAACTTTCCCTATCATAACGATTCCTTATCGGAATCATATCCTTATCAGGAATCCACATAACAAGATATGATTCCTTATCGGGAATCCAATATCGAAACAACTTACCACGATACGATTCCTTATCGGGAATCCATTATCGATATAACTTTCATACTATGAGATAACATTCCTTTTAACTAGGGGAAAGAGAACGCGGCGGAGGAGACAAAGCTTACACTCCGACAGTGGGTCGTCACACCATATCGCTTTACTTTTGGCCAATAACCGCGACTAGTCCGGAGTACATTTTTCCGCTGATTTCATCAGTCATCCACAGGTTTCACATTACCTGATATATCGCCCGATTATCGCCCCACAGAGCAATGGGCAAGTTTCCCTGTGGGGCCCCCCCAAGGTTCACAGTCCATGGGGCACTGTTCATGTCACCTCATCCGTCGACTCAGACGAGGCTACTTTCCCCTTTTCAGATTCCTTTTTATTATCGTTCATGACTCAATCGCCATTCTTAGAACTATTACATAGTTATAATAATCCTTGACAATCATTGAACAACAAGCTAAGGCTTCTTCTTAGAGAGTTATAATCGCTTAAGTATTTCGAGGCCAATATAATGCATTTCGATTCAACTCAATTACAATTACAAAACATACTTACCACACAAGTAACCAATCATATTCTGTGAAATACCCAACCAGAGTGACAATAGGTCTCTCAGCTAGAATAACTAGCGAGAGTTACTAACCAGATTCCACACATCACATACTTTTGCATATAGATAGTTCATATTCTTTTTCACTTCACCGACATCTATGTAGACTCATCTCAATAATGATAATAACCGTTATCAAACACCATTAACAATTACAATAAACCTCTCTCTTAGTATTAACAAAGGAGAGTTAGCATAGATTCCACAACTCGAGATTCATGAAATAAAGGTCGATTAGACCTAATAGTATTCTCGTAAGTTCGATTCCAATAACAACCATTAGTGGATCATATTCTTACTTAGTATGGCGAGTCAACCTCCCTTCTAATTAGAAGTCATTTAATTCTGTAACTCAAACTACTTTAAAGTAATGCACAAACTTGCACTTACTTAAGTAATCTCATAAACCAACTTAGTCCTCTCAGTTCTAACCACTCAACATCACTTTATTATTATTTATCACTAATGAAATACTTTATCAAACACATCTTACTAATCATCCAATATGATCTAACTTTCCTACTCTTCACATCATTATAGTATTAGTTAATCCTTTCTTTGACTTCATGTGAGGTTATTAAAGTAACCCTTTAAACAATCTATTCAAACTATTATTCCACATAGCCTCAGTAAACACTACCGCTTACAATATAAACTCTTCTTAGAAACTAATTATTCAAAATAAACCTTACAATAGACATTTGTCTCATTAAACTATTCTTAAAACAATACTCCAACAATTCTAGGAAACATCCAAGTTATAATTAGAACGTAATTACAACTTACCAAATTAATCCACTTATTATAACATAATACTACAGTGATTTGTCCGATATCTGCGTCACTTGTAAATAATAGCAATGTTCACTTAGAACTAAAAAGAAACAAGATTCCAACTTAAATGTTTAACAAACAATTTAACACACCTTGACCTTCATACACTGAAATCATTATTATCTCAATATTTAGTTTGTAGTATTTTAATCCTAGAAACAAGGAACATAATCATACTTCATACTAGCTATACTACTACATTCTTCCATTGTAATTCTGTATTTAGATTATATACAACAAGTCTAACTATTTCCAATCTAATTAACATCTAGTAATGTAATTGAGACCACTTTAAAGACATCATAAAGTTACATTCGACTTGTGATCGAAATTCACATATTAACGTATCTTAATAAGTATAAACCGCTAATTATACTTCACTATATACCTTATTTAGAAATCTTATTTTGATGCGTTAAATGAGATCTATCTTCTATAGAGAATACAAGGGATTAGGCTACTCTTACTCCTTTCATACGTAATTGCAGGGTAACAATTTCCAATTAACCTAAGTATTCTTTACAAGGCACTAGCAAGATCACTATTCCAAATTGTCAATTGAATTCCATCAACCCTTAACGATATAATGACAAAGAGAACTCCAAATAATTATACTTACAGTTTCAATGAATTTAAGACTTCACAACAACAATCTTCCCCAAGCTAACTCAATTAACAAACCCACTAACCAATCACTTACCAATTAACTTATTAGTCATACTTTAACCAATAATCACATTAAACTAACAATTTATTAAACCGAGTCAATTACTCATAACTAGAATTAAGTTTCAAAGCTACAAACTTTCAATCAAAATTATCTCTTTACCCAAAGGGTGACAACAATTTGGGTTTTTACCAACAATTGGAAACATCCAACAATACCACAATCAACCATTAATCCATACATAATACACTAATCATATATCACTGTAATTAGGATAATCTCAATTCACGAAGAGGTTGAAAGAGTTAGTACCTCTGCTCACAAGAGCAGCGAAGAAGAACAGACGGCAGAGGGAAGAGAGAAATCAACAACACAACAAAAACGAACAAGGGCAACACCACCGACCACGAACCATAGCAGCGCGACAAGATTCCGACGAGGCGACGACTATTCGTCGAACAACAACTCACAACAACAGCAGTAGCAAAGACGAAGAGAACAGAGGAGAGAGAAAACACGAACACCACGGTAGCTTCAGCGAATACAAAGAGAACAGAGGAGCGACGAGGAGAGAGAGAGTTTCAAGGGAAGAGAGAGAAACACAGGGCCGCGGTGGCTCGCGAGCAGCACCGCGCGCACCGCATCGACGACAAGCGAGGGTGAAAGGGGGTCGGGTTCCACCGAGAGAGGAGAGAAAAAGTTTGATTTTCTTTTGGGGTTTGGGGTTTTTCACGGGTGAGAGAAGAAATCAGTTTTAAGGGGTTTGAGTTTGGGATAAGCCAAACTAAACCGACAAGGGTAAGGGTGGGGTTGGACTTTGGATTTCTATTTTGGGCGAAATACAACTAAATTGGTTCACATAAAACTCAATATATGAATTACTAATAATAATTTCGTAAAATTAAGTAAATAATTATTTTTACAATACGACAAATAAATTTCATACCCCATAACTCAAATAAAATAAGATTTTCAAAACATAATTAACTTAATAATTATAATTAGCCTTTAGATAAATGCTCTTAAAAACAGGGCTATTACATTGGCCAAACATTTACTGTTCCGGTCTTGTGAACGGGATCAGTTAACAGAAAACCGAATCAGTTTTAGTTAACTAATCCGGTTCACTAAGAACCGCAGCGGTTTGTGTTGTCCAATTTCCGACCAAAATTTTTGAGCATTTACCAATTCGGTTCTCTTAGGGACCGCAACGATTATGCTGTGACATATAACATTTTTTCCACTAGTGCTTGGAGTGAATTAAGAGATATGTTTGTCAATATTAATCTACCTTGGTTGGTAATTGGTGACTTTAATGAAATTAGGAATCAAGCTGATAAATTAGAGGGAAACCTTGTTAAAGTCAATCGTTGTATGGTTGGAGTTGATTTATAATTGCCATAATTTTTTTTTAAAAAAAAAATCCTTTTTACCTACCCATTGTTGCGGGTCCTACCCAAAACTGCAACAATAGGCTTCATTTTTTATATTAAAAACTGACATGTTGCTACAGTTTTGGGTAGGAATCGCAGAAATAGGTTGTTCTATTGCTGCGGTTAAAAACACAGTAATAGGTAATTACCTATTGTTGCGCCCTTAATTGCGGCGCAACTAAAACTGCAACAATAGGCCACTTAATGACCGCTACAATTAACTTTTATTCTAATAGTGTTTGAATCCTATCAAAACCACCAATTCACCATTGTTGCAGATGCATCGTTTTGCCAAAATACTTGTTGTGCAGGATTGGGCGCTGTTTGTAAAAGTATTACAGGGCACTGGATCGAATGTATATGTGGGACCGTGACGAGTAATGATGCTAACAAGGCAGAACTCACAACCATCACAAAGGCACTTTCCTAGATTAAAAGGCATGGTTGGGATGATTGTATATTTTGGTAGTTTAATATATTGCTTCCTTTAACCGAAAAAAAGGACATATAATGTAACATAACAAGTCCGAGTAACATAAATGATAAACCCACTAAGCTAAGAAATATCATAGTATACATAGTAGTTCATTTTTGTTTCCCTAAACTGGGTGGTTGGTGCATTATGACATGGTTGGTTTAACATGCAAGGCTTAAAATAATGATAGAAAACTAGAATGTCATGCATAATTCCAGTCCAACAGATTGTTTGCGTTGAGTGAATCAAGGCAATTCTAGCAATTATGTATCTTAGCTTAAAGTAGTTCCACCAATAAATTATATGTCGTC
Source organism: Beta vulgaris subsp. vulgaris (assembly GCF_026745355.1). Classification (NCBI taxonomy): domain Eukaryota; kingdom Viridiplantae; phylum Streptophyta; class Magnoliopsida; order Caryophyllales; family Amaranthaceae; genus Beta; species Beta vulgaris. The sequence continues at coordinate 9,403,950 of NC_079203.1, forward strand.
TGACTGATAGGTGTATCAGGTGACAAGTGATGTACATATAAATCGAACCTATATAAAGAACAGTTTTATATCATACGATATCGTTAAATGAATATGGAACAACCACGAAACACGTACGAAACAGGTTTTTATCATAATATTTGCATATGAAGAATTTTCCTTTGAGATTTTTGAAACACGTAAATGTTAACGGTGAATGCCGGAACCTTGGATCAATAATCGGAATAAGGTATATGGTTTATTCTCGCAAAATTTTCTTTGTTTGAGGTATGTTCTCGCAAAAAAAATTATATAAGGAGGTTTCTCATTAATTTCACGTTTATAAAATCGTTTTTGACATAAAATCCTAGATATTATATATCGTTGTATTCAGAACGAGCTATGGTAGGAGGGTAGAAAAGACTCACTTTTTACAAAATAACGAGGCAAATTTGAGCCAGTTAAAAGTTTTCCTTCCGCTACCTTGTTCCATCAATGACCCTCAGTCAACTCAGTCTCTCCCATCTAGTGATACGGAACAAGCGCTTGTCATGAAATTTTCGTACATCATGTCTAAATTTGACACGCTTATTTAAGGTTCACATACTAGAGACATGATTGTCAAATTTCCAAATAATATAGCAGTAAACAAATGGCGAGATTAAGATGCATAAAACTTCCTCCCTTATTTTTTTTTTTTTGGTTACTTTTGGCTTTAATCATCCCCTAGTACAAATTATTCTCTCAGAATCGTACCAAAACAAAGATATTTAATCCGAAACGAGTCATCTTTTCAATTCCTCTCGTCAAATCAAGGAGTGCACATGGACCAATTCTCCCACATGCTCCCCAAACTTATAAATTAATCCCCCAACAAATATTCAAAGAAGAATTCCAAGTGTGGAACTTAGACTTTTCTTTCTTCCAAGTAGTTTGACATAAAAGTCACTTAGACCGTTCTCACACTAATTGTCGTATAGCATCACTATTCACTTGTATACTTTCTAGAATTACATGATGAAAACAAACAAGTAATATAATTATATAAGTACTAGGTTTGCTGTATAAATATTGCGCTGAGGAGGTCATTATGTTGCAAGAAAAAATGCATCTCAAAAAACTATGAGAGAAGCTGAGGTCTCCAATCGCAGGAGAGATGACACTCGCTACAGGTTGACGCACATTGCTATACATGTGTTCCGCAACCTGCGACTAGTGTCATTCTCCTGTGATTGAAGACATGTATCTGCTTCTTTATCGCTTTCATGCGTTCTCCCAAAGGTTGTATACATTTTTTATGGTAAAGTTGATATTTCCTTTCGTCTCTAATTATTTGTCATTTCCTCCTTTTTCTAACTTTTTTTTTTTAGGCTCCTTGGATTGAAGTTGAAATCTTACATCCCATCTTGTGTTTCATTTTGTGTACTAGTCCTCCCTTCTTCTTTTTTTTTTTTTCATATATTAGCAAATTTGATGATGTTTTAGAAGGGGGGAAATTGGATATACAAGATGAGACACGAGATGGGATGTAACTTTTTTTTTTTTTTTTTTTTTTTTTTTGTAGACGTAGATCAATGATGTATGCAAAAGAAGCCAAGTTGGGGTTCCTTTCAAGGGCTGCATGAATATGGTAAAAGAGAAAGGGTAAAATCATTAAAGTGTTATTTAAAATATTTACAATGGATAATTGTTTTCATGACAAAACATGTTTGATTTTAAGGAGAGACATAATTTTAAATTAGTTTTTCTTTGTTTAGTATCTTGTACGAAAAGTTTGAGAAAAAAAGTAATAATGAAATAGAAGGAATAGAATGGATGCAAGGAACAAAGGAGGAAGAATAAGGAAAATATTTTATTAGTTACATCTGCAATTTGCTATGTTTTTTCACCTCGAAAAAAATGGTTTTTCGCAAACACATTTTACATTTTGAAAAGCGATTTTTATCCTTTATAATTCAAGCAAAAGTGAGCCGATTTTTCTAAATAAATTTTCAGTTAAACAAAACTCTCTAAAATATGAAATAAAATTTGTCACATTAAGATTAAAACAATAAATACTAAAAGTTACAAAAATGGATTTTCATGTATTTAACTCTTGAAATATTTTAGGAGTCCACTCATGGTACACCCGGGCATTGTTGTTAAAATCCCGATCCGGACCTTACGATTCTACGATTTTACGATCCTGGAGGACCTCACCGATCCCGATCCTACGTAGGATCTTAATTTTGTAGGATCTTTCGATCCTGCCCAACAAAAAAATCACATGGTAGGATCTTAACACGATTCTACGATCCTACGACTCTACGATCCGATTCTACCGTATAAAAATCATAAAGTAATTTCACATATTATATTTCTCCTATTAGATTTTGGTCGCATGTTACTTCAATCTTATAGTATTGAAAAACTATCATCATTTGCTAAATAAAAAATTTATTATTAATATGTGTAAATTTTTAACATGAGGTTCCCACCATATTTTAGTATAATTATCTCTATTTTATCGAATTATAGGATCTTACGATCCTACGATCCGATCCCACCGATTCGATTCTACCAACCCCTACGATCCAAAGTAGGATCCCGATCCTGATAACATTGCACCCGGGTGTACCATGCTCATGGTACACCCAGGTATTTTCGTAATTTATTGGAACTCTAAGGACACGCTGGTAATTTTGAGTAATATTTGTTCTTTCTCCTTCTTCCTTCCAATGCTTAGAAACAGAAAAAACTACAGAGGAAACAACCCAACCTCTCTCTCCTCTTCCTCTTCTGCGTATTCTCTTCTTCTGTGTGCTTCGTTGCCATTTTTTCCGGCGATGCTGTCGCTACTTTTGTTGCTGCTCATTTCCGTCGATAAGGCGTCGTCTTCTTCCGGCGAAAACTATGGCGTTTATTTCTCGCTCTTCTTTCTCGCCGGAATCATGAAATTAAAACTTCCAAATCTGAAATTTGGAAATCAAAATGATTCGAAATTGTTTCACAGGTTGCAAGTTATAGGATTTGATGAATATGAGATTGTAATTTTCTCTCTTTTCGTCCTATATTGATAATTTGATTTGCATGTTATTATAATGATAGTTGTTGAGGAGAGAGAAATTTTGTTGTTCATATAATACCTATTCCCAGGTTACTGCTTATTAATTGCAGCAAAAAATTGATTGTTCATTTAATAGCAGTTGATTATTTACTACAATTTTAAACCACAATGAGCATAAATTTAATGCTCATTAATCCAAAAACCGAAATTTTTTGTTCATTTCATACAACAATGAGCAAAAATTTACTGCTCATACCAATTGCTTATACTCTTTGAATGTAGAATAAGCATGTTCATTATCATTCTTTGTTATATCATTATTTGATCATTAATAACATAATGAATATTGATCATGAACATTGAATTGTTCATGAAAAACATAACAACTACTCATTTAAAAACTATACATTGTTTTATCATTTCAAAAATATGCAGAAATATATTGTTCAAGTATGTTTTGCTCAAGTATAGTTGTTTTCTCATTGTGCTAAACTTTTCACAAAATTTCCTGCTCATTAGGCTTGTTTTACTTGCTCAAGAGACATAGTGACAGAGGAGAGAGAAATGTAAAGAAAAAGAGGAGAGAGAAACGTAAAGAAAAAGAGGAGAGAGAAATCAGAGAAATTTAATATCTACCTGGCCTCAAAAGTTTGGGGCTCAAAAGTTTGGGCTGTGTGTACTTAAGTTGCAATAAATTACGAAAATGTCCCTGGGTGTACCATGCTCATGGTACACCCAGGTCTACTATAAAGATTCTCATATTTTAGAGAAAATATTATTTTGATTAGGGCTATACAAATATATTAAAAGGCGTGCGTGATAATGTATACACGCGTGGCACTTTTGTTACTCTATTAAAATTGTCATGTCAATTAACAAAAGTAAAATTTACTTGACACAAGATTTGAACTTGTGACCTCCTGATGATATTATATCAGGCACAATTACCATCTCAACCAACTTTTATTCATGCTTTAAGTGTCCACATTATTCTATTTGTACCTTTTAAATATTGAGTTTTCCTTAATATATTTTAATGGGAATGGAAAAAATGCATATCGGAAAACAACACCAACCCGGGGCACCGCGTGGGCCGAAATACTAGTTTATATATCAAATGAGGCATTGATAGAAGTGAAGAAGATTGTTGGCTTAGCTTGTGTGAAAAGTTTGTGTGGTTAGGAGGTTGAGTCCTCTTGACAATAAAAATTCTACTCATCTTTTTTTTTATTTTCCGTTTCCTCTTTTTATTTTATACAAAAGTAAATGCTCTCTGGCTCTCGCAACCATAAATTTCTGGATTTTGCCCCTGCCTTAAGGTCCACTGCCATAACAAGAAATGAAATTCTCCAACTTATTGTTGAAATACGGATTTGGACAAAATCCTAGAATTTAAAAAGATACTACACTGAACTACCACACTTCCGATCTTTTCTCTCTAGTACGTATGAGGCACCACCCAAACATTAAAATAAAAGAAGACCATACAACCCCATCATGAAAAGAGATCAAGATGGGAGCAATATAAGCGGTCGTTTGGTTTATATAGTTAATCAAAATTCTCATGAAATTGCAATTCATAGGAAATAAATTACTTAATCAGATTCATGGAAAATTGGTTAAATTGTTTGGTTGACAATGAGAAATTAAATTTTCATGGGAATTTCTACTTACCTAGGGGGACCTAGGTAAGTAACTTACTCCATTTTGTAGGAACTCAAAATTCGTAAGAATTTCTAATTCCTTCAGTTTGCTATTTTGTTGCCAACCAAACAAATCACCAAATTTTCAATTCATAAGAATTTCTATTTACTATGTTTTTTATATCAACCAAACCACCACTTAGGCTATGTTTAGTTCACTTGAAATTTTCTGATCTGAACTTATTTTTTTATGATGATCTGAACTGAACTTATTTTTTCTGATCTGAACTTATTTTTTTTTATCTGCTCTGATCTGATTTACAGATCTTATTTTTTATAAAATATGTTCTTACTATTATATTATTACTTTGTAATTCATTATCATGCAATACATTATAAGATCTTATTAGTATTACTATTATTATCATTTTATTTCTATCACACCTTTACACAACTTTTATTATTAATAATAATAAATATTATTATCATTATTATAATAACAACAACAATAATTATAATCATAATAATAATTATTAATACTAAAAATAATTCTATAATCCAAGTCATTAATTTATAAGAGCACTTCTAAAATATTTAACACTTTTCCTTGAAAAAAATGCTTCACACTTGAGAAGTCGGCAGACACAACTCATTTTTTTCATATAAAATAAAACAAGATATACAAACAACTATGAAACTTTACCTAAGTACTACTACTAATTTCTCTTTTACATTGCACACCACGCAGCCTCCCCTAGCCCCCTCATTTGCTCCGTGAATATTGATATTTTCATTTATTTTTTAAAGTTCTTTCAGCAAAAATTCTCTCTCTCCAAGTAGCTAGAGAGATTTGGAATTCAGTAGGAAGAGGTATACTGGATCTAAATTTATAATTTGTATCTCGCACTAGCTTATTTTGAAATGTAAAATGAACTTAGTAGTTTCGTTGTCATGAATTTGAGCTATCATATTTTATATATTTCTTATTTTTGCGCCAATCTTATGTTCTTAACATGTGGCTTTTAATTTTCTATTATTTAATAACAACAAAATAACTTAAAATAATGATAACAATGACATTTATAATGATAATAACGAAATTTAATAATTACCAATATTAATAATTAATAAGTACAACAACAACAATAATAATCCTTTTGAACAAATGTACAAGCAAATAATAGTATTAATAGTAATAATGAGTTTTTAAATATAAGCATGATCTGATCTGAACTTATCTGATCTGATCTGATATGATATGATCTGAACTTATTTTTTCTGGTCTGATTTGATTTAATCTGATCTGATATGATCTGATCTGATCTGAAATAAGTAAAAATAAAGTGAACTGAATATAGCCTTAGTCTTGCTTTTATGAGTCAGTCCCGAACCCTAATGGGGTAATAGAATAACGTAAAAGATCCCATTTCCCAGCCCAAGAACCATTACCTAGTGAAATTCCGAGTTTCCGACCTTAGCTTGTAAGCTTATCAACAAAAATTGTTTATTGATGGTGTGCTGTTATCAGATGCTGAGCTCGTATAGACATTATTGACAATAATAGGCTCTCTCTTTTAGTGCATTACAATAAGATGAATGAGGGTCCCATATATTTCATAACTATTACATAAAGGTGCTATATAGATTTATCATTTACATGTAGTACTACTATTTAGTCTTTATTATTTGCACTACCAAGAGAAACCAAATAGTCTTTATTTTTTTTTTTGGCGCAACCAAATAGTCTTTATTTTTTTTTTTGGCGCAACCAAATAGTCTTTATTAATTATATAACCATAAGGGTTACATATAACATTACCCATTTATTATTAGTAGTAGTATATATCTACTTGTTTCCTTGTATAGATTGCGTCGTGTATTCGTGTATAGCTTACTCTTCTTGTCCATTATTAATGTAAATTCTCACTTATAAAATTAAAACAAAAAGGATTCGACACATATTATAGACATTTTTTTAGTATATATGCTACCTACATGGTATAAACATGCACTTGAAAAGATTCTAGCTAATTTGAATAGAAGTCACTAATAATTATTTAGGAAAGACTTATAAACTAAATTAGATTTTACAAAAGGAACAACATTAAGATACTCATTAAAGGTCTAATCCAATCAAGATTTACCTTTTTATACCTATGTACTTTGGTCTTACTAGCTAGAAAAAGTGTTCAAGGGTAAGGATACAAATCAACCCAACATGATCTTGAATTCGCCGATATTACCCTCTACATATACTTCATATGATTCTTATTAATTTTATAATTTTTAAACATTGGTGCCTTCAGATTATAGATAATTTCACTTTGATTCCCTATGGTTTCACTAATTTCCCTATGTTAGGTATGATCAACAAGAGAACCGGATATCTCACTCCAAGGCACGGAAACTACGCTTTCCTATTAGTTTAATTTTGCCCCTCTAGGATCACCGGGTTAACACGAAATAACTAATGAGATACAATGGAGAGAAACAATCCACTTAGATGATCTTCTAAGTGAATCAACAAGAACTTGTGTTTTTGTGTCTGTGAAGAACACTCAAGAGAAGTTTGCAAGGTTTCTCTTAAGCTAAGCAAGAAGACTTTTAGAGTATAGAAAGTTCTGATTTTCTTCTAACCCTTTACTCATAGGAATCCCAAGGTTTATATAGGAAGAATAAACCTTTCATTGACTAGAGTGGTTAATCACATAACCCCCATCTTAATCACCCATCAAAGGCCTTTAATCCACTGATTTAAGGACCTTAAAGGTCATTAAAATGAAACCATAACATCACAACGGACATAAACCGTCAAGGCATCTTTTCGCGTTCCAAGGCAGAAGGCAGGTCGCGACTCGCGAAGGAGCTCGCGAGTCGCGAGGCACTGGTCGCGACTTGCGACGCCTGTCGCGACTCGCGACGGCCCTTCTGTCTCCCTTGGTTTATCAACGTGATTTTGCCACTTGATGCACTCTAATCTTTTGCATACTAGACCTCCTCCTCTTCTAGTACATACCCATATGAGTCTCAAACCCATTACCCTATAAATGTTCCAACAATCCTCCTCCCATTTATAGGGTAATGTTGAAAAGTTTTCCACTTGCTATAAATCGCAAACACCATGTTCATGCATCATGGAAATATCTAACGATTGAATTTCCATTTAGTAAAAGTAATCTTTACAATAATTTAGATCATAATGATAGACAAAGCTTTGAATCATATAACCATTACAAATTATTGAAGTTACTAATACACACAAACATAAACTAGGTTCTTAAAACCTCCGACACCTATGAAGCCTTGGTGTCCATATCCATTCATAAGCATTCCAAGTCAAGCCTAAGACTTGATGAAGCGGCCAAACTTCTAGCTTACATAGGTAAATCTTTCCGACATGCTCCTACAATTGAGCACCTTATCAAAGATTTATTAAGAATAAAATTCAACCTCTTTATCATTGTAGCAACAAGCACTAACCTTGGGATGTATTAAACAAGTGCTCCCAACCTCTTAGAGAAGTACTATCCTCCTTGAATTTGAGATCTAACGTTATTAGACATCAAATAGAGTTTTCCTTCACCATAGGTTGATCAATAGGCTTAAGACCCATCCCTTTGTTCATTTTGTTCACTAGTTCCCTTGACAACGGTTTTGTAAACGTATCCGCCAAGTTCAAACTAGACCGAACAAAATTAATAGTTATACAACTATTCCTTATCATTTCCCGCACATAGCTATGTCTAACTCCAATGTGCCTTGACTTGCCATTGTAGACTTCACTATATGCTTTAGCTATGGTTGATGCACTATCACAATGGATAGCAAGAGGTGACAGTTGCACCCATAAGTCCACCTCACTCAACACATTCCTTAGCCATTCCGCTTCTTGGCAACAAGAAGCCAAAGCAATGAATTCCGATGCCATAGTGGAATCCGTTATACATGTTTGCTTCTTGGATGCCCATGAAATGGCACCTCCTCCAAGAAGAAACACCCAACCACTAGTGGATGAATAATCTTCCTTATTCGAAATCCAACTAGCATCCGAGTAACCTTCTAAGATAGAAGGTTCTCTTTGTATGTTATGACATAATCCAAGGTCTTATTCAAGTACCTTAACACTCTTCTCAATGCTTGCCAATGCAACATACTAGGATTACTAGTATACCTACTGAGCTTGCCAATAGCAAAGGCTATATCCGGCCGAGTGCTAGTCATAGCATACATCAAGCTTCCAATTAAGCTTGCATACTCCAATTGTGAAATTGGAGTACCACTACTCGGAACCAAGTGAATACTAGGATCCATAGGAGTAGCAAAATGAGTCGAATTTGACTCATTATACCTCTTGACCACTTTCTCAATATAATGAGATTGTGATAAAGAAAACGACCCTTTCCCTCTTATTATTCTAATACCTAGAATAACATCCGCTTCACCCAAATCTTTCATGGAGAAGCTAGAGGAAAGGAAGACTTTGGTCTTTTCCACTTGTTCCAAATCAGTCCCAAAAATAAGCATATCATCAACATATAAGCAAATTATAACTCCTTTACCGTTATTATCAAATTTGCTATATACACACTTATCGGACTGATTTATTTTGAACCCACTAGACAACACAACTTCATCAAATTTTTGATGCCATTGCTTAGGTGCTTGTTTAAGACCATACAAAGATCTAACTAATTTGCAAACTTTAGTTTCTTGACCTTTAACCACAAACCCTTCAGGTTGATTCATGTACACTTCCTCCTCCAATTCACCATTAAGAAAAGCAGTTTTTACATCCATTTGGTGAATTACTAGACCATGAATCGCAGCTAATGCTATCAATAGTCTAATAGTAGCTATTCTAGCTACTGGAGCATAAGTATCAAAGTAATCGATACCATATCTTTGCCTAAAACCTTGGACCACTAACCGGGCCTTATGTTTTAGTATGGTTCCATCGATTTTCTTTTTCCTTACAAAAATCCATTTACAACCTAGGGGTTTGCAACCGGGAGGTAAATTAGCTAAAATCCAAGTGTGATTACCCATTATAGAATCCATTTCATCATTCACTGCCTCTTTCCAGAAAGCAGAATCATGAGACTTCATAGCCTCATCAAAGGCCCTAGGATCCTCCTCCATATTGTAACAATATGAAATTTGAGTCGAAATTGACTCCCTTGACCCTTCAACTAAATATAGTTGAAAATCCGGTCCAAAAGATTTCTCTTTTCTAATTCTTTTACTTTTCCTAATTTCCGGTGTTGTAGTATCATGATCATTTGAAATGTCATCTACAACATTGGAACTAGTACTAGGTATCATGTCCTTTGGTCTTGGAATCGATGAGAATCTAGTCTCATCAAATATTGCATCCCTTGACTCTATCACGGAGTGAATAGAGACAAAGTCATTGGGCTCAATGACATAAAACCTATAGGCTTTGCTATGTACCGCATAGCCTATAAAAATGCAATCAATTCCTTTTTCACCTAAAGTTTTCCTTTTAGGTTCCGTCAATTTGACAATTGCCCTACAACCCCATACCTTAAGGTAATTGAGATTAGGCTTTTTATTACACCAAAGTTCATAAGGGGTAGTCTTATTCCTTTTATTAGGAACTCGATTTAAAATAAACATGCAGTTAAAATTGCATCACCCCAAAAACCGTCATTAAGACCCGAATTAGAAAGCATGGTATTAACCATTTCTTTTAGGACCCTATTTTTCCTTTCCGCTATACCATTACTTTGAGGTGAGTATGGGGCGGTTGTTTCATGAATTACACCAATGGAACTAAAATAACTTGGATTATAATATTCACCACCCCTATCCGTTCGAAGTCTTTTAATCTTTTGATTAAGTTGGAGTTCCACTTCGTTTTAAAGGTCTTAAACTTTTCTAGTGCTTCATCTTTAGTAAATAATAAATATATGTAACAAAACCTTGAAAAATCATCAATAAAAGTTACAACATATTTCTTATTTTCCAAAGAAGGTGAACTATGAAAGTCACACAAGTCACTATGCACCAATTCAAGCAATACCGTTTGTCTAGTCACACTAGGATAAGGATTTTTTGTAATTTTATTTAGCACGCAAGTGTGACACTTCTCTAACTTTAAATCGAAAGGAGGTATTAACCCCATTTTAGACATGTCATATAATCTACGATAATTCACATGACATAAACGATTGTGCCATAGAGAAGAAACATCAAGCATGTAAATAGAACTAGTACCAATTTTATTATCAATACTAAATTTAAACATTCCATTACAAAAGAAACCTTGTCCAACAAAAATACCACCCTTGGAAATTACAAATTTATCCGACTCAAAAACAACTTTAAAACCATACTTATTCAAAGACCTCCGACACAAGATTCTTCCTAACTTCCGGTACATAACAACATCCCGGAGAGTTAAAGTCTTTCCCGAGGTTAACAACAATTCTACTTGGCCTATTCCTCTAGCCTTTACCGTAGAATCATTCCCCATATACAAGATTGGACCATCATCCAAATCTTTCAAAGACTTGAAGAAATCCTTGTTATTGCACACATGTCTAGAGGCTCCCGAATCTATCCACCAAGAATCATCAACCTGCACACACATAATTTCAGAAATCATAGCAACAAAATGCATTTCTTCAATTACATTAACATGTGCATTTTACCTTGGTTTTGAACAACACTAGGTTGTGTGTTCTTTGTCTTCTTCTTGTTGTTAGAAGGACAATCCCTCTTAAGATGAGGACCATTGCATATCCAACAAGAGAGGGTCTTCCTCTTCTTGTTTGCAACATTGGTTTTGTTAGTTGTTGTTGTTGTTGTTGTGTGGATTTCTTGGTCTTACTAGACCCACCAACCTCTACCAAATTAACGGTAGATTTAGGAATACTAGGAGTAGTATCCTTAACCCCATCTTGAGCCCGGATCCCTCTTCAATACGAAGATGAGTTCCTAATTGCTCCATGGACATGTCTTCCTTTTTATGTTTTAAAAGATGTTTTGTATCTTTCCAAGAATTTGGTAATTTGTCAATGATTGAGGCAACCGCAATTGCCTCATCCATCACCATACCATGTGACTTATTTGGTTCAAAATATGATGAACCTCATGGAATTGCTCCATAATAGGCCGATCATTAGTCATTTTAAAAGAATTAAAATTACTAACAAGGAATTTCTTACTTGAAGCATCTTCCGAAATGTACTTGGCCTCAAGAGCATCCCAAAGTTCCTTTGCACTCTCCACATTTTGGTAGAGATCAAAAGGGTCGGTAGAGAGTTGAGAATATGACCCGCAAATGTAGTCATCATTCTCCACTTTGATCCTCTTCCTAGTAGTCTCAGGACTCTTCCTCTCCATCTTGGGATGGTGGCATGGGTGTTGAAAACATACACCACATTCAAGGCGGTCAACAAGAAGTGCATCTTCTTTTGCCACCTCGATACCCACCCCTCAAACTTATCCAACTTTTGGAAGTTCATAGTCATGTCCTTGAGTGATTGAGCCATATCCGAAAAGAAAGAAAGAAATTAAACTAATAGATTGTTAGGTGTGATCAACAGAGAGAACCGGATATCCACTCCAAGGCACGAAACTACGCTTTCCTATTAGTTTAATTTCGCCCCTCTAGGATCACCGGGTTAACACGAAATAACTAATGAGATACAATGGAGAGAAACAATCCACTTAGATGATCTTCTAAGTGAATCAACAAGAACTTGTGTTTTTGTGTTTGTGAAGAACACTCAAGAGAAGATTTGCAAGTTTCTCTTAAGCTAAGCAAGAAGATTTTAGAGAGTATAGAAAATTCTGATTTTCTTCTAACCCTTACTCATAGGAATCCCAAGGTTTATATAGGAAGAATAAACCTTTCATTGACTAGAGTGGTTAATCACATAACCCCCATCTTAATCACCCATCAAAGGCCTTTAATCACTGATTTAAGGACCTTAAAGGTCATTAAAATGAAACCATAACATCACAACGGACATAAACCGTCAACATCTTTTCGCGTTCCAAGGCAGAAGGCAGGTCGCGACTCGCGAAGGAGCTCGCGAGTCGCGAGGCACTGGTCGCGACTCGCGACGGCCCTTCTTTCTCCCTTGGTTTATCAACGTGATTTTGCCACTTGATGCACTCTAATCTTTTGCATACTAGACCTCCTCCTCTTCTAGTATATACCCATATGAGTCTCAAACCCATTACCCTATAAATGTTCCAACACCCTATGGATACTCATTAAGGATCTAATCCAATCAAAATTTACCTCTTCTTACCTATGTATTTTGGTCAAAACAGCTAGAGAAAGCGTTCAAGGCTAAGGGTACATATCAACCCAGCACAATCTTGAATTTGCCCATATTACCTTCTATAGTTCTATATATACATGATTCTTATTAATTTTATAATTTTTAAACATTGGTACCTTCAGATTATAAAAAAATTCACTTTGATCGATTTCCTATGATTTCACTAATTTCATTTTTGGTGCCTCGAGATGAAAAAGTTTTCACGTTGGTGCACTATAGTTTAATAAATCAATCTTGGTGCAGGTGTCCTAAGATTTACATTTAAATCCATTTTGATACCCTATGGTTTAGTATCACATATTAATTGGTGTTCTAATACTTTTAAATCCATTTTAATAGGTGCCCTTACATTTATACTCCATTAATATAACTTTACTAATCTCTGTTAGTCTCTATTTGAGTAACTTTGACAAAAGATTTCCATTGCTATTTGACATAAAATCAACTTGTAATTATCAATTTCAATATTTGACAAAGTGTTCATTCATATTGCTATCGTACTATACTACATGTACATCCATTACAAATTTGCACAATTTCTAGTTCTTTTCCCCTCCAAATCATATATTTTCGAACATAACGAGTAGTTATGCAAAAATTCTCCAAAATTTTCAATTCATGTATTAGGGATTGTTTTATTCACTTTATTTTCAGCTTAATTTCAATAGAAAGAAAAAAATTAAAAGTTTATAGAATTTCGAAAAATAAGAAAGGTTCATAAAAGGTTAAGAAAAATACTGAAAAAATAAGAAAAGCTCGGAAAATGTTGAGAAAACTTCTTAGGGTAAAATCAGAAAACAAAAGGCCCAAAATAAATTCAAGAAAACAAAGTAAAAAAAATAATAAATTTTCAAAAATGTTCATAAAAACAAGAAAAGTTCTAAAATAATAAAAAAGTTTAGAAAAAAATAAGATAAGATATGCTCATTCTTTTAAGATTGCTTTTACTCATTTTAGATTTAGTTTAGGTCATTTAAGAAAAAGAATTTCCTCATTTAAAATTTTTTATTGCTCATTTTCAAACTATTTTTGCTCATATTGAAAAATTATATTTGCTCATTTTCAAATCATTTTTGGTCATTTTTAAAAATTTATATTTGCTCACTATCAAATTACATTTGGTCATTTTGAAAAATTATATTTGCTCATTTTGAAATTATATTTATACTTCTGACTTGTTGCACCTATAGCTATGTATATAATGTAAGTGCCAATGATTGTGTGCATTGGAATTTAAATATTAACTACTTGAAATGGAACCTAAGTCATCAACATCAAACGATTGTATTTAATTTGTTGGTTATTGGACTTGGTGCACTTAGGTCCATTAGGTCTATTTGTTTCTGTTTAGTTCAATTCAACTACTTTTCTGAAAAGAACAATAAATAGCCTCAATCATATATCTCCCGAGTGGATATATCCTAATACTCCTTATTTAAACAAAAAAACTCTTTCTAGCGAAAGTGAAACCCTAGCCCCTCTTTCTTTCGTCGCCCACCCCTCCCCTGTTCGTCGGAAGCTCGCCGTGGCTAGGGCTTTCGCTCTACTATCTCCTACCATTGGCGAGGTTCTAGTCCTTCTCCTTAAAAGTTTCATTTGTATTTCGTCCGTCTTTGCTATTACTCTCAGCACGGCTTCACATCCTTCACCTTTCAATAGGTGGTTCCTAGCTAGCGTCGGTACAGTATTTCTATTCTCTCCCAATCTTTCTTTGTCGTCGATGAAATCATTTGAACCAATAACACAAAGGGGTCATTTACTTCACTGTTTTTGGGTTTCAAGAAACGGAATCAATCACCGATTCTCTTTCTTCTTGTTTGGTTCAACCCCTCATCAATCCCTTACCATTACTTGATAGTAATGGATTCCCCCAATTTGTTACATTCCCCTCCCCCTCAAGTAACAAAATCAATTACTTGAAGGTAATGGTTACCATTCATTTCCATTCCTTGACTTGAACCAAACACTCAATAAAGAAAACCATTTTTGTTACCATTCCCCTCCTCTATTCGTATCCATTACCTTTCCATTTAATATGTTGATCCAAATGACTCCAAACAATATTCATTGGATTTTGTTTAGAAAGAGAGACGAGCACAATCCGTTGTGATGAAAATAAATGGTTGATTTGGGACTGGGATTGAAGAGTGCTACGTTTGGCTTTAATTTTATTAAATTTATGTTTGTGGTTTTGGTTTGTCTTTCGAGTTGTAGTTATTAATGGTAAGTTACTTCTAGTTTACATGGTTCATTTGAAGGGAATGGAGGACCTAGTTTAGCTTTGTTTTTGTTGCACCACCTTGATTTCTTGAATGAGGAGGATAACCTTCTTGAGGATATGTTTGCAAGCATTGTTGGACCTAACGAGGCCATTCAGTATGTGATCTCATTAAAGGAGTCTGGTAATTTTCTTTTTAAAGTGACTGAATTCTGCAAAGCTTATGAGAATATAGCAATGTTATGAAGTGTCTTTGTGTTACCAATTCTATCGTGTATGAAGAGTGCTCTACTCATAATATTGATCCTGAAAATTAGAGAGCTAGTTATTTCACTGCAATTGAATATTACAGCGTGTGAATTCAAACTTTTGTTTAAGGAAGCCATCAATTCAAAGCTCTTTTTAGGCGAGGCGTGGCTCTAACAAAAATTGGAAGTGTTGAAGCTGGTTACGCTGACTTTAGGATAGTTAGAGGAGTTGTGCCAAAAAAATAAGGCGATTGCTCAAGAGATTGCAAGTCTCGAGGCTGTCCTTTTTCAGGTTCCTAGGGTTGATGATGTTGTAGGTTGACACCCGCTGATTAGTGGCGTAGGCCCACATGATGTACAAGTACCCCATTGCTAAACCCTAGACTCAATAAAATGAACTTGGAAGTCCAAGAAGACGTCAAGAGCAAGTTCTCCTTTGCTCATAATTAGAAATTTGAAGGAGGCCCCAGCAATTTCGAATCGTGGTTTGCACAAGTTTCTAATTCGGCTCTCATTGAGGATGAGGACCATCAGGTTGATATCGTATATCTGCCATCGAGTCCGAAAGATGAAAATCGGACAAATACGACTCTTCATGACATGCAACACCGAGAAGTAAGTATTGATACCTCAACTAACACATTTTTGAGTGCAGACATCCCAGAGCAAGACAAAATTCATTGTTTGGATCATTCACTCTAGGAAGTCAATGCAAAGGCAAAGATTACGAGAAAGAAGGCAACAAACTCAATTGTAAGGCGATGAAGACCAATTGGACAAGTTGCTCTCCAGCCAACCCCGAATTTAGAAGACAGTTTAGGAAAATTATCAACAAAGGTGGCATCCCTCATGTCCGATCCAAAAGGAAAAGTGATGCTCCTCTCTCATCGGACCTCCCTAATCATGCATGTTAGCAAAAAAAAATATGTTAATTTTGTTTATTCTTGTTTTAATGTTTGTAATTGTTAGTGTCTCATTCCAGTCGTGGGATCGCAAGGCCTAGCGTGTGTTGCTAGCAAAGATGCAATAATCCCCTCGCCTGTCTCTAGGTTGTACGTATTTCGTTTTTTCATTAATACATGTTTTCCCGATGTCAAAAAAACTACTTTCTCTCACAATTCACGTCAGCTCAGCATAACATAACAGGGCCTTAGAGTTGAGAGTATCGTATAGATGTTGATCATTGTGCTCAATTGGTTGCCATTGATTAGTTTTGTGTTTCTTTAAATCCTAATAAAATTATAGAGACTATACTAGGTGTGATTTGCTCAATTGGTTGGGGGTAAAATAGGATTTTAATATTTTCGTGTCCTACACCTCTTCACATATATAATAGAGATACTCGAATTGAATGTTAAGTCATCAACATCATATGATTGTATTTGCTGGAAGTGACTCATTTTGATTACTTATTTCTTTACCGGTCTTGTTTTGGTTCTCTCATGTTTAGTTTTGAATATTAAGTTTCGCTCCAAATATAATAACAGAATTTATTTTACTTAATTTGTATTTAAATATACTTAATAATTATGTTTCTGAACTTTTGAATATTTTTGAATCTTGAAAAACTTGGTGATCAAAGTCTAATAAAAAGCAAAACAATTATTTACAAAAGTGTGTTGTCCTTTTAAGACCAAACTTATTAAAGCTATGTCATGCTAATTGCTACATCAACTTGCAAAAAGATATGTAGCATATAATAAAATGAGATCATTTTGTTTCCTGTATCAAAGTTAGGCGAGAAGCAGTTAATCTAGCCCATGACTTAGCCGTAAAGGCGAGGAAAGGCTTAGTTAACTGCTCTCCGTTTTGAGTTTATTTGATTTACCCTTTGTCAAAAAAAAATAAAAAAAATAAAATGAGACCTTCATTAAATGTTAACAGAAAAGGACACGTGATGCTCCAATTACAGTAAACAAGAGGTGAA
Source organism: Beta vulgaris subsp. vulgaris (assembly GCF_026745355.1). Lineage (NCBI taxonomy): Eukaryota > Viridiplantae > Streptophyta > Magnoliopsida > Caryophyllales > Amaranthaceae > Beta > Beta vulgaris. The sequence continues at coordinate 9,421,329 of NC_079203.1, forward strand.
ATACAATGCAGAGACATAGATACAAACATTATGAACTGAAGCTGATTACAGAACACAACTATAGCATATAACAAGTGGTCCAAATACAGGAAACGCGTGGGAAGTGGAAGAATACAGAGCCCTACATATAAACATCGAAGCCATGCGATAATTTCCTCCTATTCATCCTCTCAGGGCAAGGATTCTGCTCACAGAACTTCTCTGAGTCAGCTCTAGAAACTCAGCGTTCCCCTCTAGTACTACAGAGGACCGTTTTTCCAAGTTCAGTATAAAAGGGAAAATTGGGCTACACCCTCATATAATAACTGATTATGTATACACCGTGTCGAAGCAGGGCTAGTATGACACCTCTGGAAACTGATTCTCGTCGTGTTATCTTTTCCCTATGTAATACTTATCTGCTGCTTCCTTCTGTTTCCTACTGAAATTAATGATACAATTGATACAACAATTGCTCCCATCAGGTGGAGCTCATCATTTGCATTGATTATGCCGAAACTTTTCAGCTGACAAGAGTGAACTAAGAAGTGTTTCCACCCTCTTTGCACCAGAAGTTGGTCTCAGGAATGTAGTATTTCCTGCTACCAAACATGGGTCAGTCCCATTTTCTCCGCTCCCAGTGCACCAACCACCAGGAACAATCATTCCTGGACCTCGAGAAAGGAGCTCAGAGTCAACCTTGTCAAGCACTGGATCTTCGCGGTGGAACTTTCTCGCAAAAGGAGCATTACTTTGGACCATTCTTGTCATGTCCTCAATAGTGAGATAGTGAGGATGCTGCTTGGGCGGATTGTCCCATGAAATGAAATGGAGGTCAGTACTAACAGTTGTGTTTCGGAACTCCTGTGCATTACATATGACAGTGTGGAAGTAGCCTTCTGGAGAGGAAATAAAATTTGCATAATACATGAGAACAGTTCGTGGTAAATTGTCCCATCCCCAAATGCAGTAGTCGACAAATGGACGAGAAAGAGCCATCCAAGCGGACCCTACATACAGTAAAACTCAATGTCATGATGGAGATCTATGCAAAGAATGACAAATATATATGCAAATAGTTGCTATGACTGTTGGACACATGAATGAAAATTTTCAATCATGAACTGAAGTCCACACCATTAGTTATACTCCTGCAAAAACCATAAAAAGTTCATGCATTCTGCATTATGAGGACAATTTCCTTCACTAGGAACATCTCCGAGTAGCAATGTTGGAAACCACACGATTAGATGAATAAGTGGAAACATCAAAACACTTTGTATTCTATAACACAGCAATAGCACCAAACTGGCTGCATAGAAGGTAGAGCTACACCAGTTACCCTCTTCAAACAGTTGAGAGACAGAACTTTAAATTGCTTTACTAATACATAAGCCAACCAGAAACCCAACCCCCACTAAAAAAAGTAGAAACTGAGACAAACAAAATAACACACATCGAAACATCCAAATTTCAAAACGAATCTCGTTTTTAGTTTTTTTTTTTTGATGGACCATTTCTAGACAAATCTAAGAAACCATATATACCAGAATATCATTGCTTGCTCCTTCACATCAAACTACTTTCCTGTCTACTCAAATATCAATATATCTCACAGACAAACCCATTGTAAAATCAATTCTGGCTTTCATGCCAACCCACCTTATGCAACACAATTTACACCTTACTGAAAGAGTGCTCCACCACCATATCATAGCCAACAACAGATAAAAAGCACTTCAACATACATCACACTTTGTTCAAGACCAGATCTATATTCTGTCAATTTAAATTCTAAACCTACTGCTTACAAGCTAACTTCCATATATAATACAGTTCCACTAGATTCACGAAGCAACATCAATAGGATCTTAAATGATGACCACTTGCCAGGGTCATGGTTAATCAGTATCTTTGAGGATACAATAATGATAATGTTTGAGGGATCAACCCCTTTGGATTGACCATCCTTACTCTTGAGTCTTGAGTAATCTATCTTATTGAGTTGGATAAGCAATGACGCATTATAGTATTTGATGTCGAGTTACTATAAATAGAAACATAAGAGAGAACAACAACGATGTAGAGCCATAATCCCATAAAAAAGGGGTTGGCAGACATTAGTAGGAACACTTTGCAAAATCAGTAATGTGCTGCAACGCCCATGACCGTGGTATTGATTTCTCCAACGAACGTAGCTAATCCATATATTCCCACGCAAGAAATATAAATTTTAAACCCCCCACAATCTTGACTAGATTTAAGCCGACAACCATTGCACTATTTTCCACAGCCTTTTCACCCCCGACTATGGGCAAATGTATCCTGCGAGTGGAAATTCCAATCCTAGTTTTTGATTGAAACTCATTATTACCTTGTAGTTTAATCTTTGCCCTTGAAATGTAATCTGATGGCCCTTAAAGATGGTCTAGAGCTGTGTTAGCTATATAAAAATAAGATCAAGGAGATGTATCATCTCATCTTGTTAATGCAAATTTAAGACTTCTCTCTCTTCTTGTGAGCTTTGTGAGCATTCCTATGTGGTTAATCTATTTCCTTTATGAATTTGGTCACTTAATCTCTCTACTTGGTGGTAGATTAGTGAATAGTTCTTAATTCAAGAGGCTAAGAAAACATTCTTGACACACATTCACGTCACCCTCCTATCTTATGCTCACTAATTCCTCCAAAAATCTCAAAGATATTGCTTGCCTTTCAAACAAAATCTGTTTTCTGTGAAATCCTTGATTCTGGATCAATAACATCTAACTTTAGGTTTGATTTCAATTTGTGCAAACAACAGTTCATAATATAGCAATATTTACCTAGGAGTGCCAAGTTCCAAGTTTAACTGCTGTGAATTTCTCATTCGCTGATTAAGGAACATGCCACAGCATAAACCACCACATATTTTTGTCATGGCAGAGTAAATGCGAAAGGGTATCACTGTAGTTCAAAATACAGTTGCTATAAATGTGAACATTCTGCAATTGTTTTAGGTATTGAGCACTAATATGCACTGTAGCGGATGAACAAAACTACAACTTAAACTGGCCCACATTAAACTGGCCCACAGCCCACTTAACTATCCATGCATACAACAAAACATAAGAAAACCACCAGATATTAAGGGACTATATATATAGTGACCTCCCAAAGTATACAAACAAGAAAGTTGACAATTCTCATTTGACCAAATCTCATTAGGAGCAATTAGTAAAAGCCTATTCATCTCTAGTTCATCAAGGTTCGAATCACACCAGCTTGCAAGAAAGATATCTCTACTCGTAGTTCTTCTTTACATCACTACTTAGGTGCACAAGAACGATCTGACATGAGACACCTACAAATTCAGAGTACTCATACTAAGTTCCTTTTGGTCTCCAAGAACTTCACTCCCTCTTTCACACACTAGATGTCTTAATTTTAATTTTGGCTGGTTCAACTAGTCTGAAAATAACACCACTAAGTATAGCTAAGACAAAGAGTAAAGCACAGATGGAACATTCTATATTGGTCATCATGTCCAACTTTTAAAAGTGTTCTATATATCTTAGGCCACTGCATGTTACTCTTGGGACCTAGTAGCACAAACTAAATTCCTCCACAAAAAATCTATTTTAAGGCAGCTGATGTGCCAAGACACATGTGATCATAACATATGTTCTCCTTGTAAACATTTCCAATTTCACGGTGGAAGTGGACAGTGGACCTATGCTCAAAAATATCTTCCTCAATTCCATTTGGAATGAAGGCTTTAGTATCTACCTTAGAAATGCTGGTGTTCTATATCATGTATAATAAAGAGCTAGCTCATTTCCTTTTTAAGAACAAGTCACTATAACTAGCTTAGCAAGATTGGATTAACAAAAACCTTACATAACCATATGAGTATATGATTACCAACACATGATCTTTTATTCATAGAACCGATGAAGCACTAATGTTTGAAATATCCTGGCTTCCGACGAAAGGATAAACAACCTATATGGCTGGAAATTACAATTTACGTGCTGCAATTACAAATGATCTCACATCACATTTTACAAAACAGTGATGAACTGATTTAATGCTCAAAATTAAAAAACGTATTGACTGAAAGTCCACAGCGCAGAAATGCATGTGTAATTAACATATAAGAAGCATCCTGAACACGCAAATATAGCCTCTATAAGACATTTAAGGAAGCAACCAACAAATCTAGATAGCTATACAGTAATATCACTTCCGTGATAAATGTTTCAGATTACAGAAAGACTAATCCAGTAATTTCAGCAGCATGATTAAGAATAATAATTAAGCATCCATATTAGTAGTTTGGATGAAAGCTCTCAGATTGATGTTTTAGATTATCTTATATGTATGGGTTATTATTGTTGTAGATGTCGTATGGCGATTTATTAATGATAATGTCCTTATTCCCTTCAGAAAAAAAGAATAATAATTTATAGCTTAAAGGACATGGGTAGACATTACTAAACATAATTGAAGGCAGCATAAGATAAGCAGTATGCACCTGTGAAGAGTTTAAAGGCAGTTGGCACACTTCTTCTTTGAGTCACCCAAAATACATCAGCTTTTTTCGTCTGATACAATCCTGGATCTATAATGACTGGTTTTGCTCTTTGAAACCTACATGCATCCAAGCAATAAATTAATGGTGACTTCCGTACAAACACAAAAGTACACGGCATAATGAACCAAAAGAGGAAGTTTGAAATTCCCGGTAACATACTCTTTCCAGCCAATGTTGCTTGTATGATCAATGAAATTCAGATCTCGAGGCAAACGAGAAAAAGCATGCAGCAGATCTGGTTACAAAACAACCAATATAAGCACATGCCCAACATAATTCTCAGCTAAGTAAACAGAAAAAGAAACTTATGATCAACTATTTTATCAGTACACAAAACCAGCTAAATCAAATCCAATTTCCAGATGCAAAAATAGAAAGAAATCCCAAACCAAATTCATCAATCAAAAACACAAAATAAACACATCAGCGGACCCAACTCATACATTAAATTGCAAAAATGAACACAGCCCACCATTTAAGTCAACCAAAAGACAGAAAACAAACTCACACATCATAGTCAACCAAACAAATGATGCCCCAGAACAGCCCCAAATCGCAAAAATGAACACAACCAACCTTCTTAATCAACTTAAAACAGAAAATAAACTCACCAAACATAGTCAATCAAACAAATTAAGGTCCAGAACAACCCCATATCGCAACAATGAGCACAATCCACCTTCTTAATCAGCTAAATACAGAAACAAACTCACTAATCATAGTCACTCAATCAAATTAAGCTCCGGCACAACCCCAAATCACAAAAATGAACACAGCTACCTTCTTCATCAACTAAAAACAGAAACAAACTCACTAATCATAGTCAATCAAACGAATTATGCTCCAGAACAAACCCAAACCACAAAAATGAACACAACCCACCTTCTTGATCAACTAAAAACAAAAAACAAACTCACTAATCATAGTCTAAAACAAATCAAGCTCCAGAACAACCCCAAATCGCAAAAATGAACACAACCCACTTTCTTAATCAACTAAAACCAAAAAAAGAAAGTCACTAATCATAGTTAATAAACAGCCTCAAATGCCAAAAATGAACAAACCCACCTACTTAATCAACTAAACACAGAAATCAAACTCACAGATCATAGTCAACTAAACAAATTATCCTCTAAAATTCCAGAAAAAAGCTCACCATCCTGAGTAACAAGGGGATAATCAGAGGCACTAAGATTAATAAACCAATCCCAATGACCACCTTCCCTCAATAAAATAGCAGCAGCATGAAGAGTATTAGCCACCATAGTAGGACCACGATAAGTGACCAAATTAGCCTTAGTAATCATCCTAACATTATTAAATTCCTTAAAAACAGGATGATTCTTAACAAAACTCTCCAATTCTCCCCTCTCTTGAGGGGAGGCCTCCAAATCCAAGTGCACCACATACTGATTATGTGGGTGGTAAAGAGATAGAAGTGTCCTCTTTAGCGAAACGCCGTCCCCGGAAGAACCCGATACAAGGTAAGCGAACCGAGGCGGCGTCGGGAGGTTAGAGACAGAGATTGGAGCAGGATGGAGCTTTGATTCGACAAAAATGGAGGATGAAGAAGATGATAATGATGATGAATAACGGTAAAATGAGAGGAGAGGAGAAGAAGGAGATGTGGTTAGGGTTGTTAGAAATAGGAGGAAAAGTGATAGAATTGACCCAATTGCAAGTGGGAAGATCCATTTTCTTCGACCCTCCATTGAAATGGTGTTTTGGTGATGTGGGTGTCGAAGATTTAAGTAGTAGTTGCGCAATCTCTTCATCTCTCCAACACCCACCATTGATGTTAATGGTCTAATTGGTGGGATCAGGAGAGAGAAAAGAGAGGAATTGTTGTTTCAGTAGATGATGATGATGATGATTTGGGATTGCTTTTTTAAATCTTTGGTATAATTATTAGGGCAATGGAGTAATAATCAGAGGATTAATGCAGAAAAAAATGGAGTTTTTTGAGTTTGAGTTTGAGTTTGAGTTTGATTTATCATTTCTTTCTCTCTCTCTCTTATTTGGGTGTAGATTTGGGATTTTTTGTTGTTGTTGTTGTCGCAGGAGGAAGAGTGCATTATGAGTTTTTGATTTTTTTAATTTGGAGGTCTGGAATTTGAACCATGGGTGAAAAACAAAAGAATGGAAAATTAGGTGACGTTTTTGGGGGAAGGTTTTCTTTCTAACTTCTAATTTCGTCGTGGAATGGAGTTATTCAGATATTCATGGATTATTTTCTACTCTGGTCTTACTTGGTGACTTGGTGTAATTACTCTCTTTAAGAGATAAAAAGGTACAAAATCTTATCTATATCATGATTGATATACAATCAATTTTTATTAACAATGTTGTTATTTTAATTTACAATATCAAAGTATTTTATAACATATTTACAGAAAAAATATTATCTTTGATTTAGAGAGTTGTTAGGGTGTTAATGTTATTTATTTTTCTATGGTTAGTTTTAGGAATATCTCGACATTCTTGTAATGGGTTTTTATTCCAGTGACCATAACTTTACTAGGATCCTTCTTTCAGACTTAATTTCGATCAGTTCAGTACACGAAAAGCAAATTCAGTTCAGTTGAATACACTTAAATTAAATTCAGTTTAGTTCTGTACACTTAAATAAATAAATAAATCACTATAGCTCAACTTATTATACTTAAATTAAATTCAGTTTAGTTATGTTAAATTCAATTCCAATTCAGCTCAGTTGAGTTTCAATTAATAGAATAAGTGCATCCACATTATCATCGATTTTGTGCATCTTGCACATGTTCATCCACATGTGTCATCAACAATAACAAAATAATATGTTAATTCATTTAGATAAAATTTACAATGTAAAATTCATACCCGTCTTTGAGATAGTTTTTTAATTGTTGTGTACTTTCTCTATATTTTTATTTAAATTTTAGGCAATTACATTGTACTAATTTATGAATTTTAACTCTTTATATATCTCTCACATGATTCTTAGAGTTTAGGTATTTTTGTCCTTTAATTTTTCCAGATTTAATCTGGCCACCTATAGCCTGATATATGCATCGCTAGATTAGATATAGCATCCAATCAACAATCCACATAGAATGAAACTTTATAGTCGTATACTTTTATTCTGGAGTTCTAGTGAATGTTGTGTAAGATATATCACCATATGAAACTTCATTTTGAAATGGTGTTCGCAATTTAAAGCTGTTGTTCTTAGCAATATCCATTTATTGCGTTTAAGCAATTATAAGAAAATATCAGAAGTTGAAACATTACTCATTCCGTCTTAATATAATTGGAACCGTTTGACTTTTGCACTAGTCACATATTATAAACAGTATTTATTAACTAATTTAAATATATAAGAAAATGTTAGTTTTACTATATTATTAAAAAAATTCAATGTATATTATTTTTCAAGAGTAGATTTTTTTTTTATGCATATTAGATTAATAGTGAAATTTGTATACTCATTAGTTAGCATAAAAATCAAATGTTGTTTTTCAATCAGGATAGAAAGGAGTAGTACATACTATTTTAATGCAACTAGCATAAGAGTTATGGGTCTAACAATTAATTAAGGAACTAAACTGGAATACTCCTTCAATAATCCAAGCTATTAATTGGACTTATAAATGAAGATAAAAGCATGTCTCTGCCTCTAGATGCAAAGTATTCCCATCTGCACCCAAAAGTCTAGTTTTCTTTTTTTTTTTCTTTTGATTTTCGTGGGTACCCAAAAGTCTAGTTTAATACCTAACTTACAGTCAAAGTCACGGTTCTTCGCAGATATCTCGAAACTGGAAAATTTCCACCTATGCGTGCCTAGTGTAAAATTTACCACTGAAGAATATTCTTTCAAAAAAAAAAAATCACTGAAGAATATAATGTTGCTCTCTATTTTTGTTTTTGGGTAGAAAGAAAAATTTAGAAAATCCTTTTCTCAAGGCCATTTCCTAATCTATCAAGAAAAATTGGGTCAACTTTAAGCAACTACTCGTGCATACAATATTGCTCCCCATGGGACATATTCACATAATGTAATAAATTTGCATAGTTTAGATTTGATTATTTATTTTCTTATCTTACGGTTTTTGTGTATGTTTTTTGGTTTTAGATAGCTATATTTCTTGTTTCTAGATCATTAGTGGTACTATGACAGTAATATTGATTTCGAATTCATATTAGATACCAAATATAAGTGTATAGCTTATAGCGCTTAATTGATCTTTTATCTTTGTAGACCATTCACGATTCACCAATATTATTTGAAATTAGGGCTAAGGTGTAATCTGAGATAGAACATGTGGTTTATTGTAAGGAAATTCTCCCTGATAGCCCTCTATTATTGTTTTTTCTTTATAGTAGTACTTATTAATTTAATTGTTAATTCCATAGACTTATTTGAAGATTAACGTTAAGTTGTTGTTAGTGTGACATTAGTTGCCCTAACTTAAGTTAGAATCCTTAACCTAGGTTAGTAGTTTTTTCTTATGTTCAACATTATTAACCCACTATCTCCGTAAAAGGGAAAAAAAAAAACACTTCTCATCTAATTCTTAAGTACCAACATAACACTTCAACCATCAAAATTTCAACAATCTCCCATATCAACTCTTTGTCTTTCTAAACCCCAACATTCACATAAAAAGCATGTAAACAAATTGCTTTAATTTGTTTCTGAAAAAGGTAAAACGAAGCAAAGCAAGAACAAGAAGGGTGGGGAGACTTAATTCAGAACAATCTGAAATGATGAAACATGGTGAATCAGCTTCAAAAGTTGCCCCACAAAACAAAAAAAGAATTCAAAAAATCAAGCCAAGCAACTCCAATTGGAGACAATGGAGCAAGTACATTAGCTACTATGCCATCAAAGAAGAAGAAGGGCAACCTGACTCAACCATAGTGTGATGACGGATGTACTAGGATTAGTTGGATTTTTTTTTGCTTAATTTTACTTTAGTATTAATATTATGGATTTACATAGTTTTACATTTTGTGGGATGTTTCGTTATTTAGGCAATTTGTTCCATTAGAAATCTCAAACTCTATAGCTAAGTATTTCCTCCCGAGCAATGCGTGTCATGATAAAAGGGTGTGGGGTCTTGCTCCTGATGGTAAGAATTCAGTTAAGTCAGGGGTGGAATTGCTGCAAGGCATTAGTAGGCAGCAAGTTTCGCCTTCGCCGTTTACTTGGATTTGGAAGTTGAATACACTACAAAAAAAAAGCTTATATAGCGACGGATTTTTGGAGACGGATATATATCCGTTTCTAATTTAGAGACGGAATATTGATAATCCGTCTCTAAATTTATTTAGAGACGGATTTTTTAAATCCGTCTCTAAATTAGAGACGGATTTTTAAATCCGTCTCTAACTTTAGGGACGGATTTTAAAAATCCGTCCCTAAATTAGAGACGGATTTTAAAAATCCGTCTCGAAATAAATTTAGAGACGGATTTTGAAAATCCGTCTCTAACTTAGGGACGGATATTGATAATCCGTCCCTAAAGTTAGAGACGGATTTAAAAATCCGTCTCTAAAGTTAGAGACGGATTTAAAAAATCCGTCTCTAAATTTACATATGAATATTTTATTGCACGTATTTAATTTAGAGACGGATTTTCAAAATCCGTCTCTAATTTAGGGACGGATTTTTAGAATCCGTCTCTAATTTAGGGACGGATTTTTAAGAATCCGTCTCTAATTTGTCAAAATCCGTCTCTAATTTAGGGACGGATTTTTAAGAATCCGTCTCTAATTTAGGGACGGATTTTTAAAATCCGTCTCTAAATTTAGAGACGGATTCTAAAAATCCGTCTCTAAATTCAAATTGAATATTTTATTGCGTTCTTTAATTTAGGGACGGATTTTAAAAATCCGTCTCTAAGTTAGAGACGGATTTTAGAAAATCCGTCTCTAAACTAGAGACGGATTTTAGAAATCCGTCAAAATCCGTCTCTAAATTAGGGACGGATTTTAGAATCCGTCTCTAATATTTCTTCTACATATTACCAATATTATGTAGAGAAGTATACAAGTTGTATTTGGTGTAGTTGGTTGGAGCTTCTTCTCGTTTCTTTGAGGTTACAAGTTCGATTCCTACGAACAGCATTCTTGCGACTGTGGAGTCTTCTTATCCTTTCCCTTGTAGAGCTGAACCGGGTTTACTTAAGGGATATTCCTAAATGGTAATGAGATCAACTTGAACTAGGTAGGTAATAATAGGTGATTAAATATAATCATGATAATATTAGGAATTATCATGTTGTTAATTTCGTTTATATATTTTTTATATTTTCAGCGAATTTAGAGACGGATTTTCAAAATCCGTCTCTAAACTTAGAGACGGATTTCCAAAATCCGTCTCTAAGCTTAGAGACGGATTTCTAAATCCGTCTCTAAACTTAGAGACGGATTTTCAAAATCCGTCTCCAAACTTTAGAGACGGATTTTTAAAATCCGTCTCTAACTCGAATTAGCGACAAGGGTTTTAGAGAGGGACAATATCCGTCTCTAAATCCGTCTCTAAGTCCATATAGCGACGGATTTGACCTATTTAGGGACGGATTTTGTCCGTCTCTAAATGGACTTTTTTTTGTAGTGATATCCCCCCAAAGATTAGATTTTTCTTATGGAAATTATGTCATAATGGACTCCCTACTAAGAAAAGATTAGAGTTAAGCCATGTTTTTCTTCCATTGGAGTGTGTGTTTTGTAACCACAACTCGGAAGATGTTGCGCATTTATTTTCTAAATGTCCATTTACGAGTGATGTGTTTGAAGAGCTTCGTGAATTGATGGATTGGTCTATCCCTACTGTAATTGAGGATGGAGTTCCCTTTCACGAGTTTTTTTATTTCCTTAAAATCTTCCTTTTCGACGTCCCAAGTGGAGTGCTTCGCAATTGTGTGGTGGTTTGTGTGGTATGCGCGTAATGGGGTTATTTTTCGCCAGGAATCGTCTTCCCCTCGAAAGGTTGGTATGATGATCAAAGCTTTTGTTCATAATCTTTCTATTTCAGGAGCTGTGGGAGCGAAAGTGGATTCTAGGTTGTCTCTCTTGGCAGGTCACAGAGGGAAGAGGTTTATAAGGGACCAGGTGGTTTGGACCCCCCCGCCAGCTGATTTCTTTAAGCTAAATTTTGACGGGTCTAAGTTGGCAAGTGGGCAAGCAGCTTTTGGGTTTGTTATTCACGATTCTGAAGGCATTATTCATTTGTGTGGTGCTGGGAACTTAGATAAAGATGCCTCTATTTTAGAAGCAGAGGCTAGGGGTCTACGGGAAGGTCTTAGAGGGGCTAGGTCTCTTGGGATTACCAATTTAATGGTGGAAGGTGATAATTTAGCTGTTATTAATGCAATTAAGCAGGTTTGGAAGATCCCCTGGACGATACATACCATTATTGTTGACACAGTGAAAGATTTGGGCCTGTTTGAAGATATGCAAGTAAGTCATGTTTTTAGGGAAGCTAATGCGGCCGCAGATTGGATGGCTCATCGTGGGCACTCAACGTTGTCTACAACCTATTGGTTTGATGTTCCTGATTTATCTTTCGCTGTAATCATCCGCAAGGATGCTTTAGGGTGGCCCAAATCTTGGGATCCTCCCTAGTTTTTTCCTTTCCTTTTGAAAAAAAAAAAAAAACATAGTTTTACATTTTTCTTAATAGTATGGATATATTATTTGCTGATCATTTTTGTTGATTATACTAATGATCAACACTGGTGTAGTGGTGTTAGCTGGATATTGTAGCAAATATCACGTTATTTATGACAAACTTTCCGTCAATGCAATGTTGCTTTTTTATATACAAATTATATGGATTTTAAGTTCCTAAATTTCAGTTCAATTTCCTTTAGTCAATTTCAGTTTTAAAAGAGCATATACATAACCGTATGTTGGAGTTTAAGATTTAGTTATTGTTGTTAGTTAGATTGTTAAGAGTTTAGTAATATTGTTAGTTAGTTTGTTAGATGTAATTCTAACATTAATTTTGTTACCTATTGTAATTAGTATAAATAGGTAGATGTTATAATATTCCTTCTCGCATTTTTTACTTCACTGTTCTTCAAAGTCAAGATCATCAATGGCGTCATATTTTACTTCTTATAATTTTCTTCCTCCCTAGCTAAACACAAATTCTAACACCATATAACTTGTACAATTGTGCAAAAAAATGTGTGTGAAAACAAAGCAGGTTCAATCATTTTTATATTTGGAAGGAGAAGGGAAACTGATTTTACAATTTAGAGGGGAAAGGTTAGGTTACTAATTAAATATAACATGGGTTAGATTAAAGACATTAACATTTCTAACTTAGAGTTAATGGCAAAAATGCAACTATATAACTATATAATTAGCCTTTGAAATTACCATGCACGGTAGTTTGGGACTATTATAGGGGGGGGGGGGAATGCTACCATAGAAAAAAAGCAAAAGTAAGGGGCTACCATGGAGAACTTGCTTTTATTGTATAATCTATCTATACAAATATATTAAAAGGCATGCATAAACAAGAAAATGTGCCACGTGGTGCTCTCCCTAGGGAGTTTTACTTCATATATATAATCCATGTACAATAAAAAATTTAGAAATCACATAGTATAAGGTTTGATCATGAGACCTCAAGTACACATACTAAAGTTTTAACCACTAGGTATGTTTTATTTAGTGTTATTATCATAAAGTATTATATTAATAAATGAATTTTGTCTTACTCGGGGCATAGTCCGGGCCTAATAACTAGTACACATATATTAAAAGGCGTGCATAAATAAGAAAATGTGCCACGTGGCGCTCTCCCTAGGGAGTTTTAGTTCATGTAATCCATGTCAATAAAAAAATTTAGATATTGTGTAGTATAGGGTTTGATCCCAAGACCTCAATAAGTACATATATTAAAGTCCTAACCACTAGGCTAAGTTGTATTTTTTAGTGTTATTATCATAAAGTATTATATTAATAAATGAATTTTTTTCTTACCTGAGGATTAGCGCGAGCCTAATAACTAGTTTGATCTTATTTCTAGTGTGACGACATTAATATTTTTTATCCAATTTGATCATTCACATAGGCCGATTGATTTTTTTAATGAATTATTTTATGTATAAATAAACTACCTTAGTTCTTACAGAGTAGAATATATATTAATTATGAGTTTATTATGGCTTCATGTTGTTTTTATATCAAATTATTATTGGGCTAAACATGTATATTTTTTTTGAAGGCCCCATAATTTTTCAGCACCTTATTTATTCAATAAGGATGCTAAAAAAATGTAATTGGAAAATTCAAATATAATATTATTTTTCTAGTTTAGTAAAATAAAGGAATGATATAAAATAATGTATAATTATTGACCCTTTAAAAAATTGTATCATTATTCAATAAAGCTTTATGAACATGATTGTATAATATTTTATGAATATATTAGTCAAAAATATGCCTTAGGATCACCCCGAGAATTATTCTTGATCTAGTCGTACAAAAAGAAGGCTTAAGTCGATGAATAGTTGATTTACCTATAAGATATAATAAAGAATCACAATTTATCAAAATAAATATTTCCTCCTTAATCTCTCTGCAAACATATCAAAACTTGATAAATAATTGTATTAGAAGTTTTGACCATCATATGATATTTGTATAGGGTAGAATATGACGGTAGTAAGATATTGAAAAAGTAATGCATACTACAACCTAACCTAGCCTCCCCTTTCCTTTTCTCTCTCTAAAACCCTAGCCTCCCTTACCCCTTCTTCATCAATTAGGGGGCTGCCATGGATGTTTTCATCCATGGTAAGCCCCTTTTTTCCTTTTATTTTCAGTTTTTAGTTCATTTTCTTGTTTTGTTCAATAAATTAGTATCTCTTTATGAGATTTTCTCAAACCCTTATGGGGTTTTTAGTTTCTGTTTTGGAAATCTCCTTCTCCCCTATGGGAGTTGTGAGTATGGTTCTTTTGTTTTTAGGTACGAGAAATTATTCTCATTTGTTGAAGTTCGAGACTCAACATGAAGAATTAGGGTTTCACAACTTCTGTAAAATTATGGAAGACTATTGGAGTACGTTCATCCCAAAATTTCCGCATCTGCAGATCGTATGCCGAACCAGAGCGAACTCACAGATTGCATTGCTTCAGATGAAGATTTTTATTAAGGCAAAATTAAGTCAAATCTGCGATGTTTACATTTCTAGGGTGATATGTATTTCTATTAGAATTTTATGTTTTTCAGAAATGACTTGTAAGTGCCGTTTGGCGAAATATTAATGAAATCCCTTTTCTTTCAAAAAAAAAAAGATATTGAAAAAGTAGAGTGGTGAAGGAGGAACTACTTGCGTCAAGTAAAAACCCTAAAGTTAGGGAAATATTCTCTCTCGAGAAACCCTTCCACTACGGAATTCCCCATTGGCTGTTCTAGCCCCCCCCCCTAAATCAGTAGGTAAATTCTGCAAATCCCAGCTCAAATCTTTATCTTCCTCTTCTGCTGACAACTGGCGTTCATGCAAGCTCCTTCACCATGGTAATTCTCCTTTCTCTTCATCCGGTCTGTTGGCTTCGCCTTTAAAGGGGATTTTCAACCCCTCATTCATTACCCATACCTACCGTCTCCAATTTCACCGTATCATCCCATTAACTCTCCCACTGGTAGTTCTTTAAAAACTACAAAATCAGTCATGAATATTCCACCTTTTTGTGACTCCCCCATCTCATCTGAGTCCTCTCTTCCCCCTCAATATCCTCGCCTTCAAAGAATGGGTATTTTAATCAATCACCCGCCACATCAGTCCTCTC
Source organism: Beta vulgaris subsp. vulgaris (assembly GCF_026745355.1). Classification (NCBI taxonomy): domain Eukaryota; kingdom Viridiplantae; phylum Streptophyta; class Magnoliopsida; order Caryophyllales; family Amaranthaceae; genus Beta; species Beta vulgaris. Next base: position 9,436,672 of record NC_079203.1, read on the forward strand.
TCCCATATATTAAGTGGTCTCATGCAGTTGTTGGTGTCTTACTTTTTCGATAATTCTCCTCCTACGTCAAGCTTTGTTTATAATATAGTTAACAATCATTGGGAGTCACGTGAGCCCATTCGTGTACTCCGTACGGGTCCGTATTTTATTTTTGAATGTCAAAATCTCCTGGACAAGGACGCCTTTCTGCATACTCACACTACGATCATGGATGGTAAACCCATCACCTTTCGAGATAGCTCGGAGAGCCAGATTCCATCAAGTCTCAGTTTTAATATGGCGAGTCTTTGGATTAGGGTGCATGACCTTCCATGGCGTTATCTTCAGGCGGATTGGACCATCCGCCTTCTCAGTCATGTGGGCCATGTGGAGGCCGTGGATAATTATGGCTCAAGTCTTCCTCTAGATCCCTACCTCCGGGCGCGAGTGCTGGTAGATCTTACCCAACCACTAATCCCAGGGTTTTTCGTACCTCTCGAAGATAATAGGGTCTCTTGGGTCTCCTTTAGGTACGAAGGGATATATCGATTTTGCAAGGAATGTGGGTGCGTGGGGCATAACACCGACCGCTGCAACTTATCGGCGTATGATGCACAACGAATTGTTCAAAGGCGTCTCCATGAGTTTGAGGAGGCAGGCATGGTGGTCCTTCGCACGAAGGAAGGTATTCCTCTATACACTAATATGATACGAGGATTAAATGATAGATTTTTGAATCGTAACCATAAAATAAACCTCACTCATGCTCGCCCCTCTAGATTTGTTCCCCTCCATGATTCCTATATCTATCCATGGTATTATGCTAATCCCCCTGCAGATGTATCCTCCTCCTCATCGGAAGAGTTTTATGAATCATCGCCGGACCCTCCTACCCAAATGGTTTCCGAGTTCTCGGGGGTGCATTCCCCTCTTAATTCTTGGCCAGGACAAGATTTCTCTCAGCGGGTTGCTCGGTCCTTAATCACCAGATTCAGCCCAGACATGCCTCTTCAAGGCCAGGTCCACGACAACCAAGTACCTAGATCTCAATTGGGCCTTGCTCTCGCTGATGCTGCGGTCTCACACACTGATCCAATCCCATCAGGGACCCCTTATGGGCCATTGGGCTTCGAACGTCATCTGCCTCAATCTCCTCCTAGGCGTATCTTTGGCTCGTTGGGTTTGGGCTCCTGGGCTCAACTTTCAGCACAGGCCCTCAGGCGACTTTGTGGATGATCTCGGCCTCAGCCTCTTTCAGAAGGGCCACAGCCCGTCAACACGAACCTTGGGCTTGGACCAGGTCATGTGAGTCCATCAAGGCACTCAGGCTCTCTCCATGAAGTGGTTAGGCAAGGCTGGTCCATAAGAGCCCCCCCCAGCTCCGGATGAGCCTGGGCCGAGTAATTGGCAGGGTCGGGCCGTCTCTTCTGAAATGGACACTAATTCTGGATCCACTAGGGTTCTGTCTCCGCATTTCTCTATGGCTTCACCACAAAGGGACGAGCCGCGTGCGCTACAGAACATCTCTGCTCTTATTAATGAAAGGTTCAGGAATTCCCCAACCATAACTCAAGATCCGTTTCGGCCTCAGTTGGTTTCTCCTCAGGAGGAGTTATACTCGCCTACCTCTCCTTTTAATATTTCTACCATGGACCCAGTGACCTCGTCTTCAACTGCTGCCTCTATGCTTACTCAGCAGGTTCCTCAGCAAAGTGGCACCAATTTGCAGACTCATTCTCGGCTCTTCTCCGGAAAAAAAAGAAGGAAATCTCCGCTAGGTAGAAGTCACTCTTTTGATAGTATGTTACTTCCATATGCTGATGTCATTCA